>NC_044022.1:10865668-11199171 GCF_900496995.4 Aquila chrysaetos chrysaetos | reverse complement strand
TCCTGGGGGCAGGGAGGAGAGCTCAGAACCCTGGACTTGAGGAGAGCAGACTTTGGCCTCCTGAAAGATTTTCTTGGAAGAGTCCTGTGGGATAAGGTGCTGGAGCATGTCCAAGGATGAGCAACAAAGCTAGAGCACAAGTATTGAGGAGTGGCTGAAGGAACTGGGGTTGTTTACTCTGGAGAAAAGGAGGCTGAGGGGAGACCTTATTGCTCTCTACAACTGCCTGAAAGGAGGTTGTAGCGAGGTGGGGTTCGGTCTCTTCTCCCAAGTAACAAGTGGTAAGATGAGAGGAAACGGCCTCAAGTTGCGCCAGGGAAGGTTTAGATTGGATATTAGGAAAAATTTCTTCACCGAAAGGGCTATCAAGCATTGGAACAGGCTGCCTAGAGAATTGGAGGAGTCACCATCCCTGGATGTATTGAAAAGACATGTAGATGTGGCACTTAGGGACATGGTTTAGTGGTGCACTTAGCAGTGTTAGGTTAATGATTGGACTCGATGATCTTAAAGATCCTTTCCAACCTAAATGATTCTATGGTAAGGCCTCAGAGGGAAGCAGGGCCCAAGAAAGCTGCTTAATATTCAAGGATCACCTCCTCCAAGCTCAATAGAGTTCCATCCCAATGAATATGAAGTCGGGAAAAAATGCCAGGAGGCCTGTGTGGATAGACAAAGAGCTTCTAGCCAAACTCAAACACAAAAAGGAAGCATACAGAGGATGGGTAACCTGTGTGGAATACAGAAACATTGTCTGAGCATCCAGGGACAAAGTTAGGAAAGCTAAAGCCCAGATGGAATTGAATCTGACCAGGGATGTCCAAGGCAACAAGAAGAGCATCTATAAGTGCATAGGAAACAAAGGGAAAATTAGGGAAAATGTGAGCCCTTTGCTCGATGAGACAGAGGCCCTGAGTACCAGTACATGGAAAAGGCTGAGGTACTGAATGCTACCTTTGCTTCAATCTTTATTAGCAGGACTGGCCTTCAGGAATCCCAGGTCCCAGAGACCAGAGGGGAAGGAGCAAGGAAGATGTATGTACCCCTGGTGGAAGAGGAACCGGTCAGGGAATACTTAAGTAAACTGGATGTACATAAGTCCTTGAGCCCTTATGGGATGCAGCCACAGTACTGAAGGAGCTGGCAGATGTCATTGCGAGGCCACTCTCAATCATCTTTGGTTGATCATGGTGACTGGGAGAAGTGCCTGGAGGCTGGAGGAAAGCAAATGTCACTCTATCTTCAAGGAGGACCCAAGGAATTACAGGCCTGTCATCTTGATGTCTGGAAAGGTGGCAGAGCAGCTAATTCTGGAAACCATTTCCAGGCACATCAAGGACAAAGGAAGTCATCAGGACTAGTCAGCATAGCTTCACTGAGAGCAAGTCATGCTTGACCAGCTTGGTAAACTTCTAGAATGAAATGACTGGCCTGCTAGAGGATATTGTCTACCTGGACTTCAGTACCTTCTACCTCTGACACTGTCTCTCATAAGATCCTCCTAGAGAAATTGTTGATGCATGTACTGGATAAGCAAGCAGTGAGGTGCACTGAAAACTGGCTGAATGGTTGGGCCCAGAGTGTGGTGATCAGTGTCACGAAATCTGGTTGGAGGCCAGTAACTAGCAGTGTTCCCCAGGGGTCAAAACTAGGTCCGGTCCCATTTAACATCTTCATTAATGATCTGTATGATGGGGCAGTGTACCCTCAGTAAGTTTGCTGGTGATGCAAACCTGGGAGGAGTGGCTGATATGCCAGGGGGTCACGCTGCCATCCAGAGAGACCTTGACAGGCTGGAGAAGTGGGCCAACAGGAACCTCATGAAGTTGAACAAAGAGAAGTGCGAAGTCCTGAACCTGGTGAGAAACAGCCCCA
Source organism: Aquila chrysaetos chrysaetos (assembly GCF_900496995.4). Taxonomy (NCBI): domain Eukaryota; kingdom Metazoa; phylum Chordata; class Aves; order Accipitriformes; family Accipitridae; genus Aquila; species Aquila chrysaetos. The sequence continues at coordinate 11,197,296 of NC_044022.1, read as the reverse complement.
GGCACCAGTATATGCAGATGGCCACCCAGCTGGAAAGCAGCTTTGCAGAAAAGGCACAGGGGGTCCTGGTGGACACCAGGTTGAACATGAACCAGCAATGAGCCCTTGCAGCAAAGAAGGCTAATGGTATCCTGGGTTGCATTAGACAAAGTATTAGCAGCAGGTCAAGAAAGGTGATCCTTCCCCTTTACTCAGTACTGGTGAGGCCACATCTGGAGAACTGTGTCCAGTTCTGGGCTCCTCAGTACGAGAGACAGGGACATACTGGAGAGAGTCCAGCGAAGGGCCACAAATATGATGAAGGGACTGGAACATCTCTCCTGTGAGGAAGGGTTGAGAGAGCTGGGACTGTTCAGCCTGGAGAAGAGAAAGCTCAGGGGGATCTTAGTAATGTATCTAAATACCTGAAGGGAGGGTGCAAATTGGACAGCCAGGCTCTTTTCATTGGTGCCTGGTTACAGGACCAGGGGCAGCGGACACAAGCTGAAACACGGGAGGGTCCTTCTGAACATTAGGAAGTACTTTTTTTTCTACTGTGAGGGTGACCAAGATTGCCCAGGGAGGTTGTAGAGTCTCTGTCCTTGGCGATACTCAAAAGCTATTGGGATGTGGTCCTGGGCAACTGGCTCTAGGTGGCTGTGCTTGAGCCAGGGGGTTTGGGCAAGAGGACCTCCAGAGGTCCCTTCCAGTCTCAGCCTTTCTGTGATTACCAGACATCAGTATTCGCTCCCCAAGCAGTTAACAGTACCTTAGCCTGCATCAAAAACATGTCAATTTGTGTGATGTACGGAATAACCCCACTATAGAGTAGCCCTGCTGAATTCTGTCAAATATTAAATATTAAGAATATGTTGCTTGAGCAAATGCCGAACTTAGATCAGCTATATTCATGTTTGATTCATACAGCTGTACTATTTGTCCTGCTGTTTGGAAAGAGTTATACTTACAGATAGCATACAGCAGGCTGCACAGTAACATGTGCTTAAAAAAACCAAACCTTTTTTAATTTGAAATGTGATTTTTCTTGAAGTGATGGAACTAATGCAGAGACCATGACACGCTCACCTCCAGTATCTCAGTCTGCACTTAATCTGGATTTAACACTGGGAATAGTGGGTTGATTGTGACCACTTTTGCCCTTAAATAGCATGAGTTTGAGAGAAGCAAACACAACTCCAGTGATTGCTGGTATTGCAAAGAGTATGAATAGGCACACCTCTAGTGGACTAAATCCTCATGCTACCATCTCAAATAATCTTGTCTGCTGGATAATGAAGTACAGTTTGTTTGTTGGTGGGTTTTTTCCTTCCTTCTTTTCTGGACTTAAACACTCATTATGTGGTATTTGCAGCATTCTCTATCCCTCATTCTTTCCCTTTTCTGAACTGAGTTTCAAAGAAAAAATTGCTCTTTCTGTGTGGTCTGTTACATGTTTCTGTTAGTTACTGTATAGCCTAAATTAGGGACAGTGACATTTGTCTCAACTGGAATATTTTCTTTCTGCTTCAGTGGGCAATGTGTAGTTTAAACTGGACAGGGAATACTGCAGGAAGAAAATGGAGATTTATTGATTCGTGTAATACTAATACATATTTTTTCTTAGGTATGTTCCATGGAGCCTAACCAACCACAGTTTATAGTATTGACTTTTGAAGATTTAGTTGTATCTGGTATTCCAGTCACACCTGAGGATTCTGCATATTGGGATAATTTTTGTTCTAAGCAGGAGAGTCCAGTGAAACAGAATTCACATTCAAGATCAGAATGCTTATAAGAAAAAGAAAATTGTCAAAGTTTTTATGCTGGTACTCTACATAATTCAGTGTGTGGGAATAAGTGCACATGTGTAAATAAAACATGCCTTTCCTTATTTAAACTAACAGTATGATTTTCACCTTTTTAAAATTGACATTCTTTATCAATATCTTAAGGAAGATGCATGTTTCCTCGCTGAAGGAATTCTGAGTGAAAAGTCTAAGCTGGCCGCATGCTTTTTTGCTTTTCCATGCCTGTGGTTCTTACACTTCAATAATGACCCATGCTAGGAACAGGGAGCAGAGCTACAATAATGTTGTCGATTAGTCAACAAGTGTTTAATATATAAAAATGTGTTTCAATACTTCATTTATGCTGAAGCTTAAATTATGATGCTGCCTTTTCCCTTACAAAAATAATAGGTTTACTCTCAGGTGGCTGAATAAAGCCAGAAGAATTGGTACAAATCTTTTTGCTGTTGCTGTATGGTGCAAGTGTTTGTACAACACTTTGTGTAATAGCAGACCGAAGAAGTCTGAATCTTAGTATCCTGGAACTACATCTATGCAAAACTAGTTTGAGGCAGGGAATTATAAGTATTTCATATCCTTTTCACTTACAGTCTTTGTTAATTAAAGTTTCCTGTATGTAACTTAGGAATTAATTTTTAACAGTTCTTTTTGTATTTTTTCCCCTCAGCAGCAGATATGAGGCAAACAGCAGTTCAGTTTTCCTAGACTTGCATTTACATCTGTACTGTCCTAGACACTAAGTCATGAGGGGCGGGGGGGGGGGGGGGGGGGGGGGGGGGGGGGTGACAAACAAAAAAACCCTATTTACATTTTTCCAAATAGGCTTGTAACATCTGAAGACAGAATATTTTATTGTCTTACAGTGAATTAAAATTTCTGGAGATCTGTAGATCTTGAGTGCACCTTTAGAGTATTTGTATTCTTTTTCAAAACAAATCCTGTTTTGTGCCATTACCTCTCACTTTTTCTAGAAGTCGTAGATCTGTTATGGTCCATCTAAATGTAAGGACATGTACTGAACAGAATGAGTCATACTGAATGGAATGATTTTCACAACTAAAAAGAGTTCATTTCTGTCCTACAGTTAAACATAGATCTTCAGTGACTTCAGGTTTGCGTACAACGTGGCTGCACCCTGTATTCTGACTAAAGGAGAATCTACATGTAGTGTAACCGTTGAAACCATGCCTTATTACAAAGATAAAGAAAAGGTTTAGAGAGAGGATATGAGTTCCACAATATCATACAAGCTTTTGGAATTTTGTTGCAGATAATTCTGAATTCAAATATGCCGTTAAACTTTCCTACTTCTACCAGTTCTGATTAATATTTTCGTTTCCATTTCAATGACTCTCTCATCTTGCATGCTAATCATAGTTTTTGGTGTTTTGCTTTTTTCCTCCAAAACTGCAAATCAGTGAAGCAGCAACTCTTTTCTCCATACTCCACAGGGGTTAAATTAGATGTTCAGTAACTTCAAAGCTGAAGTTAACAGAAATATGGAGTAATTTATATACAAATTGTAAGTCAAGTATTCCAGACTGTTTTTTTTAAATGAAATACAACTTGAGAGAAATAGTTGGCACTCCATGGAGGCCAGAAAAGGCTATTCAGTGGGTATGTAATGGTAACACTTACTGGTGTAGGATATTTTTAACTGATTCAGTGGACTCTGTCTTATTCTGTTCTACCTGAAGTGTACTGTAATCCCAGATGGGCAAGCACATGAAGGTGCTTAAGAGCTGAGATAACTAGAAGCATTGCCAAGCTGAAAGAAAGGACTTGTTCTGCCACAGTTTTAGGAAGTCTGCTGAATAAGGAAGCCTGTTCAGAGTATGAGAGGCTGGAGAGTACTGAGCTCTATGGCTGGCTGGCTGTTAACTGATACAGTACATGCCAATCCTCACCAATCCTCACCAGTCACTGAGGACCCCATCAATTGTAGCTGTACCAGCCAGTTAAAATTGCCGACTTTTTTGCTGGGACAATGAAATCAGCTGCAAATATAGGGTGGGATGAATAGGAAATTTTCAGATCTGGGGATATTTCTGGGGATAAAGGAATTCATTTCGTATTAGAGATTAGTTATTTTTGCCTAGTGACAGTGTCTCAAAACCAAATTTTTCTCTCATTGGAAAGAGTTTAAAAAGTTTTACTGAAATTATTTATAATATTGTTCTTGCATATATGTAGAGGACAAACCAATTCTGTTAAATTAGAAAATTACACTTGGTTTGCTTGCCAGGAATATGATAATTTTCAGGTCTGTATCTAATTAGAAAGGTTAGAAAAACAAAGGAGTTTGTTTTGGTTAGCTTTCCATGAAACAAAAGCATAGTTTCTGACAGTCGAGACAGAATCATCTAGAAGATTGCAGTTCCTCATGTTATGATTTTGTCCATGTCTTTGATTTACACTGAGCTATTTGAAAAAAAAAAAGTTAATCTCTCTCTTTTTCTTTTTTTTTTTCTCTTTTTTTTTTTTTTTTAAACCTTAGGTAGCAGTAAAGTTAGGTGATGGTAGTGCCTTGTGAAGAGCCGCTTGAGTCAGGTGGTTTAGTGTCAGTGCAAACGGACAGAATTTTTACACTTGGTTTTACCACTGTGGAAAAGAGCAGCTGCATAGTTATGGCAATATCAGCTAAAAGCATGCTGCTAAAAGGCCAGCAAGACACTCTGACTCTTTATGAATGTGAATGATCCTTCTTAAAAGTCATCAGAATTTTTTGCTGGGCATCTGTGTACTGCAGAGGCATGTATTGAAATAAATGTTGCCAGTGTGTACAGATGAGTTATGTAATCTCACAGCTCTAAGATATTTTTTTTATTATTTCACACACTTTTTTTTTATTATACCTTCCCTTATATGAAAAACTGAGCCCTGTATCCATACATGGCCATAACACTGGCTTCCTTGCATTTCCTCAGAATATAGTCTTAATGTCCATACTGTTGCTGCTGTTTTTAGAAATACTGGTCCAGCACAGCTCCAGCTTCCCTCACTAATTGATGTTGGCCCAGTCCAGTGCAGATGAGCTGATCTTTGCTGGTCTCCCATCACTCTTCTATCTGCAACAAATTTCCCAGTTATGTCTAGAAGCCCTCTGCCCTTCAGGTTCCTTCTCTAGAGCTCCATTCCTTTATCTGTTTTGTTTTCTATATACTGCCCTAGACATGACCGTACCACATACCTGGATTCTAAAGAGTAAGAAGCTGCAGAAACACAAGCTCTGCTCCACGTGAGCCTTTCCCAGCAGGGGCTGTGGCTAGGTAGTCTTTTTCCCTGTGGAACAGGATTCACCAGCTTCCCTGTTACTCAAGTACAGATTCAGATCCTAGATCAGATCTGCTGCCCTAGACTGCAGATCAACACAGTGTTTCTGAGGAGTAGCTATTAATAGTCTGACCTAAAAAATTTTAAAAAAGTTTTAAAAAGTTCTGGTCTTCAGTGAACAGATTGTCAAAAGTGAATAAATGTGTCTTACTTTGGATATATCGTCATGTTTAAACCTTTGTTTATCTTACATAAAAATTATTAGAGTGGCTAGGAATTTCAGAGGATAAAACTGTTCAAGACAATTTGCAGCTGTGTGACAAGAGACCGGTGCCATTTGATGTGAAAATCTGTAACTTTGAAAAGTGGATCATAGGAATTCACTCTTAGCCTTTCACAAAGTCTGTAAACCTATGCAAGATATATATTGTTACTATATTATGGGATCAAATGCCACTGATGTTAATCAAATGTACTTATCTTAGACAAGAAATCATAGATGTACCAGCAAAAGTAGTGTAAATATGGTTGTAATCTATATGTTCTTGTAAACATTCAGGCAGCAGCTGACTGCAATAAAGCCATGATCTACAAAGAAAATCCAGATAGGAAGTAAAAGATAGCTATTCAAGTGAGCATAGGCTGTCTCTTTGTTGGAGCTTTACAAGATTATAGTGCTACATTCTACAAAGATGGTAAGTGGTGCTTGGGCACAATTGATACAACCAAGTCTAAAACAGTGATTTAGATTTTCCTCCTTAACTGCTGCCTAATTCTGCAGGTGGCTGGACATGCTAATTTGCTCTTCATGTTCCTCCAGAATATGGATATTTTTGATTGCTCTACATTATGTAGAAAATGTAAGCATGAAGTAAATTCTGACTTCTTCTCAAAAGAGCCAACATTTTAAAAGTTTTTTTTCAAAAAGTCACATATTGTAAAATGTTATTGTCTTGTGCTGTTATGTACAGTTTTTTGTGGCCAGATACTATGTATGACTCCTATTTCTGATAAGATTGAGTTTAATTTCTTTCTTGAAATAAAAAGTAGGTTATTTTATGTTTGTGCTCTGATTTTGTGTTGTCTATTTATGGTTCTACCTTTCTCAGTTATTTTTTTAATCTCACTATTATTTAGATCCAGACATAGGTGGGATTACTGAAACAGTTGTCTAACACTCCTTTGTTATTTTTGAAACAATTTATGGGAACTCAGAGCTGTATACTCTTAGTGACATCCTTTAGATGAATCGTGAAACAAAGGTCTGGACCAGCTGTCCACTCTCTGGCATTTTTATAAGACTAGGTGTGTTCAGGTCTGTCTTCCATGACAAAGACACGCCCTGGTTTCTTCCTGCAATTTTAATTTAACAATGTGCAACCTAGTTTCTTGACATAACATAGAATACACAAACATTATGTCATAGTTAGAGTGAGTGTCTCCTCATTTGGTCTAAATTGCAATAGTGTGAGGTTTAATGCTTGTAGGAAGGTATGTATTTTCAAATGCAAGGCTACACTGTTGCATAGTGTTACTTATGTAAGGAAATTTCTGAAGAATTTTTTTTGGAACTATGTTGTAGAACACAAAGGTTCTTTATGTTGTAGTAGGAGCTTATTCGCGCAGAAAAAGCACTTTTGCTTGCATAAGGGTTTTCTTTAAAACCCTTGAAAAATTGTTTTGGATTTGTAAGGGATGTAAACAGTAAGAAAATGGTTTCTTCAGTTGAAATGCATCTTTGATCCTCCAACATCTAGAGGTACCTAGACACCTTTATTTCTACTTTACAAAGCAGTGAAGAAGCACTATCATACTTCAAAGTGTTAGAGAAGCTGCCCAGCATCCCGCTGTATAAAGATGTATTCTTCATAGTGCAAATAGAAAAGTATCTGCAATAAATGTGTATAATCTGTTAGGAAATATTTTGCATCACTACTAACAACTGAATAGTTGAATTTGAATACATTTTAAAGCTGCCTTTTTATGTTTTCAGTGGCTCTCAGCCCAACAAGAGAAGGAATGGCTTGGGTTGGGGCATGGTGTCTAGGTGTTGTCACATCCAACTTGCTCTACGTATAACTAATGAAGTCTAATTCTTCAAACTGAACTAGGTGGGAGCTTCTAATGATTAAAGGTTTTATCCAGTGGCTGTTGCAAAACATATGAGCAGCCATGGTAACAGGATACAAAACCCCAAACTTTTTATTCTCCTGCCAAAGTCTTATTCAAGTGCTAATTTCAAATTTTCATTTCTTGGTTGCTAGGAATCTTCCTGAGTAATAACCCTGCCTATATCAGCCTATAACCTGCTGATCAAATTTGTTTCTGAAAAGGGGATACATTTTTCTTATGCTGAGGAGGATTCTGAAGGAGTTTCTACCCTTTAATCAAAGTTTTAATCCTCTGAATAAAGAATTTTAAGTCATTGCTTTGCAGATGTGTTCAAGGCAAGTGTACTACCTACCAATCTGCCACAAAAAAAAAGGTATAGGTCCTACTGAAGGCAAGCATTTTTTTTGAAGTTTCAAGCTTAGAAATGCTGTGTGTTAAATGTACTTAAAAGGTTTGCCAGACTGCTTGTCAGATATGTACTAGGGATTTAGGGGTGCCTATTGAACATCTTGGGCAGGCTTACGGCAGGAAGCGAACACCGAGGTTCCCAGTGTAAGCAAGGTGCAGTGGCAGACCTGTATGCGATACCAGAGCTTAGAAGGACTGATGGAGCTTTGGGAAATGGTAACATTCTCATGAATGGCAAAGCTCTAAAGGACTTGGGTGTGGTTTTCTTCAGGTTTGTATTTTTAGGTTTTGATAGCTGTGTTGTAGATGTATAAATGTCTCACTTTGGATTTGATTATTACCCCGTTAAGTTACTCAGGTGTTTAAGTCTAGTCAGATACTCCACAAGGGCACTGAGATTTTGATTGTGTCAGGATTTGAGGACTTAGCTGAGTGTGAAACACCTGAATAAGCAGGTGCATCAATTCCATCCTGTTTCTGCGTGTGTCAGTATGCCTTGTGCTGTGCCCTCGGTACCACAGGACCTCTAATGCATCTGCCTGAGGTACCCTTTGCTGCAACAACTTTTAATGGGCTAGTCCCAGCATGCTGAAAATTGCTGCTGGCAGGTTGTTGTCACTGAGCTGACAAGAAAATGTTTTGGTATCATCACCAAAAAGTGGTGCAATGTTTCCCTAGTAAATTAATGGAAAAGATGAGTCAAGGAATTATATGTGAAGACCTTAATGTTGTACTGCAAGTAATAAGGGGAAATAAATGGAAAAGATAAGTTGAAAGTGTATTAATGCTAGCTTTTAAGTCACAAAGAGAAGTTCTTAGTTCTGCTTTGCTCTAAGGTCTCAAAGCAGCTGAAATTATTTCAATCCTTTTATTTGAGTTTCTTTTTTTTCCCCTCAAGGTTAAATAGTAGTATCCATATTACACACTTCCAAAATTCCTGTTAAGGTTTTCCAACTATCTAGTGAATTTCTTGTCATAGTATTTTAATGTTTCCAGCCTTGGTTCGGTGTTCTAAAAAGTTGCTTTCCTTTAATCTTGAAATAGGCTGAAGTTCACTCAGTTAGCCAGTCTCATCCATTTTATCCATGGGAATCTCTGACCGGAGGCAGAAAGCAGGAGCTTGGACTGCCCCTAAATTGACATACAGGTTAGCCACTCACCCATTTTCCTGCTCAACCATGCCCTGTGCATCCAGGATCCTCTATGCCTGTGGAAACTGTTAGCTACCCAGGCAGGGTGTGTTTGTAGCCCTTTCCATTGATACAGTATTGCTAAGGGGTGGCAAAGGCTGGAGTCAGATGGTGCGTCTCAGATGTTTTCACAAAAATACTTCAGTGTCGTGGTTTAAGCCTAGCCAGCAACTAAGCACCATGCAGCCGCTCACTCACTCCCCTCCACCCAGTGGGATGGGGGAGAGAATCAGAAGGAAAAAGGTAAAACTTGTGGGTTGAGATAAGAACAGTTTAATAGAACAGAAAGGAAGAAACTAATAATGATAATAATAACAATAATGACAACACTAATAAAGGAATTGGAATATACAAAACAAGTGATGCACAATGCAATTGCTCACCACTAGCCAACCAATGCCCACTTAGTTCCAGAGCAGTGATCCCTCCCAGCCCCACTCCCCCCAGTTTATATACTGACATCACATGGTATGGAATACCCCTTTGGCCAGTTTGGGTCAGCTGTCCTGGCTGTGTCCCCTCCCAACTTCTTGTGCGCCTCCAGCCTTCTTGCTGGCTGGGCATGAGAAGCTGAAAAATCCTTGAGTTAGTATAAACACTGCTTAGCAACAACTGAAAACATCAGTGCGTTATCAACATTCTTCTCATACCAAATCCAAGACATAACACTATACCAACTACTAGAAAGAAAATTAACACTATCCCAACCAAAACCAGGACAATCAGCAGAAGCAAGAGCTTGACAGAGTGCAGCGCTTCATCCAGCCTGCTGCTGCTTGAACAGCCAGTGGTTATTCGGTTGTTAAATGTGACTCTGTTTTAGTCAGAGGAGGGTACATGGTCCTGTTGTAATGGCTCTTAAGCTCATTATTTTTTGAATTAACTCACTCAGTCGAGTGACGTCAGTACTTGATGTCACTGAATATTAAACTCTCAATTGCATGACTGATAATAAGTTTTGATTTTATTTCTAGTGTTGAATCTAATGCTTCTGCCCCATGAATTTACTAATGGCTGTTCTCACCAATGTTTGCAATTTTTGCCATAATATCGATGTACTGCTGGTTTTGGCTTTAAGGCATCATAGATGGCAATCCTAATAATCAGTGCAGAAGGGAAGTGCAAAAAGGCTAACAAAAATATGAATGATCTTTATAAATATGATTACAGATTTTATATATCATGCATGATACATATTGTATTCTGTATATGTAACGTATTAACAATGTTATATAATAATTTTATAAATGTATTATATATTTATACATGTAGACTTGCATATATATGCACACACTGTATTACAGTATCATATCTTTCAATTAAGGATAGGCCTGTATTTCCTCTGCAGTTTGTATAGGCGTAAGTACCCATATGTAGTTAAAAAAATGCATATTTTTCATTGTAGAGTGGTGTTTGATATATTTAAATGGCTGCCTATTAAAATTACTTCGAGTTTGCATTTGAGACAGCAAACAGGCAAAAATCTGAAAATACTACCTTGAAAATATTTTCCCTTTAAGGGGAATATCCTGTGTTTTCTCAGCTTCAGCAGCGTAGTTTTCTGTAATTTAGCACTGCTGCCATCAGGTGAGTGGATTCTCGGCCCATCTTTCAGGTGATTGTACAATGTGCTCCTCATCCTCATTGAGAGCTTTTGTGAAAGGTACAGTGAACTGCTTATTCAATGAGGTCACTGGTCTCTTTGTAAGAGAAATGGAATTTTCCTGCATGTATTAAGTTCAAACACTGTCTACTGAATAGAGTAATTTTCTCAGCAAGCAGTGTTTACTAGCTACGTAAAAGCATTTTGTTAATCCTGTGATAGTTATGTGACCTACAATTACTTAGCTACCTATATAACATTAGGAAAATGTATTGGATTAATTTTGTACAGTAAAACTGTGTGTGGGTAAAGGTGGTACTTCAGTTGTGTACACGCTTATACCATAATCAAAATTCTCATGTGAGTGAAAACAGCGTATTAAAAAGAGACTGATATTTCTGATATCATTGTTTCTGCCTAATTGCTTGTTAGGATGTTTAGATGATTGGCCTTGTTAATTTAGAATGTTTTCCCTAAAGTGCAGTAGGATATTTATTTGCATTTAAACTGGGGCAGGCAGGCAGCTCCTACTTGCAGAAATCATTGTTATCTTTCCATTACCTTTCAGGACAAAAAGAATAGCAAACTGCTCATGGCAGTGGAGCACATTGGTTTCAGTTGGCTTGAGTAAAGTCAGATAAGCTGGCCGTAGAGCTATGTAACATTGGTCATGTAAATGCCTTTAAGTAATCAGAAAATAAATTTATCTTCTGAGACGACTCATCACTTAAAAGAGGGAAGAAAGTAATGTCAGCTGAAAGCAGTAATTTGTCCCAGAGTAAAGTACTGCTGAAATAGTGAAGAAACCTTGTATGTTGCAGCAATTTTAAAATATATCTGATTAATTTATAAAAGTCAATTAGGGGACTTCTGAAACAGTGTGATAGAATTATTATGGGGTTTGGTTTGGTTTTTTGGCATGACAGCAGTTTGAGTGCAGCACTGATTGAGTTGTTGAGTTTGTATAAACAGGCTTTTAAATGGGAAATAAAAATGCAGTTGCATTAAAATTTAAATGTGTTAATACAAATATATCTGTCTCAGCCACACAATGTGTTTTAACTCATTTGTTCTCAGACTGCAGTCAGTTCATCACTGACAGAGGTATCGGAGAGTTGCTATGGATATGTAGCGTACACACACACACATATATGTGTACGTATATATACATTATATATATAATGATATACACATAATGAGCTTTAAAAGAACTAGAAACTAACCCTATCTGTATTAACTCAGTAACCAGGAAGTGTAAGAAAAGAGCTTCAAGAGCAAGTAATACAAATGGTACAAATACATTTGGCTGATGCAAGAGACAATTTAAGGCCCGACAGTGGGGAAATTAAAAACAGTGCCTTGAACAAATAGGAGAAGGAGCAGATTAAGACATCAATTTTTTTATCTGTTGGAAGCTTTTATTAAAAATACATGAATTAAAAAATGTGAAAAGGAGTGAATATAGTTAAACATCTGTTTTTTTCTGTGTCATTTATTGATTGGTACTTTGTATGAGGGAAGTTAACAACAGAAACCCAAGAAACAAGACCGCACTGAATTTATGCTGCTTTAGCCTATAGGTCTTAAGGGCGTTTCTAGTTCAACACCCAGTGTGACAGAGGAAAATCTGTGGTATCCTAACAGTACATTCTTGAAATATGTTTGAGTTTCTAACAGGTCTTCAAAAGAAGAGTCCAGATACAACTGTTTCAGAAAACAAATGCTTCTGAAAAAGATTCTTGACATTGTGGGTTGGCAGGTAGCAAAACACCTGTTAATTAGAAAATCTGGTGGGTGTATCACAGCCAAATAACTACTGTGTCCCGCTTTGAAGAGGTGATTTCATGGTCCTGGTATAAGACACAATTATCAGAAATGCTGCCTACATCTTCTCCACCACTTCGCAGTATAGGTTCTGTAGGACTTACACAAACTCAGTCTTGGTGTCTGTAAAAGAACATTATTGGTATAAGAATGATCAAGAGCATAAGTTTTAACAAAAATCTGAATGTAAACTCCTGTGAACTCTTCCATCCTGAGGTGCTGAGGATGGACAGCTGTTAGCTTCTATATGCCTGCTTGAGATGATTCCCCAGCTCTAAGGAATCTGATATCAACCGCAGGACACTGAGTCAGGTGTTGGTCCATTACAGTACACAGGGCTTCCCTCCTGGGCTTCAGAGGGTCTCTGAGAGCTCTGATTAGCCAGGGAAAATTGATCAGAGAAGTGAGGCAGGCCAAAGACTGCAAACCAGTCTAGCATCTGAGCTGGCATCAAACGAGACATTGAAAGAGGAAGCTTTACTTCTTAAGGTAAGTACAAGGGCAGCTAAAACCTAATTCTGTGTAGAGCAGTTTATAGTGTGATTTTTGTGTGAAAACCATTGTTCTAAAGTTTATAGAGTCTAAAATAAGATTCCAGTCCGTCTTTTTTTCCTTAATGGCAATTAAAACATGCACTTTCAATTAGAAACAGTACAGGACAACAGCACAGATAAGAATTAAGGACTCTTCCAATCCTGGTGGTAAAATATTTTTCTCCATTCCTCCAGCTTCCAAAGTGTAACATTTCTGTATCTCTAACATACATTTTCTTCTAATTTTATATACGACTTCTTGTTAATGTTATAGGTCTAAAATGGCCTTGCTTCTGTTTTAGTCAAGAAAGGGCATGTAGTTATGTTTTAACTCAATACCCCCTAATATAAAAGTGTCATTTAGAATTAGTCTCTGCCTGTTGGCTGTATTTCTGTGGAACCCTAATAAAATCATTTCCTGATGCCTCTGTTTCTCCTCTGTCTGCATATCATCAGCTGAAACTGCAAGCTCCTTTTGGGAAAGAAACTGTCTCCCAGTACTTCATAAAATGGAGGCCTGGTCTCAGCTGGAGCCTCCTTGCATTACTCTTGCACAAATAATACAGGAATAATTGAATCGCACCAATGACAAACCTAATAATCCAACAGCAGCTCCTTCGAACTCAGACAATACTGTTCTTGTATGTGGGGGATGATCACGAGTCATCGTGCTGATACAAGACAGACTTGGCTGTTTGACTGCTAATACACTAACGAGATAGGTATAGACCTTGGGTGGCTCCTGTGAGTGGAGGCGTCACTGTTTGACTCTTCCACCTTGGCATGTTGCATTTCTCTGTCTAACCTATAGGTGGTTTTCAGTTGAAATTTCTAGCTGGTTTCATGCCTGCCTGCTCCTCCATTTGAGTTAATAAGTCTGTAATAGAATTACAGAATATCTATGCCAGTAATGTTTACACAGCAGGCAGTATGCCAAAGGCTTGACAATGTCATAACTTAATTAAATGTGAGTGTATGTATGAACTAAAAGATAATTCAGTTGTGCTTAGAGTATATGGCCTCTGCTTACCATGCTTTCCTGCTTAACCTACAATTTCTTGGCCAGAATATTTTTATCTTCTGCTGGCCAAGGTCTCTTTTGTGATGCTGATTACATCCTAAGCCAGTTCACAAATACTGGATAATCACAGCATGCTCTTCCAGCATTTTCCTCCTCCTGTTCATGTTCTTTTACCCCTTCCAGTTTAATTTCCCTGTATAGGGGAGTGAGTCTGAGTCCCTCTTGCAGCGGAAATTGTCCTTCCCTTGTCTGCAAAACTACTCAGTGCAATGGACTCCCATTTCATGCAAGTGTAATTGAATACCTGCAATGTGAGTCTCTGCGTATTTTTGTTTCACTTTTATCATTTCCCTTTTCTCCTTCTCAGTTCCTTTTTTCTCCTGATACACTTTCCTCTTCTCCAATCTAAAGCTCCTTTTCTTTTTCCTGAAACAATAAATCCATATTTTACTTCCCAGGTTGCTTCCTCCTCCTCTTTTCTGCTACATTCCCCTTAGATCTCTGTGGCAGTGTGCTCCCCCTGCCCCACAAACTGACCTGTATTTCCCGTAATCCTGCTCAAGTGATAACCAGCAGCGGCAGTTGTAATCGATGCGTCTGGTCATGATGGCTGCATCCAGCTCAAAGTGGATTCAGGGGAGACAGATGACAACACAATAGCCAAGGGCTAATTTAAGCAATGCACCCACCTAACCACAGTGCTGGTCAATGTCTGACTCAAGCCAAATTTGGAAGAAAGTAACACCAGTATTCAGTATGCAAATATGACTATGAGTTAATTATCTTACTCCATAAATAGTGGACAGCCCAGGGCCCACTGAGCTCTCCTGCACGGCAGAGCGCTGCACACCAGGATCTCCCCTTAAGTAGGGACGCCTCTCAAAGTTACTCCTCAAGGTTGAGAGATTCCTTGCTGCAACAGATTCTCGGTAAGTGATTAATAGCATGCTAAACTTTGAAATCTTAGCTAAGTGATATAAAGGATTGATTGTGCATATACAATCCTTTAGATATAAACTGTTGACCAAGTCTGGGACAAGAATTGGATCCAGCTGCACCTAGACTTCTCTCTGGGAAGGAGTTTAGAAAGCAAGGGGGTCCTTTCTGAACCTCGTGACTCAACGGGAGGGTCTGACCCTGTCCTCTATGCAGTAAATATCAAGTGAACCTTGCCACTGAATCTTGTTAAACCACAGTCACATTTACTATCAAACTTTGTTAAATGGCTGTTTTATATCAGTAAACATATTGCTACTTCTGTCTTACAAGTGAAGTGCGTCACTTCATCTGTGACGATCTCACACTGTCGTGTGCTAGCTACAGAGGTGGGAAAGGTGCATCCAGTTAGACTGGCTCAAGCTACCCTGTGACACTGTTTTCAGGCAGGAGTACACACATCCAGGTCCTTGCAGAGATGATGCCCGCTCTTTTTGAAAAGCAGAGTCACAGTAGGGTTATGTTGCTACTTTGGTTCTTTAAAGATCTTCACTGTATCCTTGTGGGGCAGGACCTGACATTATAATGAGACAAGAAAAGTGTCTGGTTTTGTGCCACATGCGTCTCACTGGCATTGTTTTCCCCTTTACATGGGACCTTCAGCAAGTCATCAATGCATTTGCTTTCTTACTTGTAAAAGGGGTGATACATTTCTATCATCCAGTGGCTTGCCTTGTTTAGTGCCTCAAAGCCCTTGGATTCAAGCTTTTGCAGAAATGAAAAATACTGCATAATTGTTACTCCAGTTGGGCCTATGGGTTTTGGAAAGACATCAATGGATTTTGGAGGCTTTAGTAGCTTAATGTTCAAGCAGAAATCAGCATAATCCACTGTGAAGCTTCCTGAGTGCATCCACACATACTTACTGCCAGCAGAATAGCTTTTAGCTATAGACTATGCCTGAATGGGTGTAGATGCCAGCCTACCCCTTTCTTTACCTCTAGCAGCCCAGGTAGAACCAAGGAGTCAACTACACAGCCACTGTGAGTCCTCTCTGGAGCATTACTGCTCTGCCTCTTCTTCACACCTTCCAGGCAGGTCTCCCTGTGTCCAGCTCTTAAAATTAGCTGTGAGCAAATATGGCAGTTCCTGGGTCTGATAAACTTCTATAACTAACATCAGTCACTAGGTAACATTGAAGCTGGTCTTGCCTTGAATCAATTAAAACAAAAATATTCAAATTATTAGGTTGATGGAAATGGTGAAATCACACAAAAAACAGTTATGCCTTCTCATTGAGGTGGTTGATACTAGCCAAAAGACTGCAAAAAACAGGTACCCCACCAAAAGACTTCAAAAAATATGTTCCCCAACAGTGTGGTAAGTCAAAAAAGAGAGCTGTTTCCCAAGGTACGTATGAACTGTCTGATTGCAACTGAAGCTTTTAATGAGATCATTTTGTGCAAGGGGTGCATCAAGTGTAATTTTTATTCTTAAGGTATTTTGAAGTTTGTCAGGATAGAATAATTTCTCAGAGGTATCAAAATGTAGTAGATACCTGGAGGCCACACTACTAAGCTGTAGTACTTGGATAAATGTTCATTTAATATGACAAATGAATAGTTTTATGTTAGCTTAATGCTTTCAAAAGATGGTTTTATATTGTAATTGCTTATCAATGATTTATGTTGTACACCGCAGGAACAAAAACAGTGACTAGCTTAATTATGCATAAAAAGTAAAATGCTTATGATTTTATTTTCTGCAGTAAAGAATAAGTTTTCTGTTGTTCCCCCATGAAAGTATTCTCTCCAATAAATATAAACTGAGCCTTTGTTTCTCTTCCATCTTTGTCCAACAGAATTATTAGGTCCAAATCATTTATTTAGTCATCTGTGATAGAGGATAGTGTGTCTGGATATTGACCATCTGGCAACTGACTTATATTGGACAATGAATAAAGTTGTAATCAAAGCAGAATTTAAAAGATTATTTCTAACTTCAGAAGCCACAGTCTCTTGACATATAACCAGTTTGCTGCTTCTCTTCCACTGCATGGAAGTCATAAGCAATGAAAAAGGTTATGATTGTGAGAATGGGTATGAAGCAATCTAGAAGAATACCTTTGAGGTGTTTTATTACCAGCCATTTCAATGGGTCTTAAACGTCTTGGCCCAAGTGCAGCAGCTGCAAAAAGATCTCAGGAGCTATGCCCTTCAAAGCTGCCATGTCCAAAAGCTGGATGTATGAGCCTGTGAAGGGAATCTACAACGCAGAAGAAGGTGCCTGAATTACCTTTGCATTGAGTATTGAGGGTTATGTACTTTAACTAATGTTCTCAATAGCAGACAATTTGGGCCCAGATGGACATAAACTGTGAAACAAGAAGCAGTATCTTGTCATCCCTGCAGGATGGACAACAGGGCAATGTATCAGCTGGAATTCCAACATTGTAGGCAACAAAGCCCAAGAGGCAGAGACCGTAGACCTCTTATCCCTGCAACCACTTGAGAAATAGGAGCAGTAGAGGCAAGACAGAACATCCCAGGGCATGCTGGGCATGCAGTGGATCTCATTAACTGTTTTAGTTAACAGGATGTTGTTTCTGAAATTCTATATTATGTTAATTTTGTATTATGTTAATTTTTTTAATTCTTAATGTATGTTTGACTAGGAAAGGAAAACGTAATAAGCTCTGCCTTTACTGAGCTCTGGTAAAAGCTGGCCAGTGTGTTATGCAGAGACCATGTTATGCAGAGGCAACTAGTGAGAAACAGACCTCGGACTCCTTGCAATGGCTGAAGGCCTCTCCAGTGATGGAGGCAAAATTGACTTTTGCCACAAAGAAGATGAAAACAAAGCAACTGGAAGGCACTGGCTCTGCTAGAAAATACATCATTGCCATCTGGGGAAGGTGAGATCAAGGGAATATGATTATCTTCAGCTTCCCTCCCTTTATTCTGCTGTATGTCTAATACAAAGACACTTCTCTACCTTCAGACTTTCTCCCTCTGTTTCAGGGCTGGGACATGGGCAGTGACTGGGCGAGGGCTGAGCTGGATATGCAGCAGCATGGCTCCCGCTGGGACTGGGGAGGTCATTCAGACAGAGTCACACAAAAGCGGTGTCTACCCCTGCTTGTCTGTTAGCAATGATAGCTGGCTCACCTACCTGTGCCTAAAAGAAGCTGAGTTTTGGGCGATCACTAAGCAGTGCTACAGCTGGGCAGGGAGGAGCATCTGGAAAACTTGATATACACATGGGATGAAGAGCTTGTGTTGGCAACTGCTGCTGGACCATTTCTGCAAATGCCTTAGGGTCCTACATATAAAGGATTAGCATCCAGGTTAGCCTGTGGTTAGTTTCTTACTCCTACCTGAATGCAGGAAAGGAGAGAATTAGGCAGAGATGGTAGAGCAAAGTGGAATAAGCAGGAGAGTCTTTGTAATTGGTGCCTAAAGGTGTCCTGTAGTCTTTTGCACAACAGCGTCTGATTGACAGATGGGCCAGGAAAGAGACCCAAGTGTGTGAGATGCAGTGTTATATGGGAGCAAATGAGGCTTTCTCCTGTTTGATTCCAGGCACAGGAAAGCTCCAGCAAAGAATCAGAAACCAGAGTTCACTCATAAGCTGATTCTTTCACCCTCTCGGTGACTTGTCTCAGCTGCAAAAAGGAGAAACAATTTAAAAACTGAACCTAGGCTTCTGCTCTAATTTTTGCTTTGGACTCACACAGGCTTATCCTTTCCCTCATGTCAGATATAATCCTAAAAATGTTAGAGAAGTTCAAATAGCGTTTGTGAATGCTTTCTGGAGAAAAGCCTTTCCCAATTTCTTTTCTTTATTCCATATACTAGTCTTCTGATTACTTTTTAATTTTTTTTAATCCATTATTTTTCTGTTATAAAAATTGTGTCCTTTAAGTTTGAACAGACGAATTATCTTCTCTAACTCAGATATCACATATTTTACTCTTGAATTTGAAACAACGTATAGGATATGACAGAGGAATAGGTAGAACAGTTCATATAGCTCAGCCTGGGCTGGACAGCCTTTAAAATTATCCTAAATGCCAATACAAATTTACCCTTAAATTATTTCTATAATGTTGTTATTATTTAAATTCTTGCAGGAGAACACATTTGTGGTGCTATTGCCAGACAGCTTGCAAATTTTGATGGCTGTAAGGGAGGACTGATTTACCCCGGATCAGCAAAGACAGCTGTATTGGCAGATCTCTCTCTGCCACCAAGGTCTGTCAGGCTCAGAGGCTGCCAGTGGAAGTATTGGGATCTGCCCTGGATTCTGGTTTCCAAAGGATCTGGAGCTAAGCCTAGGAAGAGTAGGGGCCGTATCCGCTCACTGTTGGGAACTCTGGATAGGTCTGTTGTATGCTGTATTTAACGCTGTGATTTGAATTTACATTCAAGTCAGATCTTCTGTACAAGTGTAATTGTGTCAAAATCTTCTAGCCTACTTCCATCAGCCCAGAGAGGAAAGCTCACAAGCTGAGCTATTACCTTGAGCTTGCTAAATCATTGAGTTGGTGGTTGTAGATTTCTGTGCTGTGGCTATAAGCTGACTAATTTCTGATGCTACTCATTTCACTCCTTAAAAAAAACTTAGTATTTTTAGTTAAGTAATAACAGGTAAAAAACATCAAAGCATCAGTTTAAATGCTTTATATTTTCATTGTCTCCTTGCCATCAGGTATCATTTAATATTCACACTTTTGTGGTGCAGTCGCATTCTGCTTTGTGCTTTAGGGCTGTTCCCATGATCTGGGGGCTTGTTGTAAACCTGAGTGGTTTTATTTTTCTTTTCCAAATAAATAAATGCTATGGGCCAGACCGTTAGCAGGCCCAAATCAGTTTAGTTCTACTAAAGTGAAAAGAACTTTGCAGACCAGCTTATAGTTTGGCCCAATATTCTTGAAATAATGATCCCATTCAAAATCCACACCCTGCCTGACATTTTCAGGGCTGGCCTTGATTTGAGTGTAGAAGTACAGGATGTCTACTGCAAATCTAATGATGCATAGAAAATAACTATTTAAGCTAAATGGAGCATTACTTTTACTACTAGAAGCCATTTAAGAATTCTGAGAACCGCTACTACTTAAGCTGTGTTTATAATGTTTATCTAAATGCAAATGAGAACATTGCTGTTTATATATATGCTTTGTCATTTTGTTTCACATAGTTGGTCAGGGAAAAAGCTTTGACAAACTTTCTGATAAAATACTTAAAATTTTCTAATATAAAACTTTGATCAGTGCAAGAAACAGGTTTTTTTAAAATGAAAAATGTTTGTTTAAAAAAACCTGCTGAAGTTTTCAATGTTGTCTGTATTAGGTGTTTAGAACAGGCCCAGTACTTTGATATATTGTGAAATAATAAATAAAGCTGAATCAATACATGTTCATCCAGTTTGCTTTCTTTGCTTTAAAAGAAGGGCCATGTTCAGCATATGCATGATTCATATGCTTACACTACTGTCCTCAGTAATGCAATTCAGCAAGAAAAAGGTTATATTTGTAATAATTCAAAAGAACAGAAGTACAATGAGATGCTACCCATAAAAGATACTGCTTGACAACACAAGACGAAGTTAAAAAGAAAGCATATGTTGAGCAGGTGTCCTCTGGAGAAGTTGTCTGTGGACTTTTGAGGACCCAGTTTTCCTTTAGCTCAATTCCCTGGACTGGTTTACCCATCATGGCTCCAGTGCCAGTGCTGGTACAGAGGAGGGGGGAGGTTGTGTGGCAGATGATGGGGCATGTGGGGTAAGGGCAGGCTGAGATGATCTCGCTCTGCAGAGGAACCAGACCTCAGAGGTGGCTCCCACCTCTCTACAGCATGGCAGTGTCTTCCCCAGCTCTCTGGGAGCATGCATGTCTTCAGCTGATGATCTTCCTCCTGTGGAACTTCAGCTCCTCTGTAGGGAACAGTCTCAATCACAGCCCCTAACTGCTTCTTCACTTCTCTTGTGCAGGCTCCCATATGGCAAAAAGGCCTATTTTTGAAGCCCAGCGTTTATTTCAACACAAAGCAACGGTGCCTCTTACCACGTCACTCACATCTTTGCATGTTACAAAAGAAATACCCGTGGGGACCAGGGTTTGTGGTGAAGCTCTGGTTTGCACCGCAGCTTGTGGGAAATGGCCAGCTATGACGAAAGCTGAGGGATCAAGCCCATGCTCTCACTGTTCTTAGTTGTACACCAGAACTACAGGGTACTTTTCTGACAGTGGATTTGGCTTTTCTTGGCCCTGGGGTACACACCATAGGGAGGAGGAAGGTTTTAACCACATGTTTATAATGTAGGTGACATGCCCTTATGTTCAGTGGCACTGAATACATGGGAGTCTTTAGGGAAGGATACATATCATTAAATGGAGTCTATTGGAACTCAGCACTGGGAGCCTAAGTGCTGGGTTGGGCTTTAAGTGCTATAATCTTTGGTGTCCAGCATGATAACAATGGCTGTAACTTGCTGTCTGCTTTCCTCACAAATACAGTGGAAGAAGGTTATTTCTTTGGCCTGAGCTATTGGTATTTGGGGCTGAATGAGTACGCAAAGTTTTCTTTCATACAACTCCATTAGTTTTCCAAAGAGATGCACCAAGTCCTGTTTCCACAGGGGTCAAGCAGTATCTGGGAGTTTTCTCTGTATTTCCCGTTCCTCAACCCCCACGCTCCTCCCCAAATCACACACTCCCCCTTTGCTCTCAGCTGTTAATCAGCCTCAGGGTAACACCACCTCCCAGGTTACCTTGCCATTTTCATACAGCTCAGTTTCTAACCACATTAACATGTGTTTTGGGCAAGGGCTACTCTCATTTCTTGGAGACACTTAGCAGCTTTTTGTTTTTACTCTGAATAAAAGGTGAACACTGATTTTTTGGCTTCAGCAGACTCCATCCAGCCTCCTAGGTAAAAAAATGTAATAGTGACTTACCTAAACAGGGTAGTGTCTTCTTTTCTGAGCAATTAATGAATAAGAGCTTGCACATCATTTTGAACATGTAAAAGCCTTAACATCAGCAACAAGTTGGGAAAACAGTTCCAAATTAATTTTAATTGAAAGTGTTTAAGTAAGTGGCTTACAGCACATTAAAATCTATCAAGTCATATTATACATTATCAAAAAAAACCTCAGAAACAGTTTGAGCAATGGATGGAAAGTTACTATATTGTCATTGGTATTTATGAGGTGATACATTGCACAATGCTGCATTGGTGACAGCTCAGAGAACTACTTCAAGAATGTGAGTAATTCCATCGATGTCAGTGACAATTGCTTTGGAAAGAGTGCACTGACTTCAGTGAGAATGCCAACTGACATCCAGCTAAACATGGATGCAGCACTGGTGCTGGTATAGGGAGCGGTTGTTTATTTTGCAGTCTATCCCCAGAGCAGACACCATGCAGGAAGCAGGAGTACTTCCTGCACTGCTGTTTTGAGGTGTCTGCAACTGAGGTGTCTTCCATATTCTGCAGTGAAATTATAGCATTTTTCTTCTTTATTTCTGTAACCTGAGAGTATTTCAGAAGTCTATCTAAAAATGGGAGGAAAGCAGAATAGTAACTTGATTTGTCTTATACGAGTACTTGCCAGGAGAAGGGGAATAGGAAGACTAATAATTACTAACATTGCCTGGAAAACTGCTTGTCTAAATAGCTAAGTGTTGTAAGTCACTATTAAGCCCAACAACCAAGTGTTGCTATGGAGATACTGTTTCATAAAAATCTTACTTATCTGCTTTCCATTCACTTTTAAACCATCAAACATAATTACTTGAATTTCCCAGACCCAAGCTACAGAGAGAGCTCAGAAGCTCATTGCTTTTCACCATTCAATCCTTATAGAGCTAAACCTATTGGAATAAAAAACATCTATGAATGTACAAAGTAGATAAGGGGTGATTATTTCTTTCTGATAAAACTGGAGGAATTTTTTAGTAAACCACTCCGATTCAGCATTTTTAGGTGAAATTGCAGAGGTTAATAGGGGTTGTTAAGACAGACCTTGTGAAACAATTGTTTCTCGATGGTTATTTGGAAGCTGTTAGCTACAACCTGCACCATCAAAAATGTAATTGTTACTGTATGCAGTCTGAATTTTCCATTTCTTGAACATTATTGATAACTTATAACAAGCACTAAAAAAAATAATTAACATTTGAAAGTGCCAGCAATAGAAGCCAAAAAGAAGGATCAAGACAGTCCGGAGATTTACATGTTGCTCAGAAATAATTGCTCTCCCTCTACTGAGCAAGCAAAGGTTGCTTCAAAAAGTATGAGCTATTACAATAAGGGAAATAAAAAAAAATTAGAATCAGATGTGAAATCTTATGGAAAATAGTATCTAAGATGGAAATCAACTGAATTTGCTGAGTTATAAACAACTTCTCCAACTTACAGTGTGACAAATGAATGGCTGTGCCACTTGAATCAGCATGGAAATTCTGCAACACTTTCTGCCATATCTGAAATCGGGCAGGCTGCTAGTTAGCCCTTTATACCACTTCAAAATTGTAGAAAAGAAATGAAATTGCATATCCAAAATAAATCCCCAGTATGAAAAATCATGCACTTGGGTGTGAATTTTGCCATCTGGAAAACAGTTGTCAGCAGGGAGACAGTGCCTAAAAGACGAGCCAGAGGATGCAGTCTTGCTGTTGCTTGAGTTCAGTGACAATCTGAAAAATCAACAAATGACCCAAGTGCAGCAGACAGGTTACAAAGTTTTTGCAACTTTTCATGAAAAAACTTCTTATACTGATTAATATCAAGTAATTAAATGCCATACACATATAGAAGAAAAAGTTCACCTCTCTGGAGAAACACTTACAATCCAAGCATCAAGCCAAAGACAGAAAGTGGAAAAGGGCAGAAGGATGGAAGTGATGTTTTTTTCTGATGCATTGCAGTGACTGATAGGAACACCAGCACAGCAAATGCATGGGCTCACTATGAAGTTTCCAAGGGGAAAAATAAGGAAAGGTGAACCCTTTGTGTGTTGGTGGCTCTATGTGCAGCACAAGTCCCCAGACTCCTGCTCTGCAGTACTGAGCAGCTCATCCCTTGGCTGCTGAGAGGAGCCCCAGACACTGCCTGAGAAAGGAGCTGCAGAATTAAAATGGTAGGTATAAGAAGTTGAATAAGCTGTGAATCATTGTGTGGGAAAGCAGGGATGAGGGATTGGCTTTTCCCTGTGGAGCTGCCTACTTAGGCAGGATAGAGTTGCAGTCAAGCATCACTGACGTGCTTCTCTGTTGTTTAAACCAGCACCACAAGCAGATTATTTTGATGGCAACATCACGCTCACAGTCCCAGACTATGATTTTTTTTTTTTTCACTTCATTAAGCTCCTTTTCACTTTCTTTGCCAATTAATCCTGAGACAAATCTCATTTCACCCATTCCCCTCTCCAGAGTAACCCAGTGCAGTTACAGAGAAGTGAGAATGGGGAGAGGGTTTCTTTCTAACATTCACTGTCTTTAACAGTGACTTTTCCCTCCTTTTCATTTTTTTGGCTGCCCCTTTGCTTGCTCTCTCAGGATGCTCACAGAGGAAAGACAACCAGGGAAAGAACAGTGTGAGCTGTGCCCTCTGCACAGGTGGGGTGTTGTGCTCCGGCATCCTCTGTGGTGCTGCTAATGCCACCAGCAGCCAAATTGCACAGCTGTGTTGCCCTTGGGCTTTGGCTACCCCAACCGCCTGTACTGTTAATGCAATGTGAATGCACACAAGCTTTTTCAGATCATGATAGGAAAATTCCCTTTAACTTTCACGGGAACCCGGATACCTGTGTTCCTTGGGGTGTCAAAGAGCTGCTCTTGCAGCAGTCCTGTGAATTCCTGCTTGACACTTGACAGCGAGTAGAACTTGATTGCATACTTTTCTTTTTGTGAAACATGAATGGATTTGTGAAAAATAGAAGAAAATGAACCTCAAAAGGAGGCCAGCAGGACTCTGCTCTTAAAATAAGTGAACACAACATCATTCTCTTAGTAGCATTTGCTGATTTTTAATATTTTATATATATATATATTATTTTTTTACAGGAATGCCAGAGATAATTTTTTCATGCAATGACTATATAGCATTCTATTTAGTAAACCATTTACAATTTCCCATAAAATCTGAGATAGTCTATTTAAAGATAAACATGAAACAGTTTCAGGGTTATAGCCCTGAAAGAATGAAAACTGACATCTCAGTTTATTCCCATAGCAGCCGCCAAGCATCTGCTCACTTAGAGAGTATGCTGATGTGGTGTTCAACTCGGGAGGAGCTCACAGTGACTAATGGCACAGAACGACATTATCTTTGGTATTAAGGAGACAAAGTCTGTTTATTTGAGGGAAATCCACAAATGTGGATGCATGAGGGCCTGCCAGAAGTGGAAACGTACAAAGCAATTTAAGTCAGATAACTCAGTTTTCTACTTGGCATTTCCCTTCATTGAACTTCATGAGGTTCTTGGCCAATTTCTCCAGCCTGTCCAGGTCCCTCTGAATAGCAGCACATGCATCTGGTGTATCAGCCTCTCTTCCTGGTTTTGTATCATCTGTGAATTCGATAAGGGTACAGTGTCTCATCATCCAGGTTGTTAATGAAGATGTTAAACAGTGTTTGCCCCAGTATCGACCCCTGTGGCACACCACAGGTGACTCCCTCCAGCTGGACTTTGTGCTCCTGACCACAAATCTGTCAGCCAGTTTTCACAATCCATCTCACAGTCCATTTATCAAGTACAACCTCATCTGTTTATCCGTGAGGATGTTATGTGAGACAGTGTTGAAAGCCTTGCTGAAACTGAGATGAGCAACGTCCACTGCTCTCCCCTCATCCACTGAGCCTGTCCTTTCATTGCAGAAGGCTATCAGGTTGGTCAGGCAGGATTTTCCCTTCTTAAATCCATGCTGACTACTCCCTATCACCATCTTGTCCTTCATGTGTCTGGAAGTGGCTTTCAGGAGGGTTTGCTCCCTCCTCTTCCCAGAGATTAAGGTGAGGTTGACCAGTCTGTAGTTCCCCAAGTCCTCCTTCTCATCCTTCTTGAAGGTAAGAGTGACATTTGTTTTCCTCCAGTCCTCAGAATCCTCTCCTAATCACCAGAACCCCCCTGAGATAATCAAGAGTGGCCTTGAATGACATTGACCAGCTCTGTCAGCCCTTGTGGGTGCATCCCATCAGGTCCCCTGAACTTGTGTATGTCTAGTCTGTTTAAATGTTCCCTAAGTGGGTTCTGCTCTACTGAGGGTGAGTTGTACTTGCTCCAGACTTTCCCATGGTTCTCCAGAGTCTGGGATTCCTGATGGCATATTGTACCAGTAAAGACTGAGGTGAAGAAGTCTTCTGGAGGAACTTGGGCTCTTCTAGGGCACGATTTTTATCAGCTTAATAAAGGTGTTTAACATACTGAGATTAATTGCTGGCTAGAAGTGCCCACTTGTCTCCACTAACAGGGGGAGTCTGGGGGACAAGCTCCAACGTGGGCACATGAAACGAAGCTCAGCACTTCAGACAAGCTTTGCTTTCTCCCGTTACACCTGACTGGCAGCACAGTGAGGCAGTTTGCTCCAAGTAAGTCTCGTTTCTCTCATCAGCTGTGAATGGACAATGACTGGGATGTCAGGATGGTGCTAATGCACAGGCAAGCATTATCATCGAAGGTGAGGTTTCTCAGCTCTTTCTTTTTAGAGGTCTCTATCATTTCAGAGTATCCTTCTTGATATGCAGCAATGAGAAAAAGTGATTGATTGTTGAAAAATTAGAGAATAAAATTATCATTTACCCGGGAGGGTTTTGTCACAGAGGGAGCAAACTAAACCTTTGTATCCTTTTAATTTTGATTCTCCTTTTTAAATAGCAGAATATGTAATTTCTAATTGGTAGCATCTGCAGCAAATCCCAAAAACTTTAAGACTGGACCAAGGATTAGCATTTGTTGGTTTTTCCCATATGCTACTGAAAAATATGGCCCTTTATTAAAGGCACTGTGGCTGAGACATTCAGCTAGAGGATCTTTTCTGGCACTGCCACCATTAGGAAATAATCTAAACCTTATTTTTCTCCTAAGGCACTGAGGAAATAATTTAATATCTTAGAACAACAGTAAATATCCAGAGATGATGTGGAGGTCACAGACCATCTGTGTGTGTTATTGTGGGTATTTTCTGAATTGCCTATAGTTTAGCTGTATATAAATCCCCTTATGGGTTCTTCTCACAACTAGTATTTTCAAGGAAATCCATTTGGTTAAAGCAAGAATTAAACCTTCCAGAAACTATATACAAATAAACAATTCCTTCTAGCAACACTTTGCAGATCAAAGTTTTAAAACCAGTTGCAGATGTGGGGACCGTGCATGGAGTGTCTCCTTTCTGGAATGTCTCTGGTTTGTACAGAGGTCACAGTGCTGGCAGTCACCCAGCTGCATGATCAACCCTAAATCTGTGTACCCTTTGTGAAAGACAGTATTTAATTGTCTGCTTGAGTCCTGAGGAGATCAGTATCCACAGAATTGGCTTTTCAGTCCACTTTATTAGATAGCGTGTGATGTGCTGTCCCATCACCTTACTCTTAATCACTATTTTTTGAAGATGAGGATCTAAGCAAGTAGTCACTTTATGTATTAAAGGTTTTTAAATCTGTTGTTTTATTATATCCTATTGTTTTATTATATCCTCCATTTACTCTCAAGGCTGCTGTGAGCATTAATTAAACAATATTTGAAGTGTCACTACAAAATGCGATTCTAGAAACAGCTGATTCTCATGCAAAATTAGCAGAAGGGATAAAACTCTGAATTCTAAGCAATCCATTGTAGCAAATCTAATTTAAACATCTCAAAATTTGCTTTAGGAAATCATAATGAGTTAATGTTCTGTGTATATCTTAACGTTTTCCTTAAATCTTCCACAATGTTTAGTTTTCAGTTTTCAGAACAGAAGAACTTGGGCAGATTTTGCTGTGGATTTTCAAGGCAGCCAGGAAATAGATCTTTCTGATCCTTGAAAGCAGTTGTCACTTCCCTGTCAGTGCAGGTCCTCTCCATGTACAGAATTGTAAACACCTCTGACACAAACACAGATATTTGCAGTACGCAACATTTGCTCAGAGAATTAGAGCAAAATCAGCTGTTCAAACTCTGGATCTGAAATTCTCTGAGTAAACTGGACACTGACTGAAAACCATGATTTGTAATGTGATCTGATCCTGTGACTAAGTTATACAATGTTTGAATGGAGGGAGAATAAAAAAATATAATTGCAACTGAGTTGAACTCTGCAGAATTGTGAATATTTATTCAAAGATGCTAGGTCAGTGAGGGATTTTCCAGCTTACAGTTCCATCTGTAGTATAGCATGCAAAGTGTTTACATCAGCCTCAGGAGTAAAACCTCTCAAATGGCTGGTACACATTTGATGGTGGTGTTTCAGTTCTATGGCATGATGCAAAGCATTTTGGTTTTCTCTCACAAAGGCAGGATGCTCATCCAGTCCCTCCTCCTACCAGCATTTTCACTAAAAGTCAAATTTTTGTTTTGAACTGGGATGGAGGCCATTCTGGTCTGCAGTAGGGGAAAAAAAATTCCCATGTTTGGTCTGAATTCTCACCTTCATTCTACCCTAGAAGAGGCGTTCACCCTCAGGTCCATCTCCAGTGGCACAGCCCCATAAGGGAGCCCTATGGCAACATGGCAAAAATTCTGCACTTTCTTATTTCAATAACAGCAGAATTCTGGTGCCAATCTTGAGGTGCTTAGAGGATCCTCCTTCTGCTTCTCTTCCTCTCCCAGCTACCTCCCTTTTAGGGCCCAGCAGGCAGCCAGAGGATGCAGACACACCTCCCTCCTCTGCCCTTAGCAACTTGGTGCTGTTCTTACATGAAGTGAGGATGGAGGAGAAAGAAAATCCTATCCCCTCAGTCCCAAGTCTTCTCTCCCTTCCCATGAACAGAGATGTCTTTCAAACCTCTGAATATGCCTTTTCTAATGCAAATATATTCACAAGCTCTTTTGAGTATAATAGATTAAAAATTAAAAGTGAAATTTGGAATGGAACTGCCAACCTGAATTTGCTTTTGTCAGAGTATTGCATAGCAGCCTGGATAACAGATTTCTTTCAAGACCATGTTTCAGCTGAATGTTTTTCAAATTCCTCATAAAAAGCATGCTGTTTTGATTTCTTAGTAACTTCTTTTCTTGCTTACCAGTTTCTGTAGCAGTGTATCATCACGCCCTTTCTTGGTGA
Organism: Aquila chrysaetos chrysaetos; assembly: GCF_900496995.4. Taxonomy (NCBI): domain Eukaryota; kingdom Metazoa; phylum Chordata; class Aves; order Accipitriformes; family Accipitridae; genus Aquila; species Aquila chrysaetos. Next base: position 11,168,340 of record NC_044022.1, on the reverse strand, counting down.
AGGAACAGTGCAGCATGGAGTATTTGTCTGCAGTAAGTTATCAGGAATGTGGTTCAGTCAGAGCTTAAAACAAGAAAAAGGAGAATAAACTACAAGCCTCATGAGATGCAATAGCTTTACTCACTTCAGCACTTCAGTTTTATATAAGGATGGCAGGAAGATAAGTTAAAACTGCAGATATAGTCCTGCTCTTCCTAACTCTTGAGTGCTCAACTCAAGTGCTTTAGCCTCCTGAGACAGTTCCTTCAACCCAGATTTTGTTGTGCATAGCATTTATAAGTCTTTATATATAGCCTGCTTCTTCACCTACAAACAGTAGCTACTGTTTTGAAAATTTCACGTAATAGGAGGAGAAAAGATTTTTTAAAAGCCTGATATAAAAGTGATACAATGCAGGAGAATGGTAAATAGAAAGGAAAAACAGCAATATAAGAATATTGACAGTCAAAGCCTGTAATGCATGACCTTTGGGCCAGCAGCTTGGCATGCACAGCCAGTCTGGCATTAGCATTGCCTCGAGGGAGGCCTTGCTTTGTTTGACCTTGAGATTCTCTCTCTTTGAATAAGCAGAAAATGGGATAATACTGAGGTAATACTTTCCCTCCTGAGGCAGGTGCCATTTATTAGCAGTTTTTACATGTTTTTATTTTGTTTATCATGGAAAATAACCTCAGAAAGAGCTGGTTGCCTCAGTTCCCTGAACACAATTATACGTTAAGGGACTGTGGGAACAGCAAGTTAGGAGAAGCAGACCACAAAAATAAGGGAGAGAGTGTTTCATTAAAGGCACAGCTGATACAAAGCTCAGCAGAGCCTCTGCAAACATGCCGCAGCGAGGGGTGAAGGTAGATTGCCTCGCTGGCGTACCCCAGCCCTGAGCATCCTGATGTCCTGCCCAGGCAGGGCCAGCATTGCTGGGCAGGTCACTCCAGCTCTGCCTCAAGGGCAGAGGCTGTCAAGGGTTTTCTGGTTAAACAGTTCTCTGTTGGAAAGTGCCACTTCAGTGAGACTGAAATGTTTAGTCGATTTTGACACAATTCAGCTTTGAAACAAATTTTGGTTTTGCTTTGAAAAAACCCTTTGTTTTGAAAGTTGCAGATAAAACATTTCAGCAATGACACTTTGTTTTACCATTTTTGAAAAGAATTTTATTTTTTTATAATGCTTTCTGGCTTCCAATTTGTTGTCTTAGGGTTGTATGTATAACTAAACCAGATATGAAACACAATCAATGATCATTTAAAAATAATACTTAACAGAGATTTTCACAGATTTTCCCTTAATTTTAAGAAGAAACAATTGTAACCATTTAGACCCCAATTCCAGCATGATGGGCTTCAGATTTTCTTCTGTACATTTCTGCTTTAACTCCAGTGCTTGAAATAGGAACCCTCTCTTAGTAAAACACCTTTACACATCAGTACTCTCAGTGCTGAGTACTCTGGGAAACAGCTGCTTGCATGTGCAGAAGTATATTTTTCATCGAAAATGTCACTTGCTCATGGGAGCAATGCAAGACCATTCTGCTCAGCTAATACAAACTGCAGTCTTAGAATATTAACTACAAATTCATGAGAATGCTACCAACTCCAGAAAAACACATGAAAATTAAAGGGGCAGCCTCTGTAATATAGTGAGAGACATAAGGTGGGCAGATACTTTAAACCACAGCAGTCCAGTCACTCAATGAATTTATGCAGAAATGAAAATTCAGATAATACAGTGCAGCTGACTAGGTTATGCCAGCATTAAGTGATGTTCTGAGTACATCAGTACAGTAATTTCCCAAAAAGAAGCAAGCAATCCATTCTTCTTACAGGGAAAAAATCTAATATGACAACACCAGTAAGGCATATTTAAGAAGGGCTTTTTCAAAGGATTCTGACAGATAATGATCCATTTTCCAATTAAAATGTGATTTGAGTGTCTGGTTTACTTGGGTTTGTATCAAAATCCCAGAAAAATGCACTTATTTTCATCATATAACCAAGTACAAGCATGTTTGGAGCATTTCAATTAAATCAGTGGATTATGAATATTATCCAAAATGGCAAGCTGAAGCAATTATCCTTGGAGAACATAGGGTTAAAGTTGTAATCCTCCTCTGATGAGAAAGCGTGTCCAAGTCCCTACCCTGCTCCAGGGTACACAGAGGCTGTCACCAGGTTCAACATTGCCTCAAATGGAAATCCTCCTGGCAGGGTGTTTTGTACCACTGTGAGTTTTACACTATGGATCAGTATGGCAGAGATAAGCCAGGAAAAGTGATGTTTTAAAGTGAGCCTGAAATAAAACTTAACAAACAGGAGCATAGGAAAATTCTTGTGCCATTCCAAACTGGAAAGCCACTGGAGAAAGAATTACTGAGCAGAAGTCATTGCCCTTGGGCAGAAGTATCTGGACTGCAGTGGCATAGCATGTACAAGTTTATATGACAATGTATACCATACGTCTTCCTAATACTTTTCTGATTATCAATATATGCAAATTATCAGGTTTTAAACTATAATTTGTTCATGGTTCAGTCAAATCAGAATTTGTGAATTGGAGAGTTCATCTGTCCAAGGGTCCAAACCATGCTAAATTACCTTCAGCCCTTCAATCATATGGAAAATACATTTCACATATTTGAGAATTGCTCCATTCCTACTCCAGCCCTGCACTTTCCAATTCAAAAAGAAGGCAGGAGAAAGAGCTCAAAAATGTATTTTTAAAAGGATAAATGATTTCTTCATTTAAATAGTATGTGCAGGGCAAAGATGAAGGCAATGTCATTCCCTCATTCCAGCACTGATCTTTTGATCTCTACTACTGCGCAATTCAAATTGTGGTCTTGCAAGTTAATCAGTGAAAGTCCTTTGATGTGGCAAAGTGCAAGGCAACTTCCAACACAGACTTGAGGTGGATGAATTGTGTTCTACAGACCAATGTTACAGTATAGAATAAAACAAAAAATCATGTTTTAAGATAAGATGAATTGTCAGAGAAAGTAGTGATGGAAGAGCTTGTTGTGTCATTATTTCTCAGTAAAAGAACAAGCATGAGACTCAGTTATGTACACAGTGAAGTAAGTGAAGATTGTAAGTACTTTGTCAATTGTAGTCACTCTTTAGATTTACGTACCAGTGAGGGTTGTGGTCCCCTGGTTGCCTAGACTGTGGACCTGTGAAGCATGCTGCCTTTCCCATTGCTCAGCACCCAAAGGTTTCTTTTCTGTGCTAACAAGGACTTGAGGGGGAAAAATAGCAGATTATGAATCACACATCGGGGTCACCCCCATGGTGGGTGGCACCCAGATTCAGGAACTCAGAAGACCATTTTCTCCCCTCGGTCTAGATTTTGCTGTTAATGTATGAAGGGCTGAAGTAGCCAAATGCCGCTTGAAAATCTGGGTGCTAGGCTTGATGTTTTAAGCTACTTGTGTCAGAAAAAAATGGAAAAAAAAAATGGAAGTATCACTAGCACATAAATTCAGAGTTTTCAACTCATTCTGACAGTTTTCAATAAAGTGCAGAATATATTTAACCTCCTATAAATCTCAGCATGTTTCCATTAATTTTATCCACTTACCTTCACCTTGACCAAGCTATTTGAGTAAAGCATGACTTGTTTGGCTATAGCCTACTTTCCCAAAAGACGTCAAAGTCTTCATTTGAAGATAAATGAAATTTTCAGCTTGGGACATCAAATGATGGAAAACCCACCACCTTCCCAGGTGCTTTCTTAATCACCATTGTTGTTCATACCTCATCTTTTCATTGGTCTGTATGATTTCATTGCCCACATCAAGCTTCACCGTTCCTCACCTGCGTGTTGTCTCCGGCTGATATTTGATACCTACTTTGAGATTATGGATTAAAAACATTCAATAGTGTTGGGCTTTGTTGTGATCCCCGTGAGCCTCTAATATGCATGCTTATACGCTGCAAGCAGTTTAGGTGACCTTGTTGTTTATCTTATTGTGTTAAACATAATATTTTTTTTCTGCTTTCAAATTTCATTTTGCTGTTGATTTGGAAAAGCAATGTACATTCATTTTGGTCTAGCAGTTCAGTTTTATTTTAAACCTTTATATGAAGACATACATTATGTGCTTTGACATAGATGTTTATTATTCATTTTTACTCATTAAATATTTAAACTGTACATCTGAAATCACATTACTCAGAAATAATACATTTGGGGCAATAGCTATTTCCTATCTCTGATTCAAAAAAATTTGTAACTGATGTTTACATTAGTTACCCTCTTACTATGTTCATGTAAAACTAATAATAACAGAAAAAGATTGGGCTTGTTTATAATTTTTAAATCAAGAGGTCTATTAACCTGTTCTATCCAAGACTTCCCAAATATGGATTAAACATGTCCACAAAGTGTCAGTAGACATTTACACCAGAATTCAGAAGAATACCACAAAAACCTCTTGAAATGTCTAACATTGCAAACAGTAAGTTTTGAAAATGCTAAATAAATACGACCTCCTGATGATGAACTGTGCTCTTCAACAGCTGGGTTTCAATGGTTAGTTCCTGTTTGTCAAAACTGCTCAGAATTGCCATTCCTCTGAGGAACACAGTCCCGCACGCTAGCAGCCTTGGGTGTCATGATGTCATTTGGGTGCCAGGAAACCTTTGGACAGTATGATCTGGGTATGCCTTAATTTGGCAGGTCCCAGAAATAACAAGCTTAAATTCCAACAGAGAGCTGTTAGCTTAAAAAGGACTTAAGGTGCAGCCAACAGGTAAAAAAGCTAGGAAACAGCTACTAGCCATATTGTTACAACTGCACAATAATGCAATATTGATTTCACACTTAAGCAGTTTTGGTATATAGGACAGCCATGAGAAAAATGTGTGTCTGCCTATTAGACCCAATTCAGATAAAACTGGATTCAATGCAAATCTTTGCATCAAACTGATAAACAGTTTTGGAAGTCAAATATGCTACCTGCACCACATGCAGTAACGCTCATTTTTCAGCTGTGCCAGGGGAGGTTTAGACTGAACATTAAGAAGCATTTCTTTACCAAGAGGGTGGCCAAACCCTGGAACAGGCTTCCTAGAGAGGTGGTCAATGCCCCAAGCCTGTCAGTGTTTAAGAGGCATTTGGACAATGCCCTTAGTAACATGCTTTAACTTTTGGTCAGCCCTGAACTGGTCAGGTGGTTGGACTAGGTGATCGTTGTGGGTCCCTTCCAACTGAAATAGTCTAGTCTATTCTATTGGATTCGATTCAATCCACATTTGACTCTCTACAGTTGCCTGTTGGTGTTTCCTGGTCTGCCTTGTGCCACTGCAGCTGTGGACCTAGATGGAGGGACCCCGTCTCTGGTTCACCAAGGTGGGGACATGGCATGGACAGACCCTCTGACTCTGTATATGTGGCTCCCTTTCTGCCTCCAAGGCACACTCAGGAAAGATGACAGAAAAGGGTAGATGTGGAGAACTTTTCTGGCAATGGCAGCTTCATTTTAGGGGCAACTTAATATCAGGAACATGTCTCCACAGATGTGCTGAGTAGTACATGAACAATAAGCTCATTGCCTCCTAGCAGTGACGGATCTACTGTTTTCTCATGTGGCCACTGACTCAACACATTTAAAACATTTTTCAGGAATGTGACCTATTCCGAACAGGAAAGGCTGGCAGGGAATTTACATTTTAAAAATTAAATTGGATCATATTCTCTCTATAATTTAATAATTGTATATAGTTTATGAGTGCTAATCTGCTCAAAAGGTATGACATTCACTATTAAAAACGTTCACTGTATTCCAGTTTGAATTTTATGTACCTCAACTTCAAGTCATTTTACATTGTTATGCTTTTAACTGCCACATTAAAGAGTCCACTAATGTATTTGTGTACTGTACTAGAAAAGCAGCAAGACAACCAATTTGAAGGTAAAAGACGATTAGATATATAAAGCTGCTTAATTCGACCATTAGAGTTTATCATTAAAACATATATTGCTTTGGCCTAGACAAGGCAGTTTTAACTACTGTTGATTTTCAACTCTTAGAATTAAATTTGATCAGGCTTTTCCATGATAGGGAATAATTTCTTATTTAGAATAAACTCAAGATCAGAAATGCTACAACTAAATTTTGCAGGAAGAAGCAGTATGTTTCCTTTTGGAGAGCAAAGCAACCTCTAGGCTGTAAAAATTTTTCTTACACAGAAACACAGAAAAGTTAGTTGCTTACAAATCATGCTTCAGGGAGAGCCTGTGAAGACTTGTAGCACCAAGAGGCAATCTTTATATTAAAAAATCACTTCTCACTCCTGCAGTAGCTTAATAGCAGCATGTCATGTAACATTGTCAGATCTCAGGACTGGGACTGTTAACTTTTGACTCCACTGAGCATGCCAAAAAGGTAATCCATGCTCACAAAAATCAAACAATGGGGAAAGAACCCAGCACTACCAAGTCAGTCTCTGGGCAGTTTCAGAAGTTCAATCAGGTAATTGAATGAATTCTTATTTGTGCTTGATTCCTTCCTCCTGGGTGTGTTAAAGTGCACTGCCTTTTATTGCATGTGAATTAATACCTCCCTTGTTTCTGGTGACCCTAACAAGGATAGCTGACACAATCAGAGAAAACCTTAAAGGTGTCTGACTCGCTCTGCTCCAAGCCAGATGGTAAGAGGCTGAAGTACAAACACACACTAACAGGCAAAGGGAACCCTGTGGCACTTGTAACCACCTGAGAGTGGTCATGGATCAATCCAAAGGCACATGGGATAATCACAGTCCCACATCCATGCAATCTTAAAAAAAAAATCAAACATTGCAAGATTAATATAGAAGAACATAAGGAACCACAGCCCTGAATTAGTTTTTTGGAAGTCTGAATAATAAAACCACAGTTTTAACAAGCAGTTAAGTCCAAGAAGTCATCAAAGCCAGATTCCCCATTAGCAAAGAGCTCAACACAGAGTGCTGGGTTGTAAACATGGCCTTCCGAGGTAAATTTGGATGATGTCTGCTCTAATCTGCTGGCACAGCTTCAGAGGCTGCTCTGACCTGCCATGGTCAGCTGCAATGCATACACTGGTCCAACATGGCCATGGGGTGGTCACTTTGTCATGCTTAAATAGTCCCCTTGTTTTCCCCCAGGACCTATGAGCAACATGGTGCAAGCTATTCTGCCAACTGCACGCTGTCAGATGTACCACTTAGAACCTTGTGTCAGAGGCTTGCAGGGCCCTGCAAGGCTTTGAAGGGCTGGCTTGAGAGGATCTGACTATACTGACCACAGCTGCTGCCATTTGGACTTCTAATTCAATGTTTGTCATTTTCCCAGGAGCATCCTCTCTCGGAGTCACATAGCAATAAGGTATTCTGCACTGCGGAGGCTGAGTATGATGAGGTTTAATGGCATCTTCCCCAAGCCATAACACAAAGAAGTCTCCTTCCTCCATGTATTGAACCCTGTAAGCATTTTGGCGATGACTGAAGGAAATTTGAGAATAACTCCCTATAGATCTTAATTTCTAAAGCAAACATGGCACTATCTCCAGCTCTGCATTACATTCCTCTCTGCATCAGGCCATCCATGTGTGGCAGAAAATGAGACTGCTCTCTGCCATATCTTCTGGTAGCACCACATGGCAGACCTCCAAGGACTTTTACATGGCTCTGCTGACTTTGAGCCACCCAAGGATTTAACACCTTGGCCAAGGGAGGCCCTGGTGGGTCTCATAGGCTGTGTGGTTGCTGCAAGCTCCTTCCTGAATTAGCTGATTTACAGCCCAGCTCCCTGGCCTTCTTTGTACAGAGGAGCTTCCTCTTTTTCCTCCTCCATGTCTCTCTGGAACTGCCTGGAGTCCTTGTGCAAATGGGTGGGCAATGGTCCTTGCTTTGAGAAACATACAAAGCCTGTCACAGTGGCTTTCTTTGCAAAGATTGTAAAAAAGGAAGAGGAATGATTGGGAAAGCTAAGGCACAGCTGGAGTTAGATTTGGCAACAGAAGTGAAGAATAATAAAGGCTTCTTCGAGTACATTAGTCAGAAAAGGAAGACAAAAATTGTACCGCTCCTGATAAATAAGACAGGGGATCAGGTAACAACTGACATGGAGAAGGCTGAGGTTCTCAACAACTTTTTGGCTCAGTTTTCAATGGCAATTGCTCTTCCCACATCTCTTGAGTCCCTGAATCTCCAAAAAGAAAAAAATAGAGTGCATATTCAACTTAAATGTAGCCCAAGCAATAGGCAAATCTTCTTGATCAGTATAATGCTCCAAGTGGATCAGAGATGATTAAAGTTGGAAAGCAGAAGAACATAATGTTAAAATGATTTTAGTAGTAACTTCAGCTACTCCCTACAAAGGGTTTTTCCTTCAGGCATCTGAATAGCAACAGGCATTCCCAGAAGCGTCTTGCATCTCAGCATGCATAAATCATCAAAACACACAATAAGAAGAAAAGAAAGGAAAAAAAAAAAAAAAAGAGAGGAGGGAGCAAGCAAGAAAAAGAAAAAACAAAACCAACTCAGCCCCAAAGAACAAAAAAAGACCTCAGGGCAAATGAAGCCCAAGTGAGTCCTAGGGAGTTGAAGGGCTGTATGGGAAACCTTCTAGCAAAAGCAGTTCTGCTGGTTTCAGGAGGAGGCAGTTCTTCCTTCAGGGCATCAAGAACAAAAGCAAAAGCTTTTTGGAAATGACAGTTCATCATCTTTCTCTTCAGTTTCCAGATGTGGAAGGAGTTGTCATTTTCATCTTCCCCATGAGCAATACTCAAAGCTACTAAGAGGAATAGGAGAAGGAGGAAATTTAGCTAACACAAATAAAGGTTTTAAAACTTAAATCGTCTTGATGTCCCTTTGTTCCTGAAAATTCAAAACAAAGGAAGCAAAAGAAGTCTTCCAGAAACATCCTCTGTAACTCCACAGATGCAAACATGCAACACAGCAGAATGGGCAAGGGAATAGTTCATCAGCAGAGTTTGAGTAGGGACAGCCCCCTCTGTGGCATGGTACTGGATCCCAGCTGCACCCCAAGTTTGGTGCTACCTGCAAACTTGCTGAGGGGGGCATTCTGTCTTCTGCTTTAGGTCATTTATAGAGATGTTAAACAGGGCAGTTACAAGGACAGATGTCTGTGTTATTCCCCTTGGCCTCCAGATTGAGTACAACCCATTAACCACTGCTCTCCAACTGTCAAAACAGGTTTTTAGACACCTGCTTGTCCACCCTTCCAGACCATAATGTCCTCACATGGATACAAGGATATTGTGGGAGACACGGCTCTCCTTTCATTCAGAAACCCAGTCATGTTATTATAGAAGGCCATCAGGTTAGGTGGGTCCCATCTCTCCCCACCTATCCTATATCCTGAAAGAGGGTCCTATGGTTTTGAAAGCCCTGTGAACAAAACAATCCTTATCGACAATGCCAGCTGTGGAACTGGCTGTGTACCTGCAGGACCTATCACCTTCTCCCCAAGCCCTTCCCCCTCACTGGCCAGGCCAAGGAGAAAACCACCTGGGACCCCACCATCTTGACCATCACCCCAGGAGCTGTGTAGTCACTCCAGACACACTCTAGCTCTTCCTGGCCATATTGTTGGTGCCCATTTGGAGGAGCAGGGGGTTTTATAGTCCAAGGGCTGGATGAACCTCAGCAGCCCTTCTCCTGGCCTGTACACCTCAGCTAGGCCCTTTTCCTCACCTCTGGCTGGCATAGTTGTGGTCCTTCCTCTTTCCCACAAGAAAAATTACTGTAAAGAGGGTCATTTGTAGAATGACCCTTCTCCCCTAGGGCTCACATCTAGTCTGCACAGTTTTTTGTATTGGCATTAGCTGGCGCTTCTCCAAAGATACTAAAAATATAGGGATTTTTTTTCATTTTTTCTTTTTTTCTGTAACATGAGTTTTCATTGCCTGAATTACTGGGTTTTAGGGCAAAATAACAAGTCCATGTGATCTGGATGACTGACGACACGGCACATATTTCAAACTTGTAGCACTACTTCACAGCTCCCATGAACCCAGTACATTCATTGAATAAATAGAAATAAACCTGAAAAAAAGTTGAAGACACCATCTGCTCAGAATCATTCAGCAAAGAGAAAAACCATCTAAATTCAACAAAAGGAATCACAACAAATTATTCATACAGCTCTGCAAGGGAGAGCACTGCATCATTTGCTCTGCTCTCAGATCTAACTCGTGTTGGTCTGTAGGTCTGTCTTGTAGAGTAAGATGTGCTGCCTTGTCCCCATGTCTCCAGGAATTTTCCACATCAGAATTTCAATAAGATTATTAAGAGAAGATCCTTTTTTATCCCTAAGAAAATATCTTCCATCGTTCACTAGCTACAAAATTTTCCTCAGTAAGTTAGGTCAACAGCAGAAGATTATTTCTTACCTATGTAAGAAATGCAGCCCTGTACCCTGGATATCCTTCTTAACTTGTGCCAGGGAAGGTAATTTTTTTCTCTTAAATTACCTTAATACTGAAGGTTGCCTAGCTTCTCTTTTTGGGAAAGCAATGTAGCCATCCTTAAGGGATTGAGACCATGCACTAGCTGTTCGTTTACTTCTCTTAAGTTGGTTGAAAAACACTCAAATCCTTCCACAGGGTGAACTTAGCTGAGGATCCAGTTTGTCCAGGTGATGTGACTGAGACTGGCGTTAGTCAGGGCAAATGGGCTCTCCGTCCTGTCTGTGGGACTGTGGGGGCAGTTTTGCTTCTGGAACAACTTGGGTCAATTATAAGAGTTAACATCCCTCAGTTGTGCTCAGACTCCTTCTGAGCCACTGCAGGAGCAGGGAAGAATAATCCTCAGCAATTGCTGCCCCTATTCCTCTTCTTCTCAACACTGAATAGCCCCCAAATCAGCAAGTCATTTCTGAAGACTGCAAAAATATGCCTGAACCTGGAGCAGATGCCCCTATACTGAATGGAAAGGGTAAATTCTGTCCTCAGATCTATTTGCAGAACTTAAAAGCTTCAACAGAGAACTGACTCTTTGACCTTATCACCTGTTTCTGCCTTCATTAAAGCTAATGATCTCAAGGCAGCACAAGGTCGTACAAAAAGTGAATATTTAAATGGTAGCCCTTCAGGCAGGACTGAGCCGTGCAGAGAACTGCAAGCTCTTACGCAGCCAGCTGGCCATGCTTGCCAGGGAGGGAAGAAGACAGTATCTGGGAAGTATTTCAGACAGGTCCTCACTACAAAATTCTCTGTGAACAGCTGCAAACCTCGGTGATCTCAGCCATCCTCTTTTTTAAAGATTTCTTGTCTTTACTATGAAAGAATTATGGCAAATAAAAATAGCAGCTCACCAATGTTAGTTGCTTTACACCAATGCCAAGTGATTGGTTTCACAGTCTCATTCAGCTGAGAGTCCAATTAATCCTTGTTACAGGGGAAGAACTTTGCCTCAGGACACATACAATCCTGCAAAAGAAATTAGGTGCGGGCACATAGTCTGCTGGCAAAGCACTGGGCAGATGTGGAGGGGAGACACAAGTACACATTGGGAGTTTTCAGGTGTTCGATCCTTCTTTGAAGGAGTGGGATCATTAGGGAGTGGTCAGTGCTCAGCTTCTGTTTCTGCAGATGTGCATGGCAGAGTTTTTTGGCTGGCTTTTACCTGAGTATGTTCAGTTTGGCTATGTAAGAAGGAAGGAAAGCTCAAGGATTAAGGAGTCAGCTTGGCACCCATTGTACAGAGTCAAGGTCTGATTCAGGATCTCACTCTGGCTTTACACCATTTATAGTATCAGTCCATTTATAATTCCACTGGGAATATTACAGGATGAAATCAGGAGCTGTGTGGGATTACTCCTGATTTACACCAGAGGATGTCAAAGCAAGCTGCTTACTGTAATGCTCTGCCTTTCATTGTATTTTTTTTTTTTTACTACTTAATGCTCTGAAATCTTTGTTTGCAGGGACTGAGACAGGCCCAAGGTATAGGGTGTTAAGTACCTTCCATAAACAATGTCCTTAATGAACTTCTGAAACCCCTCCTGGTTCCCCAGGGTGCTCAGCTTGTTTGGAGAAGAGTCCTTGTTTTACATATACATTGATTTTATTTTTGGTTCGTTGCTTTGGTGGTTTCAAGTCTTCTGTTACAGCATTAATATTTTTTTTTGTCATCATGTCTGGGTTTTGTTCTGCCAAGGAGAAGGTGTCTGTGGTACAGAGTGAGGCTCTGCCCAGCACCAATACTTCCAGGTGAAAACAAAAGCTGGTGGCATTTGCTCATCACCACCTGCAATGAGGTAAATTCCTTTCTGACCCTAAAAACCCAGCAACTAGCAAATGCCCATCGGTATTGTGCTCCTTCTGGAATCACTGACTGACCAGTTTTATGAGACTGAAACAGCGTCCTGCTTAGTACCTGTACTGGCTTCAGCTGGGTGCTCAGTGCTCCTCCAGACAGTACCCCCATTGAAGAATAAAGATTAAGACAACTTCTAGTAGTTCACTCTGAGCATATTAGCATTTTGATTACACTAAACTTGACCTGAAAATGAAGAAGTGATTATTTTGGTTTGGTTTATTTTTTCTTGCTACAGAAGTATTTCACTAACACTGAGTCAATATAATGAACACTCACTTTTAGAGTTGAATGATATTCAACACAATGAGATAAGATGGAAGGGCTGTGTCATATAAAGTCCTAAGAAGGGCTTGATAACAACACTTCAAAGGGGGAACACTTTTCTCCTCAGAAGGGGAAAGTTTTAAAATTTACGTCTGACCTTTAAGTATCTTTGAACAATATTATTATGCATAATCTTTCATTCTTTACCCTTTACGCTTCAGACAGAGCTTTTTTTGACAGAATACATCCCTTTTCCAGCACAGTCTCTACATTTTCAAAGTTCAGTGGCACATTAACATTTACAGAAAGTTTTTATCATTATTGTAGGAAAAGTTTGAATGCCAGAATCACTGTGGGATTAACTAATTAATATTTTGAAAGCACTTTGAAGAAGAAAAGTGCAAAAGGAAAATACACTTTTCTATTTCTGATGAAAATTAGAGCTCCATTGTGCAGATTTTCAATTTAACTTAATGCCAAAAAGGTCCCAGTACAGGACGCAGCTTAGTCATGCTTTTGCATTCAAACCTGTTCAGTGGAGTGCTCAAACACAGCTGGATGCTGTTCTGAATTAGGACTATCCTAGACAAAGAGAACAGCATGCAGAAATTCTCCTCCTGGACCAGTAAAGCCAATGGCAAGAAAACAAGAAATATTGAACGTTCATAATGAAACTTTCATAAATGCATTGTCTTGCCCCTTAGTACTCTGCTCCTGATTGCAGAATGGAACTGAGTCATCTCTGAGGCTCTCTCCACACAGTCCTCCAGGATAGGACAGGACAACTAAGAAAACATAGGTTGAGTTTATCAGACAGCAGCATGATCTCACTGGTGGGACCCCCACAATGGAGTGTGTCTCCAGAAGACATCAGACTGAGTGTAGCCCTGGTACTTAGATCAGTAAAGAAATACAACTTTTTTGGTTTAGTTTTGGGGTTTTTTCCCCAAGAAGATTCAGCCATTGGTTTCTGAATTGGCTTTGCATTGGATAATAAAAGTTTTTTCTGTTGTGTTGCAGAAAGAGTCAGATCCAGACTAAATCAGAAGCACAGAATTAAGAATTGCAATATCTAAATGTGAGAGTCTGGAGAAAGGCTGTGTCCCATACAACCACTGCAGGCATCTCTGAAAGCCTTCAGAAGGCAATTTAGACCAGTTAACTAAATAGCTACCTGTCTCTGCTGACGGTGTGGGAAAGTCAGGCTTCTCACTGCTGCTACAGAGCCAAGGAAGCCCTCCAAAGCAAAGTCAGCAGCAAATGTCATCTTCAAATGAAGGTACTCACCCAAGATAAAGATGGTCCAAGACCTAAGATCTTGTTTTCTAGGAAATGTTTGTGCATTACTAGCAAAGAGAAAGTCACAGTCCTGGGAACAAAATCCTTCAGGTTTGTTCCTTCCTAGCTGGATGAGCTTGCTAAGGGTGCAGCCTACCTGCCTCCTGTGTCCTGTGCTGTCACCCTGCTGTAGTAGAAGAGGAACTGAGAGCACTAAGCATTAGGGTATTATGAAAAAGGGAGGTAGTATGACAATGTTTTGGGTTGAAATCAGTGCAGTGCTATGAAGTTAATGTGTCTAAATTCTCTGTTCCCTCTGGGGAGTCACATGGAAAATATATAAGGGGGGGATTTTGTCACCCTAGTTCTGGATGCTTTTAAGCAAACATGTGCGTTAACTTCATGGGTAACTCGGACATCAGGGGTAAATCAGTGAGTTCCTCATGTTCCTGGAGAGCTAGCTGGTGCTATAAAGCAAGATTGTCTCCAAGGGCTGGGTGTGGTTTAATCCCTTTACATTGCAATGCTTTTGGACTTTTCTAGAGGTACAAACTCACATTTTGAATCTGGTGTTTGCCCAGAGCATCCTGTTCAGTATGTCTGCATTACCATCCAGGCCAGTTATTGTTTCCTCCACCTCATCCCTACTATAAGTTTTGATTCATTCATGCCTTCCTTTTGGGACAATTCTTACTGTCCTGTTCAGCTGCATGAAACACTCTTCTCCAAGGTGGAGCACATCCTTTTCTGATTCATTTCGTACTAATGTGAAGGAAACAAAGAGAGTGGGAATGGAAACACATGGGTAAAAGCTTTGGTAATGGGCATGTCAAATGGTAGAAACCCAGGGAATAATCAGTCCCATAATATCAAGTAGATAAATATTAAATGTAACTCAGAAGCTGTTCTATAGGCCAAATAGGGGTTGCATGTGTCTCTGTGGACAGATTTGATCCTGTCTCCATGGAGAAGTTAAAGAAGTTTTCTGCATGAAATAAACTAACTTGGAGGTAATGCAAAGAGCTAGTCAGAAAAAACACCCAGAACACTGCAGTCCTATGTTTGCCTTGGCTAGTTTGGATGGGCTGATGAAAATTTCCTGTCAAAGCCCTGATGATGGCAGTGAGGGACCACCCTGCATTAGAGGAGGGGAAGTAGCCCTGAAACTGAGGATTAACAGAACAGAAATGTATACTGTTTGTGTTCAAAGCTTTTGTCCTAAATAGCAGTCCTTTGCCTTAGCTGTCTGCTTAGCTAGCTCTGTGAGAGCAGAGGACCAGCACCTACACCAGACCTACTGCTGGAACCATGGTAATGGACAGGAGGAACCATAAATGCCTGCGATGGGGAGGACAGCAGGATCCATCCATCCCAGAGGGGTCAGAGCCAGAGGAGCAGCACTTGTATTGAGTGGCTTCAGAAAGCTTTGGAAAGAGGAGGTCCTTGTTTCCATCTTACCTTGGCTTCTGACAAAAGCTCTTGAATCTAGTGAATGAAGCATGACAAGATCTGGTGACTGGAAACTTAAATTAGATAAATCCAGGCTATAAATAAGGTGCTATTTTCCAGAGGGAGGGTAGCTATTCCCCAGGCAGCTCCCCAAGGCTACTGATGCAGTCTCCACCACTGATGTGATGGTCTGTTGGGAAGCTGTGCTTCACCATAGTGAATTCAGAGCAGGTCTCTCTTCTACAACGTGTCACACTAAACAATCTGTCCTTTTAGTAGCTAGATCTTCAACTCTTGTTTTCCAACATCTCCACAAGACATTATTAGTAGTGCCTCCCTCGGATCTTCTCTTTACAATTTCCTTCCGTTTCTGGTCACAAACCATCTGAGGAGCCACCTGTGGCAGTACATTCCTCCCCCCCATTCTGCCAGCAGGAAACGAAACTTCTCCAGGAAGGGAGAAGGGGAAGGAAACCCTGGAGGCTGCAGGTTGAAATTTGAACTGGCCAATCGAGATGCGCCAGGTACACCGAGGTGACCCTCCTGGCCAATAGGATTAAATGACCACAGGTCAGATTCGACAAGGGTATAAACGGGGTCCCGCCGGAGGACACGTGGGCAGTCCTCCTCGGAGCAGCGGGTCTGCAGTCGGGGACTCCCCCTCGGGTCGGGGCACCGCCCGAGGTAACTCCTCGAGGGAGAGAGCCCTCAGCTTTTAGGTGAGTGATATGCGCATTTTGAGCCATCAATTTAAATCTTGGGGATTCTTAAGTCAGCCGTGTAGTATGAATTCTCTTTACATCATTGAGCCTGTGGTTTTATAAAATGTTACTTCTAACTAACTTTTGCTGAAGAATAAATCTGAGTTTTAACACCTATTGGATTTGGTTAATCGTGCATCCATAACACCACCTGGAAAATAAACATTGTGATGGAGGTTTCCGAATCTCCCTCCATATAATTCCCAGTAATTTTTTAGAAAATTGACTGTCTAAAATCCTTAGTCACCTTTGAATTTCTCTGCATTTATTTTTAAGTGCCAGGTAGTTCATAAGTGTTTACTATTAGAAAGCGCTTCGTCTTCCAATACCACTATCTGGTAATAAAACTGAATTACTAGAGAAACTTTCAGTTTACCTTTTGACTTTCCTTTCCTTCTCTTTAATAACCACCTTTAAAGAACTCTTCCAGAAAATGTGTTACTTACTACAGTAGTAAGGGAAGTGAAACACTGCTGCAATTTAAGTGACCTATAAGGAATGAGCTGTTTCAATGTATTGTTAATACACTAGTATTGTTCTTAACATTCAGAAAAATCTAGTTACCTGTAATTATGCATAGCAAATCACGTGAGCCTGCAGAACTAGACTAGTTATTTGCCTGCCAAGGATCCTCAAACAGATCTGTATTCTTGCTCTCAGTTTCTGTTGCAGTACATTAAAAACTGAGTTCCTTACACCTATTTGCCCACCATTAGGTTTTCATTCATGTTGGTCATCTCCCTGCAATGGAAAAGATGAAGTTTAAAAAAAAGCAAGAAAGAGAAAACAGTTTCTTACCAACACATGACTACTGGAGTTTTCATCAGTGCCTTATGCATTGCAATGAATTGAAATGACGACTAAAACCTAAGTTTGTCAGAAGATACTACATAAAATTAATAAACAAGAAGAGACTCAACAGTTTGGGCAGATTTTTTTTTAAGTAGATGTTTGCAGAACTGAGTTTGAGAGTTGCTGCTACATTTTGCTGGTATAAATATCTTGTCAAAGTCTGATACCTAGCGCTTCTGGGTTTTTGTCCATCAAAGCTATATTTAAGCATTAAATCTTTCATTCCGTTTGCTGGAACAACAGTTACAATCTCATACACAGTGCAAGATGCCATGACTGGAGCTTTTTCAGACTGCACATGCTGAGCCTCACCATGGCGTGTTCACACCTTTGTGGTTCTGCAATGCAGAGGATGGGATATAACCCAGAAGAGACTTCCCTACAACCTAGCATGCAGGGACTAAATTCCCTTGCAAAAGTAGTTATCTGTAGTTCTATAAAAAAACACTGTTCTAATAAAAACAAGAGTATGGCAAAGCTTCCCCTCTTTTAGTTCTTCAATTTTTTTGCATTTTTTAATTATGAATACAGAAGAATATAAGGGTAAGAATTCATTATAAATAATATTTGAGATTGTCAGACTAAAACCAAAAGCTATAATACAGGATAAGTCTATATATTATTTGTCAGTTCTGTGATGACTCTCTGAGCTGCAGCTAAAATGGCTGGCTTGGAGGTTGTCTTGTGAATTTTGAAAGTCAAAGCAGAAGCTCAACTCTGCAGAAAAATCTTTTGCATGGGAGGAAAAACACTTTGTTGGGTTAGATCTAAGCACTGCAGCAACATCCATCCTTACTTCTGAGAAAGCTTAGACTTACTTGTGGAAGGTACATTGTGAGAAAAATAAGGACAAGCAGAACGCAAATAGACTAAATACTAAGGTACTTGGTGGTCAAGGAGAAAAACTTGGTGACCTACACCTTCATCTCACTTTCTGACTTCTCTCATTGAATCAGACTGCAGTGGTCTTTTAGTGACATTTGCAAGTTACCAGGCGATGAGCATTCCTCAAATTTTGATAAAACAAGGGAAGCTTGAGACAAAACTATCTGACACATAACAGGTATCACTACCCTTCTTCTGAGTCATGTTGGACACCTTGAGCTCTGCATAACGAGACTGTGCAAGGATATGCACACCTAAAAGTATGAAACAATTATTTATTGGCTAACAAACAAAAGATAGCTTGGATTTAAGGAGCCTGTTGATACTCACCACTCCACAAGGCACCCCATGGCCTTTGCTGGTGGGGCAGGAGGGCAAGGGTTGGCCCCTGCAGCTCCGGGGCTTGGTCCTCAGTGGTGTTGCTTTGCCATCTCCTGTTGACCCAAAACCTTATGACACTGGTGACCAGGCAGTTCAGCTTGGTGATCCAGCTGGTTGACTCCCTCGATGGAGGGAGGCCGCAGAGGGGCTTACAGAGGGAGAGGTTACCTATAGAGCAGCAGTGAGATGGCTACAGACCCACTGTCCTCAGCCCCTTTCCCTGTCCTTTTCCCTAGGTAAGTCCACATGTAATATTCCTTGCAGAGGCAACACTGTGAACTTTACTATTAAAATTAATCTTTTCTGGTTATGGCATAGCTGCAGCATCATTACAGGTATTAAAATGTTTATTTAAATGTAACAATCTTTGCATTATCTGGTTTTCCAAACTATGAGACCAGAGGCATACTGAACCTGGCAGAAAGAGCAGAAGAGGTGTTAGAGTTATATTTAACGATATTAGTTCTGACCACAGGAGACAAACCTCCTTCCCCTCATGAGCAGAGTTGCACTTTCATGTTCTTCAGACATTTTTATGAAGAGATGGAGCTCTCACTCACTTGCTCTCACTTGGGACCTGACTTTACAAAATACTTACAGCCTCCTACAAAGTGCTGCATTCATTACCAGAGTTTTTCCCACTGTAGCTCCCTAAGACACCTTATTATGGCAGTAGGTACATAAAATGAGGCTGCCAGAAATTATGCTCAAAATAAACATGAGACTTTTCTTGCAGGTGGTGTTGCAGTTGAGAGACAGAACTCTTCACCACGAGTTACAGATGATAAAAGCTTACATGGCTTCAAGGAGAGGCTGGAAAAGTTCACAGAAGAAAAACACACCAAGAGTTGCTAATTTCATAGGAACTACTCCCAGTTCAGGAAGTGCCTGAGCTGCAAATACTAATGGGCTGGGAGAATCATCAGAAAAACACTGTATATGTTTGTCCTACTCCCATACAGTGCCCCAGGCTTTTTGACTACTACTGGAAAGCAGATGGTTTGACCCACTCTAGCCATTCTTATGTAAGATAAGCAAAACCACGCTTACATGATCAAAGGTGAGGTACCAATCATATCATTGCATATGCTCTACTTTTCTTTCCCATGAACTTTTTAACAATGGTGAAATAAATTAGACTGAAAAGGAAACATTTATACAAAGCATGGAATAGGCTTTTATCTGGTTAAAGGTATAGACCATTAGGATATTTAACTTTTTGATCTCTGTTCCTATTGCCAAGATTTGTAATGGCTTGTTCTACATCTTTTTACTCTAGGCCATCACTGCGGTCTCCACTTGTGCTCTTATTAAGCTCAGTTTATTGTTTAATTGTGGATAAAGTTGATGCCTAATCTGATTCAGTTCAAACAGCACAGATAAAAGAAGTTAAGAGTCTCAGATCTGGGTCTGTCATTCATAGGCAGCTCTGATGGATTTTTTTCTGCCTGTACCCCCTGTAACCTGCAGAGGCATGAGGAAATAGCATGCTGCTGCTTGGCTCTGCCAGCCTGGCTCCCAAACTCTGACCTTGACAGGGAGAGAAAAGGGAAACTAAAAATTATGCCAGTCACCAGACCTGGGATAACCTGAATCAAAAGACAAAGTTATGAGAGAATCCAATGCATATGAACCTGCCAGCTGAGCATATGCAGCATTTCATGAAGATGTGTATAAAAATCCTGTGAACTGTCCTCAGATGTCTGTCAAAAAATGAATCTTCACAAGTTGAAAAAGAAATTGCTTAAAAATAGATTTAAGTAAAAAAAAAAAAATGAAATGTTTGGAGATTTATTTAATGAGGCAGTTTCTGAAGTACAGCACAAACCAAAGATTATATAATGGGTGTCAGGATAATAAATCGTACTCAAATTCTCCTCACGCTTCTGAGTCATTTAGCCTGCTGTCCTTTTGAGCTGTTGCTTGAACAAAAGGATCTGAAATGAACTAATTTGGTAACTTACCTCATTTGTCTTTCTTCGGGAAGCATTCCTTTTCTCCTGAAGTCCTAACAACAGGCTAAAAGGAGAGACAAATATAAGTGAAATGCCAATAAGAAAGACAATTAGATTTTTTCATGAGCTTAAACTCTGAGATGTCTATTCCAGGCACAGTTGCTGTGTATACCACATACCTCTGATATTCAGCTCAGAATTTAAAGAAAACTCATGGAAATTATCTATCTTATTGGAGAGTCTTTGAGAATCCAACAACAAAACTACAACACAGCACAACTACAATATTATGAAAGAATACCCAACTGGCTTGGCTGTCAGAAGCCATACAGCTGCCTTAGTGTGACTCCTCCCTGAAGCATCATACTCTGCTTACAGCTTTTGTCCTTCCTCTGATACCCAGATTTAACTCTCTGAGGGCTAACACACATATATCCTTGTGCAGGATTGAATAACCCAAAGACAAGAAAAAAATATGTTAAATTTTGGGCTCATGGTACAGTTTGAAAGAGGGACTGTCCTCCTGGCAGATCGGCATCTCCTAAGCAGTGACTCCAAGCTGGGCTCAACCGCAGATACCCTTGCCAAATTATAGAGCAAGTTGTTTCATCTTTGGGTGCCTCAGCTCCCTGCTGACACCAGGATAAATGCAATTATTTGCTCTCCTCTGACCATTGAGGCTGGAAAAGTGTTGAGGCCAGCAGCACTCTCTAACTATGTGCTCATGTTTACCAGAATGGTACGGAAGTCCTAGCAGGAGGCTCCTAGTGCTATGTAGCACAAAGAATAATAATAATAATAATAATAATAACTAACGTCTCTAATGAGAGACTTCTTCAAAAGTGGCTGCTAGGCTGATCCATCCCTGTGTGCCTGTCTGAATAGATGTGTGCCTATTAACCTACCTGGCAGGTTATTTTTTTCTTGTATTCTTAGAGAACCTGTGACTGTATCTCATTTTTCAAACAATTTTTTGATATTCTTGAGGATTTCTTTTCTTAGCAATCACCTAGATTAAGACAGACACTTAAAGAGAATTTGGTAAGGCTTCCTTCATTATTCAGCCTGGATACATTCATGCTTCCAGCATTCCGAAAAGGTTTAACAGATTGAGGCATGCACGAAGCCCTGAACCTCAATGGCATTTTCAGAGGGGGCATCAATGTGTCAAACTCACTAGCAGACAAGTAGACCTTGAGCTCAACACAATAGATTTACTTCAGAATAGAACTGAAAACAGGATTATTTATGGGGAAAAATCTAGCAGCTGGACTAAGGTGCTCTGAAATGTAGTATGCCATAAACCAATCAAAATGAGATTAGCAGAGATTTTAAGAACTCACAGAAATATGTAGAGGATTATTTGACAATGTTATAATCCACAAAAAGAGGTAGGGAAAACTAAGAAGTAACAATATTCTCAAACACTGTTGCCATCATTCAGTGTTTTAATATCAAACAAGAGAGTTAAAGCTTTAGCTTTAGTAGTCTTGCTATTCTGTAACTTCTCCCAAACCTTTCTCTCTCTCTCTGTCTCTTTTTTTCATTTTTGCATTTATGAATATTTCACATTTTCCATGAGGCTGTGGAGGAAAGTCATTGGATTGCAATTCTCAAAGACTTAAAAACCAAGAGGCAAATAGATCTTAAAACATATATTTATTAACCTCTTCAATTTAAATAGAAACATTGATTTTCTGAGCCTCCATCATGATTTTTGAATACTTACAATATTTTCCTATTGATCTGACATTTTTTGTTATTCTGACAGAAACCATACCTACAGCCCTGGAGTACAGCTGAAGTGTACTAAATCACTCAAATCTACCTGCATGTAAATAATTCAAATTCATTAACAAATAAAAATGAAAGTTAGTCAAAGCAGAGAACAAGGGGAGAGCCAGTATGAACATGGATAGATTAATATATGTGTTAATATTAGGGTTACTCCTATTTTATTATTATCAACAGTAATCTAAAACGATAGGTAAATAACATCTACTTGGTTAGTAATAAATAGAACAATGATATAACAATAGGAAGGACAGAGATCTAACACAAAAGGACTTAAGAGGCATCTGTCGTAGTAAAAAAAAAAAGAAAAAGAAGTTGATCTGATAAAACACTAGCTAATATAAAAAGGAAAAATGAGCTTTTAGGGTGGACTTAATCTTGCCTAATTTCAACTATTTAAACCATTTAAAACTTCAACTGTTTAAACTTTAAGCATCTTATTTAAAGATAATTGTATATTTTCCATGTAGTCAGTGGACAGAAATATGTTATAGCCAAATTTAATTAACCTCACCTATCTTGAACAATACTTTAGGGTAGGCTACTTTTGAGAAGCTCTGGTCTCTCTTTTCACTGTAAGGGAAGATAGGACCACTGCCTTATACTAGACACATATGTTTTGGACAGTTAAAAACAATTGAGATGAATTTCACTCTCACATGGGAAAAATTATGGAAAAAATAAAGCCAATACAGATTTAAGAATGATGAAAACAAGAAAAACAAGTTAATGACATAAAATTACACAAAAGCTTTTCTTACAGTTTTAAATGGTATTTGAAGACTTTTAGAGGACCTCTGTTTTAGTACCACAGTAATGCAGACAGGCTCTTCCTCTGAAGAATTTCTAAAATGTCTGCTTTTCTCTCTTGCATGTAGTGAATTTAGGCATTTTGGGGAGAACTAATTCATTGGGCACTTAAAATTTGGAAGTCCAAGTCAGGTGTTTAAGTTTGAAGGATGGATTAGACCTTATGGCTTTGAAACAAATTTTGAAGGAAAAAATGACAAAAGACACAGAAGTAAATAGAAGAATGAAACATGTTTTTGTCAAAGTTAAGTTCTGTCAAGCAATTCTGACATTTCTTTGAAGAAATAA
Source organism: Aquila chrysaetos chrysaetos (assembly GCF_900496995.4). Taxonomy (NCBI): domain Eukaryota; kingdom Metazoa; phylum Chordata; class Aves; order Accipitriformes; family Accipitridae; genus Aquila; species Aquila chrysaetos. The sequence goes on along the minus strand of NC_044022.1, from coordinate 11,145,321 downwards.
AATTATTTCTTAAATTAAATATAGTAGGCATTTTATATTAAGAAATCATAGTGAAGCTGAAGAACAAGTGAGCTAAATGTAACGTGGGTAATGTGTAACTAAGGTAAGGTAGGTAGGGAACTGCTCAAAGAGGAAAAGAAAATTATATTCTCCAGAGGGCAAGTCACCAGAGAAAGGTAACAATGAGGATCCTAAAAAATTGCTCCTAAGATTCATTTATTAATATTTTCATTAATGATCTTAGCTCAAAAGCAAGTATGTGATGACAAAACTTTCTGATAGAATGAAGACTTTGTCAATAAACAGGCAGGAAGAACAGCATGATGTTGACGACTGCAATGACAGAAATGGGAATAAATTTAATGGTGCATAAAATGAAAGGTCTCGTGCTTAAGGACTCATAAGAAGACTTTCTGGAGTAATAACGAATTCATCAGCTGGAGCTGAATGAGGCAGAGAAAGGGTGTTATATGAGCACACTATCTGTGTATCTGAGTTACCAAACAGAAGCAAGCATGAAAAAAGTAAAGGTGTTCTTAAGATATGTTGGGAGAGGTATTTCCAGCAGAGGCTACTAGTCTGTTTTACCTGCATGGCAGACTGAAGCTCAGTGGAGGTAAAGAAATGTTAATGGCTTTTGTGAGAAGGATTAATGGTTTTTGTGGTTTTTGTGAAACTTCCTCAGGTGTTCTGCACAGCCCTGTGGTCACCCCTTGGAAGTGCCAAGGAAGATGTGGCACCCCGCAGGGCGTCCCTCTAGGGTAGGAAACCTTCATTGAGAGGAATTATGAGAGGCCCATCCATAAACGTGCTAAGGGATAAACACATTTATTAAAGAGATATTTAAACTAATGCACAGTATTACAGGGAAAAAGCCCCAAACACAACAAAACCCCAACAAACCCAGCCCAAACCAAACCTACAAATGGATTTATACTGAGCAGGAATGCATTTAGGTTCAAATTAATAAAAATAAAAAGAAGTTTCCCTATCATTATTACATGTGATTAATGAGACTTTCATTAGAAAACATCTAACTAGTTTCAAGATGGAGCTCAATTGTCTTCTGGAAAAGATGATACAATGGTGATACAATCCAAGCAGGGGACTGGAGTCACTGATTTAGGAACTTTCTTCCAGGTCGCTGTTGCAAACACATGCACTACTGATAGAAAATGGTGCAGAACAACCTCTTTGGGAGTAACAGGCTCTTTTCTAGAACATTTTATTAGATTTTTAAAGATTCTATAAGGAAAGGAAGACTGTCTTTATTTCCAGTTGTGGAGGAATAAACTGAGACACATGCAGGTAAAATGGCTTTCCTTAGTCACCCAACAGGTTTGTAGATGATAGAATAAGTTTCTTTAATTCATGTACAGTAGGCTGGCTGCTGCACTACAGTGACTTCCCACAGCCAGAAAGGAGGGTGAAAGGACATAATTTTTTTATGTTAAAAATAGCTATTTATAAGGAAGAAGCTTATGATTAGAAGCAGACACATACCATGGCAATCTTCCTTTTGGAGATTGCTGTAAAAGAGCAGGACAGTTTCTGAGAGAATTATGCATTTTTGCATCTAGAGTATGCCTACAGGTGTGAAATGGAGTGTGGTTTGGAGAGCAATAAATGAATAGAGGCCTAAGTTCATCAGTTCACATGAGAAAGTGTAATCTTGCAGCTAACTTGCTTTCAAACTTGAGTTAATGCTTGGTGTGGTCCTGCCCATCAGCAAACCAAGTAACTGCATCTCGCCCCAAGGTGACTCACATCTGGTACCTGGGTGTCTGCCCTGGATACCCCCAAATGTCTAGGTCTAGAGAGAGTATGGATGGGGCCATGTGTAAACACAACCTTAAAATCATCCAAGACCATGGTGATACTTTCTTTGTCAACCTGACTTTGGCTTTTTTTGCAGGATGAATTTGGATTATTCAAACGACCTGTTCAAATACTAATTTTTCAAAAGTTTGCCTTAGAATGCTAGATTGACAGTGAAAAAGGAAACATTAGTCACAAGCTGAACAGAAGTTATTTACTCTGAATTTGTTGTGTAGATGTGCTGTCTATTCAGATTAGCTGTACTGTAATTGCCTGTAATTCAGTGTTTCATCTATGTTTCCAAAATCGTGTTCATTCCAATAGACTATTTCATCAGTTTCAGTGACAGACTTACAGAAAAATATTTCTGTTCACCCAAACAAATGTAAATTCATGATAAATTACTTTATTACTTTTGAACAAGAAGATACGAAGTATAAAAGAGATTATCCAGTAGGGTATATATATTAGATACTGCCGGATGGCTCTCACCCTTGATAAATTTGCAGATTTAGAAATTAATGCATTTTACTGAATATAAACAAAATGTTTACAAACATAACAAAGCATCAGTCTGTAGCCTGAAGTGTTTAAAGTAGCTCTACAGCTCTGAGACATAAAATATAAAGTATGTATATTGTTGACACAGAAAGTTTGGATCAGATCATCAAAAATCCTGTATTTTTAACTGTATTAATTCTTTGATAGGTATAAAACAAGCAAGATAATAATAAAGTCCTTTCAGTAACATTGTTGCTTTATCCTGCAACAGTCTTATCTGAACAATTGCTGGATTTTTCAGTTATGTTAATTATCCATTCCTTTGGCTTTAACCCCTTCTCAGTCTCTGAGGAATGGTACATAGCTTGCAAAGAAATAAAGACAAAACTTTACAAAAATAGCATCTAACATTACTGGGGGATATCAAATATCCCAGAATCCATTAGCCACCTGGATTGTTAACCCTAACCTCAGCCCATAGTAAATTTCCAGAATCAAGAGAATGTAGCCCTGCCATAAAAGGCCCTGAAAAAAAACTAGTGAAAAATAAATCCAGTCCCCCTTCCTATCTATAGGAGGAATTTACTGCCCTGGTTGCAACCTTTGCTTGGCATGAGGGTTAGGGCTGAAGAATGTAACAGTCTCGACAGGTAGGTGCTTACTGGATATTAATTGTCCCCTGCGAATAGAAAGAGGGTTTTTTTTTTTCATTATGTTGTCTTCTACAATGGGGAATGATACTCTAGGTTTCTGGACATATTGTGTTAGGACTAGCACTATGGTTATGGCTGAACAATCTCATGATGCAGGAAACTAGAGGACTGAGGATGTTAGATGGCATTTGGAGACAAGAAGGGATTAGTACTGGCATCTACACAGCACTCCATGGTCTTTTACAACACTGCAGTACTCATACCAGGAATTTAATCATTCTGGGTTAGGGTTAAGGAAAGTCCAGGCAGGTAGCAGATTGTGGGACACAAACCGACTCGCTGACATGAGATGGCCTGAGCCATTCTCTCATATGTCATTTTACAATGCCAGCGGTGCTCTAGGCTTCAGAGCATATAGGAGTAGTGTCAGGCAGTTATTGTTGAGAAATCTCATCCAGGGAGCTAGTACATTGCCTATCCCATCCCTGACTGACTGGAAAGAAAAGAACCGAGGTTGTTGTAAAAAGCCGAATATCTTTAATCCACTGTCTTCTTAGCCCATTATGCTCCCCATGGTCTTAAATGTATCTCAGTTTTGTGACATACTATCCAGATTGTCTGTCAGATTTTTTGCTTGTTTTCCTTTTAATATTAGCATAAATGTTTGATTGCATGTAAACTGCATCATATCTATTATTAATACAAACCACAAAGTCAATAATTTTGTTTTCAAAATTTGACCAGAAATAGCAAATTGCATAGGGAATAATTTGTGGTAGAAATGGTTGGCCAATATTAAAATACACTTGAATGCAGAATAGAGACACACAATCAATTATGTACTTATGGAAAACACAGATATCTTGGATTTTTGTATGCAAATGCTGTCACTACTCTGAGCCCTTCTTATGAATATACAATGGTAATTGTGACTGTGAACATCTTGCATTTCATATTCCCAAATGGAAAATCTCAGCTCTCAGGAAAACTATTATGAATTTATAACTCTGCCCATAAATCTTCAAGTCCATGAACAAATAAATGGAGCTTGTGTTAAGAATTTCATAATTTTGCCAAAGGATTTTTCTTGGAATGTAGATTTTTATACATTTTCACCAGGTACCTTCAAGCAGAGGATGAGCCTTCTTACTTCTTTGACTTTAAAAAATCATAGCCTTTCACTTGGCTTCACAGCCCCACCAAAAATAACAAATAATCTCCATGTAGCTACTTACTCTTGAAGTAATTGATGTACCTCATAGTGATTTACATTCAACAGAAGGCAACTAGTCTAAGATAAATTAAAACATTTTGATCACATGGATGTCCTGGGCTGTTAAGATTAGCAAATAGAAAAGGCTGTCTTCCATCCTCAGGACATGGTTGCATCCACAGTGCTTACCCCTCTCCCCTCTCCTCCCAGGATGGGGTGGCTCCATCCCACAGTCAGCAGGGAGCAGCCCCTGACCAGTGGTATTCCTGTATCTGTCCCAGGATGTAGGCTAGCAGAGCCCTAGTGCCAAGGGGCATCCTAAAATTAACCAATACAAATGATCACACACCAGCCTTGGCAGGTGCCCGGCAGTTTATTTTACTAGCTAGATTACTAGTTCATATTCATAGAAATAGCTATTAGTCCAAAGTCAAACCTACCCAAACCCAGTAAGAAGGAGAACAGAATCTTTTCACTCCTAAGTGTTATATTTAGTCATAAATGTATTGGGAAGATATTTGACTGGCACATTGGATTTCTGTGTCTCATATTTTGGCTAGATTGTTTGGAATCCAGATTTACAGCCAAATAGTCTTCCTCTGTATGTTTGAGACAGCTCTTAGACTTCTTTTACATGAGGATAAAGGGTGTTTTAGGCTCCTTACTTGCCTGAATGATCCTGCGGTTTATCAAGCTGCTTTGGAAAAGACAGCTCTTCTGTAAGCAGTAAGAAAAGTGTGCTTTCCCCAGCACGAGTCTGGTGTTCACTGACAACAATGAAACCCTTTCTGTGCTGCAGTGGGATCCCACAGAAATGCCTCTTTTCTCATCCCACTTCCCCCCCGCCTTGTACTCATTAGCCACTGAGATGTGGATCTGCCCACAGTTCTTCAGGAGAGTTGTGCTGAAGTCTGGCCAGCAGGTCTGGCTGCCCTGGGTGCTGGTGAGTGCTCTGCATCTGCTGTTGTGCCAAGTAATTTATATATCATCACGGGCTTGTACAGGCTTGGTTTGTTCCTTCTTTGCTGAAAAAAACCAAACAAAACTGGTTCATATCTCCATAAAACTAGCATAACGGAGTAACTCAGTGGGCTAGTCAACTCCCAAAGATCTTGTGTGCATGAACAACTCTTTACTAATAATTTTTCCAGCCAAAATAACTTCATAGCACAATAACAACAGCAAATGAAGATATCTGAAAGAAGCAATGGTACCAAGTGTTGCTTGTTCCAAAAGATTAAATGAGTTGTCTGACCTCCATCAGGAACCACTTCCAGGTGAGTGTGAGCAGCACTGGTACCCAGGCAGCGTGTGAGCAGCAAAACCACCCTTTGTTCAGAGTAATCAGCTCAGAAAGGTGCGCCGGTAAATCAAGGTCACATCTCTAAGGCATGGATTCAGTTATCTGAAACGAGACATTCAGGTTTGACATTTTGGTCATAGAATTGGTTAATATAAGAGAGCGTGATCTGATACCTGTGAAGAAAGCAGAGGAAAGAGGTAATAAATGACAGCTTCTAGCCGGAGTGGTTGTGCCTGTTCTGAGGGCAGAAATCACCATGCAGCACCTCTGGGCAGAGACTGGGGTAAAATGATGAGAGGACTCTAGGACAGGACTGTAGTATGGATGGAGGACACTAGTGAAGGGGTGCAACAGTGGGTAAGAATCAGGTCAGGTGTGTTCTGCCAACTCCAGTGCTGAAATATTGTGTTTGTAGCCTGTAAAAGACACTATTCTCTCTCACTATTCACCTCACAAAGTGAGGTGGAAAAGAGCAGTAAGAGCTGTCTATCGATTTTCCTGCCCCTGAAGATCGCCTCTGGTAGACCATTTTCTAGTGCTTTGCCTAGATGTCTAAAGGCAATCTGACTGAAATTAAGGGTTGAAATAGTCTTCAGCAACAATAAAAAGCATTAAAAAAAAAATCTCACTTGGGTGCACCAAAAGGAATATTACATATTTTGCAGTTTCTTCACTCTAGAACTTGTATTTTTTAAGACTTTTTTATTATTATTATTATTTTTAATTTAATATTTTTATATATTTTTTTCATTTTGACATTTTCCAAGTAAGTTATATTTCACTCAGATGTTCATCTAAACTTAATTGATGGGAAGAGGTAAACTCTTCCTCAAAATAATGGGAAACTCTTAGTAAGAAAACAGAATTTCTGTTGTTGTTTTCAACAAACTTGAAATAAGACTTGTTCCACTTCGAGTCACATAACAACAAAAATGTCTATTATTTGTTCCACTTTAGCATAAAACTGAGACTCCTGGAGGGTTTTTTTGAGACCACCCTGCAGTCAAGTATTGTTTTCCTGAAAGTTAGTTTGCATTTCTATTCCACCCATTCTTTCTATTACATCTAGGCACATTTCAATGTACTCTCCTAAGCAACTTCTCAAACAATGTTTCCCACAATTTTTAATTCCAGTATATGTATTTAGCCTTTGATGTCTCAACAGTATCCTGCAAATTTGTCGTATTCTCCTGCCTTCTTTGGTTTCTTCTACACAGATATATTGCAATTATTTTTCCAAATGCAACCTATCAACACTTAATTCTTATTTTTTTAATCCCCCCTACCCAGCTCTTTCTCTTTGGACATTGTTATTGGTTCTGAAGAGGTAAGATACAGGATGGGCAGAAAACTTTCGGATCAGAGTTTGTTCACAATCTGCTGTCTCAGAGCATTGGCAGAACTAATTCACATATGTCTACCAAGAGCAAATAAAACATCCCTTCAGCTATGCTCTCTGGCTTGCACTTTAACTGGAACTGTTTCATACTGCATAAATGATTAAATATTAATTGGGCCAGAAGCTGCCTATAGTCTCAGTTCTTATGGCACAACTGTTGGCAGAGCAATTGCTATTAGACCCCACATTCATAGAGAATGTGTTGCTGTGGTTTTGGGTACCCTCATTGCCAGGGGGGATTGGACTAGATGACCTTTAAAGGTCCCTTCCAACCCAAACTATTCTATGATTCTATGATCCTATGATTCTGTAATAATGTTGATTTGTCTGAAATATCTACTGTTCTGGGCAAAAGAGTCACATAAACCCACACGCTACACGGTTATAAATTTCTGCTACTCAAGATTTAAACAAAGATGCTGCCTCCAAATGGTTCTAGTATTCCTAAGGGCAGGCCAATGATTTTGGCTTTAGTTCTGGGGTTTTTTTTAACAAGAATATGGCTTTAGGTATTCTCACCACCAAGAGAGATGCTTCTGAATGTGCTCATCAAGGAAAGGAACACAAGGCCCCAGATACTTCTTAGGACAATATTTGAGAGTGTAATATGTCTCTGCTAAACTGCCTGCTCTCAATAACAGAAACAGGAGTGCAGGGAAAGGCAGATGGTGCATGTTTAAAACACTGTGGCCAATACTCCTGATGAAGTCATTCCAACACACGCTCAGACATGGAACATTTTAACACCATTGACACATCCAGATGTTTTTTATCTTGGCCTTGAAGGTCCTTCTCCCTGCACCCCTGAGCAACTAGAATGCTTTGAGAGCTCCAAAGCTCAGCAAATAATGAGATTATCCAAGATTTTTTTGACTTCTCTACCTCCCAGACATGCCAGGCTGGGTATGTGCCCACGTGCGAGAGGCTATTAGTGCCCACATGTGCATGAGGGTGACGGGGCTGAATTGAGTGGCACAGGCACTGGCTGATGCTCTCTGCTGTGAGACAAGCTTCACAACAGTGGAAATATTGAGTTGTGGTTCCTCAAACATCGCCTTACATCCCCTGTTCCTGTTTCTGTGAGGTGAGCACAGATAAATGAATGATGGGTGCCATTTCTTTAAGAATAAAAGCCAAATACACCCTTATGAACTTCACTGAATGCCTCACAAGCCATGAAAGACAAGCAACATTTCCAAGGAAATTAACTTTTACAACACATGTGTCTGGAAAAGATCGATGTAACAATAAATTGATCTTTTATTCTCATGTTTTGAAATGATGGGTTTGATTAAGAAGAGTTTAAGTTCCTTGGGGCACTCAAACAGCAGCAAATTTGTTAGGAAAAAAAAAAAAATTAAACCTTTCCAATCAATGGCTCATGATAAAATTTACATTGCTTGTTAGTCTTATTTGTATTTATACTACCCTCTTTTCAGTTATCTTTAGGCTTAATTTTTGGACTTTTTTATTAAGCCCATTTTCATTACAAATGTTATTTCATCTTATAGGCAAGATTTTACCACAGCCTGACTCTTAATGGTGTGTAAATAGTATGGTATATCACAGTTGAATGAATTATTTTTACTTAATATTGAATTAATGAATGAAAATTTGGAGCACAAACAAGAAGTGACCATTCTGGGGAAAGAACACCACCAGAATAATGATGTTTGGTCACCATTAGAGCCTGAAATGTTTTCCATAAAGTTGGGTTATATGAGCGCAAGGCAATGAAATAGCGTTTGTTGTTCATCAGAGGTAAGATAGTTTCCCCCTAAAAAAGGTATTATCAGAATCATAATAAAGACAGGATCACTTCCTGAGGCATTCCCCAGTGGGAAGAAAAAGTGATACAACATGCTAAAAATGTGAAATGTGGAGCTGTTCTCTCATAGACCATTACTTCAGAAACACTAAAAAGGGTTTCCTTGTACAGATTTTTCATGGTTTTAGATAACAGCATGGAGGAGTACTCCGATAGCAAAAGGCTCGCTCCTGTACCATTAATAGTGATTAGTGAGAGGTGACACTCTTGGGATCCTGTAATTTGGGCTGAAAATTTCATCAGTTACACCATAAAGCAGCTGTGAAAGGAACTTTGACATTTGGCCTAATGACCACAGTTGATGAAAGTTACTGGTTTGTGAAAGTCATTGGTGAATGTAAACATAAACGTACTGTTCAGCAATGTCATCATAACAAGGTCTTAAAATCTGTCTTGTCTTCAGATGCACAATCACAATGACATCTTTCTTTTATGTGAATTACAGGTCATTTAGGTATCTCAAAAATCCCCACCCCTAAAGTACAAATTATATTTCACCTTTTGTCTTTTATAGTTTCACCTTTATCTGAATTTCAACCCCTGAAAAGCTCCCAGATTCTTAGTAAAAAGAGTAAGTTTATTTTTCTTAGTCACTTATTTTTTCACATCATCACCACTTTAGTTAAAAAAAAACTGAACAAAGGTTTTTTCAACGTCTTTTGAAGATGAACTCATGCTATATCTTACCTCTTTGGGGCATATACTTTCATAGATTTCCACCAAAATTAGTGGGGTTGCAGTTAGTATGGCGGTCTGGGCCAGTAGCATACACTGCAGACTCAAGACCTTGCTTAGATGGTATTATCACTGAACTTGTTGCTACCAGAGTTTTTCAAAGAAGGCAATGAATGAAATTGTTCAATAGGGGGTATAAGATGAACAAAATAAACTCTTTCTCACAGAATACATAATTAAACTCTGGGACTTATTTTCACAGGATAATGTGAACACGCAAGACATGGGAAATGTCATAATCCAAGGTTATTAAAAAAAAAAATAAGACCTCTAGCTTAGGAAGTCCCAAAGCTTCAGATTGCTCAAATTTGGATGCCAACACTAGCTCTGCTTTTGTGTTCTGCTCTATTCTTCTGCTGCTAGCTGTTGTTGGAGCAGGAGACTTGTTTGGATGGATCTTTGGTTTGGCCCTATACAAACGCCCTAATGTCCTTACCTTTTCTTCTTCTTTTTCTTCCTCTTCTTCCTTGAAGGGCATGCAGAGTGCTATTCAAAGAATAAAAATAAAGTTCTGTTTTCCAAGACTTTACCATTCAAGGCAAGAGACAGATGGAAAGAGGCAGATGGAGAGTACAGGGAATCAGTGACACAACATCAATCAACGTGAGTGGCAGTAAAATCATTGCTGCAGCAGTTTTGCCATTATAAGGTTCATTCTTGGCATTAGGGCAAGAAAGGTTTTAAGAAGAGACTTGGAGGAAAATAATGAGGCATTTTTACTGGTGTTTATAAAAAACTCCTCCAGAGTGCAAGGAAAGATGAAATGCTCATTTGCTCTAAATTAGGAGTTAGGGATTTCACTTTAGATTCTCATATATTAAATTCCTGACCAAAATTCCTGTTACTTACCATTTCCCAGTGTTCTGTTACTCAAAATAATAAAAACTCAAAGTAAATCTCTTTTCCTGTATATCACCACTGTATATATCTGGAGGCCTGAAGGAGGAACCTTTCAAAGCCTTGCATGCTTTGGTGCATATTCTATGGTATGTGGGCTCCAAAATAACTTGGTGTGATAGCTGCAAGCCCAGGAACTAGGGAGAAAGCTGTCTCTCTAGTAATGAATATGACTTGTATGCATTTTAATCCCCTATTAATACATGCTTGAGAGAGTTTTAAAACTAAAAAACCCAGTGCAACAGAAGAGGAAACAGGTGATGTAACAGTCAAAACCACAGGGGGTGAGAAGGAAGGGTTGATGTGGCAAAGCCTTCATTGGACTAAGGGATTGCTCCTGCACGGCACTCGGGGTGTACAAAGAAGATAGGAGAGGAGGAAAAGTAATCAGAAAAGAAGGTCCTAATCTAACAACGTAGAGAAAGAATAAGACATCAAAAAGCACCACAAAGAACTGAGAGATAGGACAAGAACGTGGACACCCTTGCAGCAACATAAGGGCTGATCCTGTCAGCCACAGCTTTCCTTGTTTGCAGCACATGCTCTTGTGTGATGTGGTCAAACCAGGGTTGATCTTCTGCACACTTACAGTGCAGGAATTGCTGTCTGGCCTTCTGCAAGGATGCCTTTGCTCACTTTCTTTCCCAGAGTGGTCTGTGAGGACACTTATGTGTCCCCTCCAACAAACCCTCAGGACACCTCTGTGTGTCACATGGGGATTGCCCCCTCACTCAGCAACCTCAGCTAGAGAGCTGCAGTGACCCACCACCAAGAAATCAAGCCCTGTTTTCACTCCTGCTAGTAATGTCTCCCATGCTGGAGGACAACGGAGAATGTGAGCAGCAGAAAACTACTGGGACCGTCTCATTGGAGACAGTGGGCTGTGTGCGTAGTACATGGGCAAGCGGGACATCTCCGTTACCTTCCTGGACTCAGGAAAGCTGAAAGATGCGTGTGGGAGCAATTCAGAAATACCCTCACCTTCAGTACTTGAGGATCCCACTCCCACAGCCACGGAGGAAACTCTGCATGCAGTTGCCGTACTTGCCATATGCATGACCCGCATGTAGCTTTCGAACCTCAGCCACTTCCTCCTCAAGTTCGCAGTAGGTTTGCTAGACTTAATTGTGTACAAAGTGTACTTCTATTTCTGGTTTTTCTTCCAGATGCCCTCATTAGTGGGATAAGAATCATCTCATCCTAACTTGCTCTTTGCTTTTCTAAATTGAAATGCTACTTTAGCTGGCTTTTATTTATACTGAAATAATGTTTATGCTGTTTTAAAAAGAAAAATAAATCAGTTCTAGCCACCTATTGAGCTGCCATATTTCATGCCTAGAGGATTCATCACGAACCTCATGATTTTTCAGAAAAAGAATGAAACCTACTTGTGTTTGCACCGATTTTGATGGAAAAAATCCCAACCCTAAAACAGCTGAAAGTCTGAGTCCCAAGAAAGAAAAAAGAACCAAACACCAAAACCATGAGATAGTTTTAAAAATCCTTTTTTTTTTTTTTTAACTGGTTTTAGACTCTTAAATGAATTGTTGAGATAAATTCCAAACATTTCTCCTCACTCTAAAGGCAAGAAATCCTAACCCACTACATCTCCTTAAGTAAACTCGCACTTTCTTTTGTTTGTGTTGTTAATGTTACTACTTTACAGTATTAGTGTGAACTTCCAGGAAGCAGGTTTACACTTACTTCTTCACTTAATGAGTGGAAAGAAACTGAATAAAACTCATTTTGCTCTAACTCATTCCTCCAGATTTACAGCCAGGATCTTATGCAGCTTTGTGGTTTCCACGCTGCAGCGAAATTCAGAGTTAAAAACCACCAGCTACACCCAAAGAGGCTTTTGGGAGTAACTTCAGCCCTTGTGGGAGATGCTCTGTGCCATTAAGCAGGATGCTTCAGCAAAACTTCTCTTTGTGCCCAAAAGCTGTCCAAGCCTTCATGCTTCAGTAGTTCCATGCTTCTGAAGCTGTCAGTCACCATGTGCCATGCAGGGCAGGTTATGTGGATAAAACTACTTCATATTTCTCCTTGGTCCGATGAACATTTCTTACTTGATTTGTAGAGTCTGTTTTCATTTGCTGTCTCATGATGAATGGCAGCAGCTAGACTGTGATCCATGATCCCTTAATGATGACAGAAATCTCTCAGCCCCACGACTTTCCAGCACAGAGTTTTTAAATCTGAATTTAGGCTGCCTGCTTGTTACAAGCAGTGGGTTTTGTGCATGTAAAGATACTTTATGGGTAATATTGGCATGTATATTGTTAGTTCATTTTTTACTTTGTTCAGCAGCAGATCAGCTCCACCTTATTAACTGCTACGTCATCAGTAAATTGATGCCTCCCTGCTGGTGGGTAGGGTTTATCAGTCATCTTTTTCCCCTGATTTATGCTTTTGAGGGTCAGAAAGGAGTATTGTGATTTCAGGGCCTTTCTGTAAAACAGCTCCTGTGGGGGAACGTAGCAAATCTGCCGAATGCCTGACGGTGCGTGAGCAGCGTGACCTTGAGCAGCTTGTGGTGTATCCTTGAGAGTCTGGAAAGTCCTGGGAAAGAAGATGATAAGAAGAACCGTCTTAACGAATCCGCAGCTAAAACTGTTACCCAGTCATGAATTGTTAGTTACTAACTAAACCAATCATATATGAACACATACTCTGAAGAAAGTTATAAAAAAGCTTGTTAGAACAATAAAGTAACCATTTTGCCATTTTTGCACAGTCTGATGTTTGTTGTGTCCGTCTCTACTGCGACAAGCTCCTAACTTTTTACTTGTTAATTCAGGTGGATAATTAATGAGAAAGACGGAGTCACTCCTTTTTTTAGTGACTTCAAGTAATTAATATCCACTAGAGAATCCACTGCATCTCTAGGTAGTGGTTCCAGTGGTTAGTAATCCTCCCTGTTATAGATGTATATCTCATTTCCACACTAAATGCATTAGCTGCAGCACCTAGCTATTTAGTCTCATTATGGTTATATGGACTAGACCTAAAACCTCACAACCCTTTGTCCCCTTTTGCCCATTAAGGTATTTTGAGACAGGGCTTAGTCACTGTTTCTTTTTCCTGCTTGATAACAAGGTTCTTCAGTTGCTCTCTGTAATACAGATCAATGTCAAAAAGTCAAGATAGCAGAAAGGACTCTAAACTGCAAGGAGTCATTTTCCCCTCAGGTCAAGGCAGGCAACAGGTCCATCTCATGTGTTGTCTAATAGCAGTCCAGGTCTATTCATTACATACGCATGATCACTACTACAGTGCTGCCCTCAGTTCTGGGGTCCTCTATCCAAAAAGGATGGGATAGATCACAAAGTGAGCAAGTACTTGGGATTCTAAAGATGCAGCTGCAGTATTAAGGTTTCCATTTATTATGCCCGTTAATGATGAGAAAAGTAAGAAATTATTTTATTGTGGTATAGAAGTACCAGTATTAAGGAAAAGGTAACTGACAGTGATGTTAGCTTTTTTCTTTTCCTTTATGTGCAAAAGAGTAATAAGAACCAGCATCTTAAAGCTGAAGTCATACACATTCAACCATGAAATCAGATGTAATTTTCTAGCAATAAAGTTAATTTCCTGTTGGAGAGATTACACAGTGAAGAGATATGTTTTTCATTGCATTGGAATCTTTAAAATGAGATTAGGTATCTTGAAAAGAACAGACAATTCTTTAATTTGGCTTCTGGGAAAAATATACATACATGGATTACATATAAAAGAAACCAGATAAGGTGTTTAGAACAATCACTTCTGGTCTCAGAGTTGAGGAGTACAAATAAACTGTTCCATTTGGTTTACAATATAATAAGCCCAGTTGGACAAGTTTTTTAAGAGGAGAGCAGGAGAACAGCAAAAGGTGTGGTACTGGAAGCAGCATCCAAAAGACTGCCAAGCAGTGTGGAGGAAGCAGTGCTTGGACCTATTAAGCTTTCTTTAATTTATCCTTAATTCAGACTTCAGTGATGTTTGAAATAGCTGTATAATGAAAATTTGTATCAGACTTTATAGCACTTGTGATACCAAATTAGACTGAACTACTTTTTAAAGATAGATATTATAATTCTTTACAATTTGTTTTCCTTGCTATAACTTTAGGTGATACACTCAAATTCCTTTAGTTGTTCAGTTCTGAATCCATACACTTTAATATGTTAAATTTTTCATGAAAAAAAAAAGATTGTTTTAGGAAAACTACTATATTCTTGATTCCTGTCTTTTACCTGAAGTTACTGGTACATACTCTCAATTCTGTAAGGTTTTTTGTTTCTGGACTGGTTTCTTTTTCTCGATTACATCTCACTGTACAGATACACTAAGAGTCGGCTATGAAAATTTCTGTAACAGTTCTAGTAGTTTTACTTTCAAATAAATTGTATGGAGAAGAGTGTGCAGTAGTGCAGTCCTCTGTTCAGAACTGACATATGGAAGCAGTGCAGTCATATTTTAATTGCTGTTTATAAAGTGATTTTTTTCCCTGTTTCAGGAGTCTAATTCTACAGCCTTATTAGTAGTCGGTTTGTTTGCCCAAGTGCCGCTGAAGTGTAATTTCTTTTCTACAACTCCATTTTTCTCCTCAAGTTGTTTCAGAGACACGGAAGTCCCCAGTGCTTCTTGCTTCTCAGTCACCCCTAAATAGCAATGTACTGTGTAAGAAAAAACAATTTTATCTCTCAGTTCCCTAAATTTCATGGCAAGGTGTCTGAAAGCTTTTTAATTTCACTCTTTACTCATAAGTGTACTGTGGTAATAGGCTCTGTCTCCATTCTGCCAGTTAATGTTTCACCCCACTCAAAGTTTCTTTTGCCCCTTGAAAACCAGACATACTGTGTTTGGCAGAATCATCTGTCTGCAAAGTGCACCATTTATATCAGGCCCTCAATTTTCAAAATGCTGTGCAGCCTTTTAGCCACATCATACCCATTAAAATCAATTCCTGAATCAAAAACTATCCTCTTATTCTCAGGAAACCTCTCTTACTGAATGATTGTTTTAGATACACCAACCGGTTATGCTAACTCTGTTATTTGATGTATTAGAATCACCTGTAAATGATAATGCACTCACTGAGAATATGTTATTTCCCCACTTCTTTCTGTCAACAAAAAGTGTTTCTTGTTTAGTTTCATCTATGCCTTTCAAGACTTCTGCTGATGTTTGATATTTTATTTATTATGCATTATAAATATGTGTATTATATAATATATACATTAAAATATATGTTGATAAAAATCAGACACATAGATATATACGTAAAAATGTGACTTGACTTAAAAGGCAAAGGCCATCTCTACTTTCCTGTGACTGCTTAAGGGCTTTGAGTGCTCAGTGTGATACCAGATGTTTGGAGAAACTTGGTGTTTAGTGCCTCCTGTGTTAGCATCAAAATTCAACAACTCAAAATACCAGATCCTGCACCTAGTATGGAGTAGACCGGGCACAAGTATAAATTGGGAGAGGAGTGGCTGGAGAGCAGCCCTGCAGAAAGGGATCTGGGGGTGCTGGTCGACAGCAGGCTCAATGTGAGTCAGCAGTGTGCCCTGGCAGCCCAGAGGGCAAACTGCATCCTGGGGTGCATCAAACACAGCATAACTGGCGGTCAAAAGAGGGGATTATCCCGCCGTATTCAGCGTTGGTGTGGCCTCACCTTGAATACTGTGTGCAGTTCTGGGCCGCACAGTTTAAGAAGGATCTGAAGGTCCTTGAGTGCGTCCGGAGGAGGGCAACAAAGATGGTGAAAGGGCTGGAAGGAATGTCCTATGAGGAGCAGCTAAGGACTTTGGGCTTGTCTAGTTTGGAGAAAAGGAGGCTGAGGGGCAACCTCATTGCTCTCTACGGCTTCCTGAGGAGGGGAAGCAGACAGGGAGGTGCTGATTTCTTCTCTCTAGTATCCAGTGACAGGATGCGTGGGAAAGGTTCAAAGCTCTGCCAGGGAAGTTTTAGACCGGACATTAGGAAGCATTTCTTTACCAAGTGGGTGCTCAAACACTGGAACAGGCTTCCTAGAGAGGTGGTCGATGCCCCAAGCCTGTCAGTGTTTAAGAGGCATTTGGACAATGCCCTTAATAACATGCTTTAACTTTTGGTCAGCCCTGAACTGGTCAGGCAGTTGGACTAGATGACCATTGTAGGTCCCTTCCAACTGAAATAACCTGTCCTGTTCGGTTCAGTTCAGTTCAGTTCTGTTCTGTTCTATTCTATTCTATTCTGTTCTATTCTATCCTTTTGAAAACCTTCTGAAGAAGTTTGTGTTAATCAACTACGCCACACTCAAAAAAAAAATCAGTCAAGCATTAAAAATAGTGCAATTGCTACAGAAACTGCATCATATTAATAAATGGCAAATTTAGGGTCCTCCTTGTTTTCCTTACAGAGTCTAATAATCAGTCTTGCGTTTCCCAGGCTTTTTTCGCATCTACAAAGATGAAGAATTTACTTCCCTGAGGTTGTCATGTAACCAGGGTATGAGCTCTGGATCCCCCGCTGTCCCCATGCTTTTTTGACTCACTCTCTGACTCTCCTGTGGGCCCCTTCACCTCACTCACTCAAGATAAACCTGCCATAGACAGAGCCTTGGGATTGGTCCCTGACCCTCTTTGGTTTGGCAGTCAGTCATGACACAAAGGCAAATCACAGCCGCCTCCACCTTGCTCATTGTATTCTGCTCCTCCACAGAGTGGGAGTTGAATCCACCTCCTAAGAGAGTGGATTTTGGAACCTTTTACCACTTCATATGAACCTGTAGAAAAGGTAAGGCAGCTTTACTTGGTTAGACCAGTCCTGACTGGGTTCATGTGCTCTGTAACACCTCCTGTATCTGTGCACCCACAGGTAGAAAATAAAAAAGGACGTATAAGCAAATTAAAGATTCTAATGAAGGCCAAGACCATTAAGTCTTATTTTAGGACATAGCAGTAAACTATGACTGAAAACTGCCATTTAAATAACATAACTATTCTAGAAACTGGCATTCTGAATGCAGGAAATCTAGAGTTAAGGTAATATTTAAATGAAATTCACACATATTTCCAGGTGTAAATCTTCAACCAAGGTATACAAATACCCTGAATTTTCTTTTTACTGGCAGAAGCAGAAAAACAAATACAATGGGTTTTTTCTGATTCTCTGATTGATCCTTAGCTTTGTTAAAGATATCAAAAGGTAGCCTTTTTCCAGGAGGAAAAATGTCCTTTTTAAAAGATTGGAATGTTTTAAGACTCTGACTTCTGAAGCACCACTGACATTCAGACAGACATCTCAGCAGAAATAGGTGTTAGAGACTGGCTTACTGTAACAAGTAAAACAACCTTTTATCCTGAAGTTGTATTATCAAAGTCAGCATTTTATTACTGTTCATTCAAAAAATTCAAGCATCTTGAGGCAGGGCTCCCCCACCTACCAAATCATAACACTATCTAAAAAGAAATTCTACTACGAGACCTGCTGCCTTAGTGCATATTACCTATACCTCCTCCTCCCCTGTTCCATGATGTGTTGCGCATGGTCTGCCACAATTTCCCCACTCCCACCCTGCATGTGTGTTTCTTACTGTTCTTTCAAAAGCAGCATGGAGGAGCCTGTAAATCATTTAATCTTCACCCCTCTCCTCCTCCCCATACATGTTCCTTTCAAGGCACACTGGTGTATAGGTGAATGTACACCTATTTTTTGCAAGATGGGAACATACAGACTGGCTGTGAGAAGGCCCCCCTTCACCCACATCCACCCAGATATTCATCAGCTAAATCCTGAAACTAAGAAAACATTGGAAGTGTAAATGCTGGAAGGAATAAATTTGCTTTGTGTGTTTTGCCAGGCATAGGTACAAAGCAAAATGAATGTACACATCTAAAAAAATAATCACTAAAATCAACAGTAAGACTCCAACTTACTTCAGTGAGCCCTCAGTAATGCCCTTTCTGCTTAAGGCTCTGTTATAAAAATAAGATCTCCACAAATGCATACAAATAAAATACTTGCATTATATTGACTTAAAACTCTATCAGAAATATTTTCTTTTGAATCTCAGTGCTGGTTATAATCACACTACATTTTCACACTGCATTTATTTCTGGTATAGCAGCATTGCTATGGCAACCCCAAATCATGCCAATATATATGCACGTTTGAGCTAATTCTTTATTAAGGAATTAAAAAAAAGAAAAACGGAGTCAAGAGCAGGGCTAGAGAGCACTGCCTGTGTCATACACACAACAGGACATTGGTACAAACCTCAGAGCATTTCTCCCTAAGGTTGCAATAAAAGACACAAAATTTTATTTTTTTCTTTTTTTTATTCCACCTTTCTGGCTTGATTTAGCTGCAGTCCTAGAAGGAAGCTTGTCTGAAGTCAGCTATTGCAACAGGGCTGGATTTGACTCATGGGGAACATACCTTGTCCTTTACACTGTGCAATCAAATTTGCCAAGCTTGTCTCTTGCAGGCAGACATAAGGCAAGGCTGCAGTGCCCTTGGTCAGGAGGAGGTACAGAGGGGAAAGGTCTGAACTCAGCATTGAGGACTGGAAAGAGTTCCGGGGGCTGTCACAAGGGATGAGGAGGAGTCCCCTTTCACCATTTTGTTCATGTCTTCCCACCACCACCAAGCAGCTGCTTCTGTTCTCAGAGGTGTCCTCGCTTCTCCACTGCAAACATCAAGACATCTACTGATAGGCCTTCCCTCTCTCTTTGGGCTGACTAGGTGTGATGCTATGGACCACCGCTGCTATTAAGAGCCTTCTGGAAATGCAGTATCATCACCAATCAACTCAGTGCAGGACCAGCAGCGAGAAGGGCTTTGTGCAAAGCTGGATAAAGCAGTGGGTTTAGTCTTGGTTTAGATTGCTGGGGGCTATGCAACAGTCTTGCTGACATTTCAGACTCTTCACAGAATAGAGGAAATAATCTAGACTTCATTATTATTAGTAGTATTAACAATAATAATGATACAGTCAAAATATTCAAAAGGTTGCTTTTATTGCTCTGTGGAGCAATATTGACCTTTCCTTCAGTCTGATTTTGTAAAAGCCAGCTTTATTTGACTCAATAAAATGACTAAACAGCAAGGAGAGGACTGTAACTGTACACTAAGGTGGGAGGAAAAATCAAATGTCAGACAAGAATTGCCTAAGCAAAAGAATTAAAGACTATCTTTTAAGTCATGGAAAGAGTCAAAGTTAAGGTTGCCATGGAAACCTTAATTCTGCTTTTCCTGTGGGTTTTTTTTAATTATGAACTTAGCCTCCTCATTGTGTCAAAATCAATGGGAATTTTGAGTCCTATCAATTAGTCTGTGGGTTTTGTCTTCTTTGTCTCTGTTCATTCAACATATGATATAATAGAATCTGAGCCTACTTTTCTGAACATCATTTATGCCATGTACAGGAAAAATTTTAAGGTTAAAGTAAAAAGACCTCTCAACGAAGTTTGTAAGAACTGGAAGCATGGTGGCCTTTCTGTATGGCTTTGAATAACAGCCTTGCCAAGATAAAACCATATTGATTGGACTGATTCTAGATAGCTGGCTTTTGAGCACCATCTGCATGCTGTGGCAGTCTATGATTCTAATTATCTGGGATTGCTATTCAGGCTGAATAATTGTATTAAGGATTCTGTTTTCCATCAAGTCATTCTTCGTTCAGCACTGATAGCATGATAATTAAGTAGCAGTAGCTGGCTCTGAATGTGGATAATTCATAGGAATTATTTCTAATAAACAAACAACCTAGAATGTATTAAAAAACAAAAAGGAGTTCCTTAAAATAGGACCTCTTGCTCTGTGTGCTGCATCCATTCCCTCTGATACACCCTAATAAGAAAAAAACAGAGAAGGTATTTGCATGTTTCAGCTTTCCTGTTCTGTTAGCTTTGTTAGGGATTGTTAAACATATTGAGCTAAGGTGCCTGCTCCTTCTTAACAAAGAAGTTACATACACATGGACTGAAGATAACCAGGACAGTGGGAAACACAGATTGGTTGAGGTCACACACTAGCAGTACATATTCAGTAATCAATTTATCATGAACTGCATCATACACTGAAAATCAGCATTCACTTTCTGTGATTAAAGTATTTACTACACAATGTAGTAGGATTATTCAATGCCAGATACACAGGGGACCATTAGCTCCATTCAGTTTCCAAGGGCACAACACAATAAATAACTGGGAAGTCCAGAACTAGCCATTTGCCATCTCCCAGTCAGGAAGGTTGTAGGCACAAGGAGTTTAAAAGTATAAAATACTTTCTACATGCATTGTGTCACAAAAATTTCACACAACTTTCAAGGGCCATTTAATGATCCTCCATTATGAGGTAAATACTGGTGTTTTGTGCAAACCTCAGTAGACAGACACTATGAGATGGTGGGGAAAAAATCTGTCTTCATCTATGGCATCTATGAACTCTAGAAGTGGATGTCAAAATTATTCTGGAAGGACCTTCTTTAAATAAAAGTGCAGTTTAAGAGCATTACGTGCAAGATTGTCTTTTATGAACTTTATAGAGATAGTGGATTTACTGACTTCTTCAATCTTGAATACTTTCTGGCTTCAATATCTACTCACTCACTAAGGAAAAGACAATATGCCTGTGAAGCTTGTATAGCCTAGGCTCCTGTAGCCTTTTAGCTTAAACAAATTTAGTGCTTCTAAATTTTGCTTTGAACTATAAGTATTCAAGTCAGTAGCACATATGCATAGCTGTTTCTGTCCTTGATCCAATCTAGAAGGCAATTTAGGGTAGTGAGTTGTATCCATATTTATCATACTTATATTTATTCAGTTAATTCCATTGGAGAAAATATTGACTGTGTTTAGCCCCTACTATTTAAATTTGATCTAGTTGAATAATACTGGATATTATGTCGTTATATGGTTTCATACCATAAGGCTATTAAATATAATTTATTAGATTACTAACCATGTACAGCAAACTGATTTGAAGCTTACCATTGTAAATTGTGTACAATGTTTTCTACAGTGTATTCAATGAGATCAGCTCTTTCTTTATGTAAGTGTGCATCTTATCTTTCTGCTCTTTTTGGACCTGGTGCTTATCTTCTCCCCTACCCAGTTCTTAAAAAAAAAAAAAAAAAAAAAAAAGAGCTAGAGAAAAAAAGAGAAAAAAGAGAATATATGTTTAACTTTATATCTTTTTCTCCATGCAGGTAGTTTGGGACTTTAAACCAGAGACTGTGTCATTGGCTAACCTTCATCTCATTAATTAGGTTCTCAAGGGATTGCTTTTGTTCTGCAGAACACATTCTGGTTTCCACCTTCATTAGCAAACTGCTAAATATTTTACTTTGTCACAAGACTGGAAAGTCTAAACAGATGCATCTTCCTTTCTTCCTCCCTCCATCACTTCAGAACATGTTCTGATAATCTTCAAGGAAAACCTAGATGGATTTCATCGATTTATTAATGACAATTGGCAGAGAAGTAAGATACAGAGAAAGAAAAAGAGAGAAGGATTTTTTAAAAGGAAGAGGTTATATGACTATAAATTTTGCATCTAGGAAAAAAAAAAAAGCAAACCAAACTAATAGTTCACCATGGCTGTAGTAGTGTCAGGGATCTGCGAGAGTTTCTCTGAAGTATCATGCAGAAGGCTCCTCTTCCAACCCCATGGGCTGTTGAACACACTACCTTGCACTGTGCCACCTTCCCTTGAAATATGTAACATCTCCTGATAAGTTCCAGTACTCCAGGTAAACAGAAGAGTTACTAGACTTATTTTACATATGAAATGAGATAATGAATTAAAAGCCCAGTCCATCTTCCATTTTAAAGATAGGGGGAGCATTTCCATTTATTTCAATGGAATATAGATCAGGCTCTTTTTTTAAACTAAAAGAGTTTTCTCCTCATTGAAAGACAAAATTTACCATACATAGTGGGATTAATGCCAAAGTCTGTGTCTTCTGGAAGGGATTCAATGTCTAACAAAGCACAGTACTTGATTGAAAGGTAGTTCTTCACTGGTGGGCCTGTGTTGATGGTCTATTCCACCTCCCATTTATGGGCAGGACCCACTAACCATTCCTGGTCAGGTGGCACTGAGAAAACGGCAGCACAGAAAGGATGTGATTTCAAACACAGCATGGTTGAGTACAGTAAAATAACTAGAAAAAGAGCTTGTTTACATTGTGCAGTAGCCCTCCAAATTTTGTGACCTGAGAGACAGCTAAAGGGATCTGGAAAATAAAGGCAGTGCTTATGCTTTTTTTGTACTTTTTTATAGGCTGGGTTTCTCATACCCATATGTCCTTCAAATGCATATCACTCACATCATGTATGTCCAACTGCACATTGCCCTGCATTTGCAATTAGTGTCCACCACCGTCCACAGGTGACATTCATGACACTTCGAACTGAGAGAAAAAAGGCTCACTCTTCATCTCTCTCTTCATGCTTAACTAAAAAGTTTCTTAAGTTTCTCCTGGAGATCTGAGAAACTGAGATGGTTCCTGCCCTTGCAACCCAAGCAGCTATAGCATGTAAGCAGCTTGCCCTGACAAAGGGAAGGCTACGTTGGACATTGTCTCTCTGTAGGGGCTAGAAGGCATCACTGTAGGTCCCAAGCACAAACACAGTTAACCACAGAAGATGGGGAGAATAAGCCATGTAAAGTAAATATTTCTTTTTATTCCTTTATTAAGCAAGCTTTCGGGAAATTCTTTTTGATTGCTTGAGGCTGGCACTTGATTCAAGAAAGCCCACTGAGCCTTTTATTATTAGGTGCATTTTAACTAGCAATTCGTTTCAACAGTACTCCAAATGCTTTGTTATCTATTTTTATTAAGCATTACAATGAGAAGGTAACACTGATTACGCCTCTCCCATGCACCGCAGATTGGCTTGGCCTCGTGCATTGTAATGTGCTCATTCTGCCGGCCCTCCTGTGGTGACTGCGGCTTCACAGTCAGGGCAGCTGGGTTTAGTAACTTTTTCTTGTATTTGCAGATTGATCTGTGCTGTTACTAAAAGCTGGAGTGACCATTGTTACAAAAAGGAGACAGGCACTGCAGAGACTGAAGTAGAAGTAAAGTTTATTGAGTCTTAGATTACTATCCTAACAGCCCTCTCAGCAGGGGATTCAAAACATTAAGGCCTGAGAATTAAAAAAACAGCAGGGTAGACTCTCCACTGATTGTCATAGCACCTGTGACCTCTGTGGTAAAACACCCTTTTACTGCAGGGAGAACCTGCCCTACAGTTACATCACGTTGCCTTATTCTATCAGTTCCAAAGCAATTAAAAAAAAAAAAAGAGAGAAAAAAAACTTTCAATGAATGAGTTTGATAGTTGAAATAGTTTCTGAAGAGTCAGGTTTGACAAGTTTATCTTCCGATGCCATATCTTTTTTGCTCCCCATTGATCATCTGCAAATCTTCAAACCAAAAGATTAGGGGACTTCCTAGCTGCAGCCCAGTCAGACTCACCTGGGAGCTGGCCTTCTTGCACTTCAGGGAAAGGGATCACAGGTCTGTCTGCAAAGGCCGTACCCATGTGTCTGTGCACTACAGCCTGTAATGCAGTTCAGAGGAGAGGAAATTTGGTAAAATCTTTGTGGACAGGAAAATATCCATTCTATGAACGCAAAAGGACCACATGCAAGTATAACACAGGCTGCACTGCTTGCCATGCTAGCAGCAGGTGTCAAACTTGCTTCATCTCATTTTTGTAGAAATAAAAATGATGCTTTCATGACTACAAGATTGTCATTTCTCAAAGCAGTCACAAGAAAGTTTTTTGCTTTTGCTTCTGCATTTTCTGTAGCTGTTAATACAGTTCCTTTTTCCAGGTAAACTCTCATACATGCTTGGCAAAGTTAGAAAAACATCTTCAAAAAGCCTTTTGATCAGAATCGAGTGAATAAGGTGATATCTTGCCACAATATTGCTCAATGTTCTTCAGTGCATGTGGCTGGATCCAATTTTTGCAGTAAATCACAGTCTCAGTTTATCAGGTTCAGGCTTCATTTACATGTATTCTCTGAAAATTTGCCTCCCGAAAGATTTAAAGGCAAAACTCTTTTGGAAGTCTGAGGTAGATACACAGCTTTCAAACCAGACTTTTTTTTTCATCAGTGTCTTCATATTTTATAGATATGGTATACTTGACAGGCCTTCATGTTAAATTTGTGGCATCATATCAGTAACAGCCTATTTGCTTCCTCTCTGTCCTTTTCATTAGCTTATACCTTTCTCGTCATCTGCTGAGTGATGTCAGTGTTTCAGTGCCATATACTCAGTTCAGTATTTATCATCTCCAATTTGGCATGCTTTTTTTGCATATGACATGATTGCTGCCATTTTATCATGGAATCTCATTTCATTTTGTAGTCAATTTATCACATGCCATTTGCTTTTAATCACATTTTGCGCTCCATTCAAATACATTCTGGGTCTGTTCGGCTGCTCTTTGAAAGGAAATTTTGAATATATTTTGTTTCAAAACATTGTATGCTCTACAATGTCTCGCATGTAGTACTTTCACATTTCTTCAAATAATTCAACATAAAGCAATGTATTTTAAAAGCCAGGCTCCTAGCTTCCCTTTGGCTGTGCCACTTGCAGCCTGGTCTCAGTGCAGGTGCCTACTGAATTTGAGTAAGCAATATGATGTAAAAGGCTAAAAAAAGATCTCATATTGTAACACCAGACATTTTCGTAGTGTATTTTAGGAAGGAACAGAGTAGGAGCCTGTGTGTCTGACTCTGAAAGACTCTCATCTGTGTTGGGGAGGGATAATGCTACTGGGAATGTAATGAGACCTGATGGTCAGTAGTAAGGGAACAGTTACTGCTGCTGTTGGCTTCTGCTCACACCACTGTGGGCAGTGTCTTCTCACCTGTAAGCACTACAGGAAAGAAAGAACAAAGTTTTCAGGTGCAATGTGGATTTTGTTGCTGGCACATTAGCACATGAGCTAAACTTTTCTTCTCATTGTTTCTTCTGTAGTGAGGGTTGGGGTTCAGCTGCCCACAGGAGATCTTTGGTTATTCCTGAATCGTTTCAGTCTTTCCTATCACAGAAATCGCTAATAGAGATGCAGTTGCTCAAATACCTGGAGCCATCACCTGAAGTCATCCAGGACTGCTTCATCAGAGACTACTAGCAGGACAGTCCTTGCTGCGATGGGAGCCGTGCTTTAAAAGGCACTCAATGTGTGTCAGCTTACATTGTTATTCAAATAAGTTCAGCACTGGAAAGCCCCAGATGGGTTGGATCCAAGCCACAAAAGGTATAATCTCTCATTTATTTGCTCAGATAACACTTGCTGATGTATACTGAAGTGCTTTCCCTAGAAACTTTGGACATCTGGTATTCTTGGTGGAAGCACCTTGACCAGGAGGCCATCTGCTGCCCAGAATTTGTTGGCCTTTGGACACAAAGTGAAACTGATCTGTTTATTCATTTTTCTCCAAAGTTAGTTTATAGGGAAAAATGTTGTACTAAAGATAAATTTCCATAATATTTTCAGGCAAAAAGCTGGAAAAAAACTTTCTTGAATTATGGTGAAGTCTCACCTGAGATGCAACAGAGCAGCAGAGCTGAGAAAAGGAAAAATGAGTCTGAATAACAGGAAAATATGATCTAACACAGTATGGAATAATCTGCCAGGAAAACGTTAGTCCTGGTACCTCCATTATGGAAATCAGATTTGACAAATAATCATTAGAACTACACTGTGGAGTTCAATCCCTCTCTGGCCTTGGGGGATGTGGTAAACCTCAGGCCATGGGCACTGCTAGGGCTCTATAAGCAAGCTCTATTTTCAGTTCAGTTTTACTGCCTTCCTGAGTTTCTAAATTAACATGATAGATGTGGGGAGAGCTGAATATTGTTGGGGTTTGGAACTTTTTTCAACCTCTTTCATTTTGTGGACATTTTATATGGCAGTGGGAAACAGTAATATTATTTTATGTTAACACAGTGCTTTCTGAACCAAAGCATGCTGCAAGCTCTACACAAGCATGCATCACAGTTCCCTCCCACCAAGATGCAGCAGCCTCTAGCACCGATGTGGGAAGCCACATACAAAGCTTCTACTCTAATACGCAGCACAGCAATAGGAGATAGTAAAAAAGCTTGCTGCAGCCTGTGACAATAGGACAGTTCACAGCTATTGTCACAGACTTGTGTCTGGGTGCCATCACCTCAGGATTTAAAGGGACACTTACATATGAATATCTTCAGTCCTTAAGATACACTCGTTGCTGTGGTACATGCTAAACTATTTCTCTAGTCTGTACCTCAGTTCTCTACTTTGTCAGCTGATACACAATTTAGGGTTTTGGTTTTTTACAACTTAAGTTATTGAAAGACCAATAAACTCAATACATGATAACAAGAACCTTGCAGGAAGCTCAGATCATTGCTCTGCAATATTAGAGTTGTTAAAGGGGAAGGGAAGCATCTGAATGAAAAATGGCTTTTCCCATGGAGTCAAAAACAATTATGATAAACAGCATATAGGTATCGGATTTTGTAAATACTTGTTCATACAGAAACATATAGCAAGATTTCAATGAAAGGGCTCCATTAGGACCTTACCCAGCTGTGGAGTAGGGTAGTCATGGGGGAGGAAAGGAGTCTCAAAAGCCAAAGGAAACCTGAGGGACTTTCAGTATGGCAAACTAGGGTAGGATAGATGCTCTCTCTAGTGGATGGAGCATTTTACTATAGAGGAGAGGAAATCTGTCTTCTAAGGGCACAATGCAGAGACAACAGGAATGCTTTGCACATTATGAAGGGAAAAAGATGTCTGTAAGAGAAAGATGCAGTTCTAGGACATACCTGAGTGATACAGAAAGACAGAGCATATTGTGGTTGAATTGTCTTCTCTTTGGTTTTAAAAGAATGAAAAATAAACCCCCAAGCCCCCAGACTATGTGTCTTCTGTAACTCGACTGTTGTCCTGAAATGTTTAGCAGCACGTGGATGAAATAATTTGGAAACTTCTTGGAAATACTTGGTCTGTTGCAGGGTTAGAAAGACTGCCAGAAGCCCTGAATGTCACTTCTTTTTTGTGCTGTTGAGGGAGCTGCTAGTAACTTACCGTTCCAGCAGTTTCCTTCCCTCCCAGGTTGAAAGGATAACTGCATTAAATAGCCTACTGCTGCCTCTGTAGACATCTTGTATTAGCCAGATTGTCTCTGGGTAACCTTACATTCAACCAAAAGTCTGGGGGTTAGGAACCATCCTGCATCTGCTTCCTCTTATGGGTTTGCTGAGGTGCTGGTCACATAGGAACATTGCAACACACAGGCAAAGGCTAAACTGGGCACTGGACAAGTCAGTCTGTAGAGACCTAGCAGTCATAAACTTTTCCTACAGCTTTCCCAAAAGATAAGGAAGCAGCTGTCAGCAGCTGAGAACAAAATTCCTCAGACTTTAACCCATGCCCAAGTACTTGCCTTATCACCTAGCTTCATGCTTGTCAGTCTCCATTTGGACCTCACCCTCCCTTCCCCAGCTATTTCTGGCTTTCAGTCTCATCATTCTAATTATCGCAGATCCTCTGTCGGACCGGTTCCTTCTTCCAGCAGCATGGTTTTTCAGTGCCTTTGTCCAACCACCTTTAATATCCTCTTGTCAGCTCTTAAGTTTCTAAACCTATATCCAGTTACCAGCTTTTCTCTTTTTAGTCTATCCCACTTCTTCCTCCATTTCCCAGGTGCCCTTTTCTTTGTTTAGGCAATCTCCATTTAAACCTCCCAACACCACAAAACCATGACCAGTTTTCTTCCCTAATGCCACCTCCCCTACAGATATTGCTAAGTTCTCTGCTGCATATACTCCATTTATACAAAATTTCTGAAGGTTTTTAGCAACCAACTCCAGGTAGCATCAACCAAGCAGATACATATTGCAGGTTTTGAAAGCTGCAAAATGTGGCCAAATGTGGGTAGACACTGGCAACACAAAGTGAATCACTTAGCTGAATAAGGCTCCCCTACTTCAAAGCACAGGGTTGGGAGACAATTTCAAAGCAAAGTTTACCTGAGTTGTTTTACCACAGGCTGACACCATATTTCTCCCCCCATCTCCTCAAAAAACATATTTCTGGTGATTTCAGACAAACTTCAATGCCAGGCAGAAGCTTCCTTCAAAATTTCAGTTCCAGTAACTGAAGAGTTGCAAAACTGTATGCACTGGAAAATGTAGCAAGAAGGTGATGTGAAGAGTTACAGGCATTGAAGTAGCATCGCTGAACAGTAACTGCTATTCCAGGCTGCTTAATCTTACAGGACAGGAAAAAGTGAACACCCCTGCTGATATTTGTAAGTTTTTCACTGAATCATGCAATGTCAGGCTAACCATCAAGCAAGCCACTTCCACTCCAGCCAGTTTGGCAAATCTGTTTAGTTCCTAAAATCTGGGCTGTGAGACTGTGAGGTCAGGGGCTGGTCCATGGAACTGTAGACTCTTTACTATATTGGGTTGTTTGTTTTTTGTAAAAAAAAGCTGGATGATAAATAGAACTTTATAAGAAATGAGGAAGGTTGATGACTCTTCATGATCTAAAAAATGTTTACTGGTCTGCTGGTTTACTGCCCAGCTTCTGTTCTTGCATTTTGATAAATGCATTTTGTTTTGCAGTGTGTTTTTCTGATGTTTTCGCTGTATGTAACCTGTCACTTGCACTTACCACTAATTGTAAACACTAGATGCAATTTCACAGTGAATGTAGTTTTGATTGATCCCAGATGATTGATCATTTGTGGGCTGGTAAGTGTTCTTTCTCCTTTACTGTATTTGGGGATGAGTTTATCACTCTAACAAGACAGTTCACGACAGAGAGGTAAAGAGTGAATTTGAAATCTGAACTGTTTTAAAGGCCATCATTCTCCATCCTCCCTGTCTCCCAGGGAGGGTGGACAGAAAGCAGCTTGAGGGATCAGCACATGCCCGTGGAGGCAGCTGGAGAGGGCAATGGTGGAGCTCCTTTGGCACCTGGCATCTTCTCAAAGCTTTCCTCTCAGCCACCTCAACTCAGTAAAGGCCCCATTTTCTGGTTCCAGATCAGTGATTTTGCCTGATCTCATTCTTCCTCTATTTCCCCAGTCACACACGGACTTGTCAGGTCCCACTAGCTACACTAACTGATGACCATTTTCCATGGGTATTACACCAAAACCCACTTTCTAAGATTTAAGGACCATTATTTTTGAAAACTGTGGATCAGATCTTTCAGCCCATCTGTTAACCTTCCAAAATCTGAGATAAATTTAAAGGATTTCTTCAGCTTTGAAGGACTCCACTACAACCATCCACCACCAAGGCTGAACACTGTTGGCCCCTGAGTACTTGGTCTTCCTGTGCAGAGGACGGGAAGGATCAGGAAATGAAGACTGGTACTCTCAGAAGCTGCCAAGTAGGAAGGCTCTGTAAGGTATTGTACAGAAACGCCAAGGGCAGCAGATCTGCAGTGATTATCTTAACGACAGACTCTGTTATCCAATTATCCTTCAGCTCAAAAGGGAATTAATTCCTCAAATTTCTAAGGTTTCTCTCACAGGCAGAAAACAACATGAATTTTATCTGTTTGGACTCCCACACAATGAGCCACATTGCCCCAGACTCCTGACAAAACACCATTAAGTTGCCAATTACATGAAACAAATGAAAATATTTTTATGTGGTTACTCTGACCCTCCTCAGACAAGACATCAGATGCAGCTGGCTAACTCCACAATAACCACGAGTCCCAAAGAGCAAATCCAAGGCAGACGTCCCACATCAGACTATCCCCCCTCAGTAAGGGTCTAACAAGACTGAAGCCCTGGTCAGCTGCTGTCCCCAGCCCGGCTTCGTTCACAGGTTCCGACACAGGGCTCTGCTTGCACTCCCCACCACCTCCACTAGTGCCCTCCTAACCTGGATGCCCCTTTTGGCCTTTTTGTCAACCTGATGCTTAATGCAGGGTCCTACAAAGCAGAGCTGAGTGAATCCAACTCTTCTAACTCTTTTCCAGCCGTGTGATGTGTGAATTACAGACTATTCTGCTGCTGTCTTTCCACGTCAGCTAGGAGAAGATATTTCAACTAGTATTCTGCATCTTCTACTGTACTTCAGCAAATTGAGTCCCAGATAAAGGAGAAGGAGGGTAGGAAAAGGGAGATGTGTGGGTTTTGTTCATGAAGCTTCTGCAGAAGGACTAGAGTGAGTGGGTTTTGAGGAAAAAAAGAGGAAATGTCCCTAGAGCCCACTTCACAGTCAAACCTTCCTTTCCTAAAAACAAGTTTGCTCTCTCCTGAGGGATGCTTTTTCTACACTACATGCTCAGTCAAGCTTTTGTGCTAGCAATGGCTTCCAAACACACTTTTTGAGGCATCAGAATAAACTCTTTTCATGGCTGTAGCAGAATGGTTGTTTAATGGAGTCTCTTCAGACTCAAGAGAGCAGGCAGCTGCTGCACACTAAGAGCAGCTTACAGATGCTGGGGATGAACAGAGAAGTACAAGTCCCAGGGGAGAGACAAGAGAAACCTGTCACAGACTCAGGGGTATTGTTGTCACTGTGTCTTACCATTTTCAGGTGGAAGTTATTTCCTCCCTTGGCAGTGGAAGGCCCAGAAACAGAAGTGGTCATACTGGTGATGCTTTGCTACATGTAGCTATAGATACTATTTACAGTTTTTATGTCAACTGAATCTGCAGCAGCATGTAAGAATTTCAGATGCTGGCAGGCAAAGTCTGTAAACATCTTGTCTAATAGCTCATAGCAGAAATGCTGCTCTCCAGAGTGTCAACCATGGCCCCATTAAGGGATCTTGCCTCATGCAACCCTTTGAAGATACCTTTTACTTTCTGGAAATTTTTCTCATTAAGAACACAATTCTGAGTCAAAGGAATGTTTCCCTGATTCTCCACACAGGATCAGGAAATGTTTGCTGTCTCTTACGAGCACCATATAAGTAGTTTTATTCCTATTTATTCCCTATTATCCTCTGTTGCATGGGGGAGGTAGAGAGATGCACTGATTTCTCTGGAGTTCTTTAAATACTTCCAAAACACTGTGAAAACTACTGAACACGAATGTCAGCCTATTATTATGCTGTATATTGAAACATCACACAGTTTAGCGATGTTTAAAGACATATGTATATTTATAAAGCACATTTCAATTTCTGCTCCCAAATCCATCGTTTTTACTTTCCCTACTTAATGATAATGAGTTTCTATTCAGGATGGCTGGAGCAGGAAGCTTGGAAAATTTAGGATCTAATTACGTTGTGCATACAAACTATGTGGAAAAAACCCAAACCAAACCAAAACACTCCCCCCCCCCCCCCCCCAAAAAAAAAAACAACTTAAGCTTAAGGGTATTTTATCATTTTTCATCTTTTTTTTTTTCTCAGAAAATATTCTGTAAGTGGAAAACTGAGCTGATGTCTCCTGCTGTCTTTCTAGTTATCTGCCCAGCCATGGAGTTACTCTACCATTGCTCTGCCCAGATGAAAATATTCTCTGCAGCCACCTGCTTGTGCTTTGTTAAGCATACTATGTCTAAGGAAGAACCACAGTTAGAAACCAGAGTTAGAAAATGCAGGACACAGTTATCTCCTTCTTCCCTGTGGTCAGTTTTGTTACACTTTTCCAGGGGTAAAAGTCCAGTCTCAGGATTTGGCTAATTCGACCACTTTAAATAGCTCAGTCTCCAATGACTGAATCATGGCTTATTGCCACTACCAAACAGTGTGCTGAGTGAGGAGCGCCAAAAGCCAGGAGAAAAGAGTCTTTTTCCTAGGACACAGTAATGAGCCCCAAATGTGAATGGGTTTCTCATAACTCTTGCAAGTAGTAGAAGAAGAGGGAGATCTTCACAGAGCCCTGTCTCACTTTTCTCCAGGTACTCTTCCTTTGTGCAGCAAAGCCACCTCAGCTCTTTGCCATGGAAGACTTGGGTGAAATTGCTTCCAAAGACCCAGCACTGATGGGCACCCTTCATGGGTAAGGTGTTGAGAGCCCTCAAGTCCATTAGGTTTCAGTACTCTGCACAACTTGCCTTTAAGATGTGTTAAGTTTCAGTAGTAGGGGTGGGGATGGCATTGTATGCCCATGGTCCACTCTGTGGAGAAACAGAACTCCACCTCCTTGAGGGATTTAGTAGGCTTTCCTGTTCTTACATATGCTTGTGCTCTGATGTAAACACCACGGAGTGCAGCTATGCTTTTTACACTTTTTAATAAAGAGTTTAGATAATATCAACTTTCTTCCCATCGCGTAAGTTTCTACAAACTTTTAATGAGGAATTTAGACAAAAATCTTTCCTGTAAAAAAATCTTGTTTTGTCTAAATCAGCAGCTGAAATATGATACTAAAGTAACGTCTAGAACTTCACCCCCAGACTGTCATGTTATCTAGCCTCCACAAGACTAAATAAGAACTCTGTAGAGACCTGGGGGCATTGGCATGAATAAATGGACATAGGGGTTCATATATTGCTCATCCTGGCTGGTCATTAAGCATTGCCATATTTGAAGCCATCCCTGACTTGCAAAGTCTTTTTTTAATGAGCAAACACCAGGGTCTTCCCTTAGATCTCAGTCATACTTTCATAGTAAATTCTTGAACTAGGATAATCAATGTCTAAGGGAGTGCTCCAGGAAACAGATTTTCTTCCAAGATGCTTTGGGAAAGAGGGGAGCATGTCCTTTGCTACTCCTCTTTACAAAACATG
This sequence comes from Aquila chrysaetos chrysaetos, assembly GCF_900496995.4. Taxonomy (NCBI): domain Eukaryota; kingdom Metazoa; phylum Chordata; class Aves; order Accipitriformes; family Accipitridae; genus Aquila; species Aquila chrysaetos. Next base: position 11,112,266 of record NC_044022.1, on the reverse strand, counting down.
GCATACAGTCACCTCTCTGTGACACTCTAGCTCTTCAGGCTGGCATGGGGGAGAACTGAAGTTAAGTCTTTTGTAGGGTACGGCATTCGGAAGATCTCGCGATGTCACGGAAAGGTAGAAGGCTAGTCGTTGCCTCCCTATGACGTATCAGTAATCCCACCTACCGTTGTTAGTATAAAAGGAATTAACTGCGCAATAAAAGACGGAGTTGACGCTCACACTATGTGTGTTATCTGTCTCTTCCCTGGTCCGGGCCGACCAGTGATCTAATTGCGGCACCTTGATATGTAGCAACGCTACATAGTTGAGGAGATTGAAGTAGACGGACGCCTGTAATCTTGAGAGCAGACAACAGACGACACTTTATTGCTAAAACACACACATACTTATAGTCACATATTCTGCAAAGTCACTGTACACGCGCACAAGCATAAAATATGATTGGTTATATCAACACTGTACACGCGCATAAACATAAGATATAATTGGTTATACTAACTCTGTACACTCGCATAAACATAGGACATAATTGGTTATACCAATTAAAACACGCGAAACTTGTCTCAGTCTAATTGGTCAAGATAAACTGCCGAATTGAGGTTCTTTGTGCCAAGTTCCCTTTATCGTGGAATGTGCACCTGTGTTCTTCTAATTGGCATCTTTCTTTTTTAGTCTTCTTGTTTATTCTGTTCAAGGTCTTCTAAAGGCCTCTGGAATGCTCTTGCGGCCGATGTTAGCTAAACATGTGTCCACACATAGTGGTGACCCCGACGTGATCGGCCGCACAGGCGACGATGAGGCTTGTGCAAGCGATTAAGGTATTAAAGGAGTTAGCTGATGAGGTGGGTGCCCGCGGTTCGATTAGGAGGGGCCCCACGGGCGAATGCATCCAATGGATGCTTCGCCGTGGGGACATTGGGTCTCCTAGATAAGTTTTGAGCCCCCCAAATTGGGGAGAGATTCGGGAGTCCTTGCTCCGATCCGAGCGCGGAGCTGCTGAACGATCGCAGAGTTGGGGGAAGGTGGAGCAGGTGGTCGCGGCGGGACGGGAGGCTGAGGCGTGCTGGCTGGCGGCGCGAGCTGCTGCGTCTGCGGGTGCAGCGCCGCCTCGGGAGCAGCGGGGACAGCGCCCTCGGGGACAGCGGGGACAGCGCCCTCGGGAACAGCGGGGACAGCGCCCTCGGGGACAGCGGGGACAGTGCCCTCGGGAACAGCGGGGACAGTGCCCTCGGGGACAGCGGGTCGGACTCGGACGGAGCGGGCGGCCGTGGAGCGGGGCTCGCAGAGTGGTCCGTCCTTAATTGCGGACATGGGCACGGAGGGTGCGGCGGAGACGGAGGTTTTTCCTGCAAAGGCGGCACCAGCGGGACCTGGTGCGCCCCCCCCCCCCCCCCCAGTATCCATGAGAGGAGTTGCGGCGGGTGGTTCGGCAGTTCATGGGGAGGGACGGTTTGCAACGCCTCAGGCACAGGGCATACGCGGGCGTGACTTTACGGCAGTTGCAACAACTGCCTTGGCCGCACTTGGGCGTGTCGCGGCCATGGATAGAGCGGACCCCCCTTGCCTGAAAGTTCGGCAGGGGATTGCCGAGAGGTTTACTGCCTTTTTAGATCGGCTTCAGCTTGCTATGCGGGCGGCAAACCTCCCGGAGGCGGCTAAAGAGGCGATTGTGCTTGAATGTGCTAGGGCTCAAGCTAACCCACAGAGCGCAGCGCTTGTCTCTCATTTGCCAGCGGGTTCGTCCCTAGGTAACATGATACGCCATGTACTGGAGAGAGACCAACAACGGGAAGCGCGTCCGGTAGTGGCGGCCTTGCAAGAACTTTTGCAGGCGGGTACAACCTGATACTGCTTTTGAGGAGGCAGTCTGTAAGCAGGCCACTAATGAGCAGGATTCTGATTCTGATAATAATTCTTTTGTATCAGGCAGGGTGGACTCTGGAAAAGAGCCGGATTTATATCCCTCATTACTTCCACCGCTGCCTCCCGCGGCCTCCACGCGGCCGGGACCGCTGCCGTGCCGCCGCCGTCCCCCACCCCCCCACCCCAATCGCCTGGTACTCCCTCTCCAGGGTCTGCAGAACTTACAACGGAACCTGACTTTACTACACTACCTGTATCTCCTTCTCACTACATTTAACCTGTTATGAATAGCACACATAGGTGAAGAATGGATGATCCAAAAACCAAAACAGAATGTATGGGTAACTTTGACAAACATGATGCATCAAGAAGCTATATGTCTTTCTGTCACTACCCCTGAAAACCGTTTTTCTACCTGTTTGGTGGGGTTACCTCTAGACACCTGGCCAGATCCAATGCCTGAATTTTCCCTTTGTACTAACACACAATCCTGTATTGATAATTGGGACGGTGTGTATGCACACCTGCCTCAAGAAATGCAAGAACCTCAAAAGTTAGAGTTGTTAGGATCAGTCATCATGAATCCCTGTGTGATGTTTAATTACACCTATAACACCAGTCGAAAGGGTCAGAATGTAAATGCTATTTTGCCTATATATAGAAATGCTACAGCTTGGTGTAACTATATCTATTCCAGAATATCACACTCCTTTTTCTATTCCAGCTGCTTTACCTGCTGGGATATTCTTAATTTGTGGGAATAGAGCGTGGGAGGGGAATTCCATGGAAACTTAACAGGAGGCCATGTAGCCTTGGACGACTTACATTACTAACACCTGATATCAATATGATTCACAGTAAAAGGCTCACGTTAACTGACACAGGGTTAAGTGGATGGCTAACAAGTTTTGGAATTACAGGATGGTTGAAAGATTTGCTTATGTATGGCTTAGTTATTTTTATTGTAATATTAGCAGTTGTAATGATTGTACCATGTATCATAAAAATAGTTGAACGTATGATTGCAAAAGCATTTCATGTAACTTGGCTTGCACAAAATAAATTAAAAAAAAAAAGGGGGGGGGGAAATTGTGGGAGATTTCATGGAAAATGGGGAACATTTCTTTGAGCCTGATTATTTAGAGTTAGCATAAGTAGGCCGCAGTCAACATGAGTGGACCGGAGTACGTGACAGCTGCAGTATGAACGGACCTTTGAACCACCAGAAAAACAACGGACATGAGGAACTTGGACAGTGGAGCAATTAATCAAGAAGATAACAGAACTGCAGAGGCAAGAAGGAGCTGCAAGAGCTTTATCGCAATTAACAAAGCTGTCATTTCAGCTTAGAGCATTCAGCTGCGGGATGGGGACTTAGGAGTTTTGTTAAAACTTTGTAAAACTGTTAAAAAAGTTAAGTTAAAACTGTAAAAATCTTTGTTAAAAATCGGGGTTTCTTTTATTCTTGTTTATTTTATTAGGTATAATGTTGCTTTTACTGTGTTTAATTAATTGTGTTCATAGATCTTGTAGGTCACCTTAGCTGACATAACAGGTCAAGATTCTCTGTGCACTGCAACCACATCACAAAGCCCGTGAACCAATAGACAGGATGGCTATGACTCGTGCGGCACGCCTGGCCAGCGACCGCATGTGCCATAGGCTCCCTATGTTTCAACTGAGTCGAATTTTAGCACCCGCTGGCCACGTGTGCTGAAATCTGTTCCTCTGCAAATGTACAAATACCGGGATTTTCCAAAGAGGATCGGGTTGGTGTACGACAAGGACATCATTGCCTCTGTGGGGACGCCCACGTAAAGCTGGCACCTACCGATTGCTGGGCTGAGTTCGCGGATGGTGGTGACTAGATCTGTTAATGATCTTTTAATAGAAAAAGGGAGGGGGAATTGTTGTGGGAACATATTTAGCTAACGGTCACAAGAGCATTCCAGACACCTTTAGAAGGCCTTGAACAGAATAAACAAGAAGGCAAAAATAAGAAAGATACCAATTAGAAAAACACAGGTGCACATTCCACGATAAAGAGAACTTGGCACAAACAACCTCAATTCAGCAGTTTATCTTGACCAATTAGACTGAGATAAGTCTCATATGTTTTAGTTAGTATAACCAATTATATTTTATGTTTATGCGCGTGTACAATGTTGATACAATCAATCATTAAGTGCAACTGGACGCGTGGACAGTGCATGAATAATGTGTGAATAGTGTGTGTAACCAATAGAAGCTAGCTGGACATGAGGAGGGGGAGATGTAGGGTACGGCGTTCGGAAGATCTCGCGATGTCACGGAAAGGTAGAAGGCTAGTCGTCGCCTCCCTATGATGTATCAGTAATCCCACCTACCGTTGTTAGTATAAAAGGAATTAACTGCGCAATAAAAGACGGAGTTGACGCTCACACCATGTGTGTTATCTGTCTCTTCCCTGGTCCGGGCCGACCAGTGATCTAATTGCGGCACCTTGATATGTAGCAACGCTACATCTTTTTCTCCAAAAACGCATGGGAAAAGCTCGATTCTGTGAGCTCCTTACTCATCAGACTGGTCCCCATAAATTTCATATATGTCTATGTGTAGTGTTCAGCCCACGGAAGACTTCATTAATGGAAAACAAAATCTAGTCTAAGGCAACAGCTGCAGCATATTTTCTCTTCTCTGTTTCTCTGCAGTTGGGAGCAGACTAACGTGATGATCTTAGGATAAGAGGAGAAAATACATAGTAGAGTTGCCCTAAAGTGCTTGGCTAATTTTGCTCCCTCCTCCTCTCCTGTGGCAAGTGTTGGTTATTGCCTGTTCCCTGCCCACAGAAGCCTGTGGCAGGCAGAGGTGGGAGCTGGAGCAGTGCCTGCCTCCTGGGTAGCCTTGATTCAGCATCCCAAGCATGTATAAACATGGGAGAAGTAACCAAAGATTCTTGATGGGACAGAAAAACTAGTAAATTTTGGAGCTTCATGGTGGCTTTACAGATAAGGTCTGACAGGCCACCAAAAATGGCATGATTTGTCAAAACTGGCAACACTCAAGACTCTCTGAATACATGGACTGTATTTATGTCAGGCTTTATAAACACTGTCCAAGAAGATGACAAAGCCGTCAGCCCTGAGTTCTTATCTGAAAGCCAGCTATAAAATGACCTGTGAAGTTTTTTTGGTTTATTTTGGTTTCAAAACTGATTGTATTTTCACACAAGTAGCAGCTGCTGCTATCCTTATGTTATGTGACAGTTTCAGCTTTTCTCTTCTCTTCTCTTCTCTTCTCTTCTCTTCTCTTCTCTTCTCTTCTCTTCTCTTCTCTTCTCTTCTCTTCTCTTCTCTTCTCTTCTCTTCTCTTCTCTTTTGTGAAAAACAAGCCTTAGCCTTTCAAGGTAATAGATGCAAGATTAAAATTAGTGTAGCCCAAAGGTGAATAAAATGTTGGATCATTTATTTACTTTTTGGGCTTGTCAAACTGGAAGATTGTATTGTTGAGCTTCAGCTTTTCCCCAAGATTTTCATTCAGTCTCTGAATATTTCTGTGCCAGCTTCTCTGTGCTGAAGCTATGAATGCTGTATCATAATTTACACGACCTTGGAAAAAAATTTTGTGGGACTGTTTAATCCTTGTACAGGTTCCATTCCAAGGTTTAGTAGAAATGCTGGCTTTGAAACAGAAAGGAGAAATAGCTACCTTTCTGGAAATGGCTTTGTTTTACCCCAGAGGATAATGCTAGGAGAAATGAGAAACTTGTAGGGATATTTAAGCTATAAAAGGGTCTTCTTATCCTTTCAAATTCTGCAGGCAGAAGAGGATTTTTTGTTGTTATTCCTTTGAAGAAAAAAGGACATACAGAAAATGAAGAGTAAACATCCAGCTTCTCTAAACTGGAGATAAAAATGAACTCTTCAATCCTTTTATCAAAGAGTTCTGACTCCATATTTTGAGGAAATCAGCCTTGCTCCCTAGCAATTACCCTGAAAGCAACACAGTGACATTTTTCTTCTAGTATTTACAATTACCCATTGCCATGTAATACATACAGTATGGGGCTAGATTTGCACATTATCAAGTAGTACACCTGGAAGTATGGCATCTGCCATGCTGCCACATTTGTCTGTGCTTTCAGACATTCAGATGCTATCTTTTCTTATGGGGTCCTGATCATGGATTAAATATGGGAGTGTTCTTTCATGGTTACTGTCCAAATGCCTAAAGTCAAGCATGAATGTATGCAGCTTCTGGACCAAACATCAGTTTTTACACATCTTGTGCCCTACAAAAAGCCATAGCAGTCATTCCTGGGGTCTGCAGTGTAAGGTTAAAAAAGTTAAGCTTATATTAAACAACTAAAATGCATTCAATATTAGTTTCTTTCTCTTACATTGGGTATTAAAGTTCTGAGAAGTACTGCCAAACTCTGTGACCATTTAAAAACAGGAATGCAGCAAGCATTGCACCAGAGAATTAACTAAGATTTGGTGCAAAACCCAAATGACATCTAATTTTGAAGGAAAGAAAAAGATTAAGACAATTTCCACCTCTGATTCTGTTTTCAAGTAAAATTGCAGCTAAAAATCTCATGAGATTTAATAATAGTGGAAACTGCATAGTTTTATAAGTTTCTAAGACTCAGGCTTTATGAGAACTACTCACCAAATTGTGTTGGTGTTGACAAGCCCAAACTTCAGCAGTGTTGTTCCAGAATTTCCCTCATCTCTTCATGAAAGAGTAATATCAGTAAGATGTCTAATCATTACCCCAGTTCTTATATTGATTTCTTTCCCTTCCCAGGACCATTGCCTTTCTTTTCTGTAGGAGGTCAGAGTGTGTTTTGCCACTGTCCACTATTGACTTTTGTTCAGGGTTTCCTGGCAAGAAGGACCTTAGTGGTTTTATGTTTCCATATTAGCAGCATGTGGTGCAGTGAGTGCTGCCCCTCGGCAGCCTCTGCTCACTGCCTGGAAGCCCTCAGTGACCTACGTTTTCATGGCATTGCACTGCAGGATGGTGTTGTGTGACCACCTGAGTGCAGGCTGTGCACTACAGCCCTCCATGCCGTACCACACGCTGTCATTGATATTCAGGGCAGAATCTTGCCACTTTTAAGCCTCTGGAAAAATGTTTTGAACCACAGAAATTACTTTTTTTTTTTTTTTTTTTTAGCATGAACTAATTGTAGCCAAAAATAATGCATATTTCATGCCCTTCTTTCTAAAACAGGAACTATATCACCTGTTTTCAAAGACAGCTCTGACAAGTTGGGGAGAGAACTACACTTGGTGTCATTGACCATGGCTGCCTACAACACTGCCTTCAGGCCAGATATGCCCAGGTGTTCCCAGTTATCATTATGCACGCCAGATCAGCTCTCTTCCCAGACAGGCAGTGGGAACCCAATTCATCCTTTCAGCTGTCTTAGAAATTGGGAAAGAAAGAAGATGACATTAGAAAGAAAACAACTATTTGCAACTGTTCTTTTAGCCTCTTTTTCCTCTGAGACCTCAACAGGCTGAAGCGCAGCTCAACTCCTGGTGGTGAGTGACCAGCTCAGTGTTAATAGCTTACTTAGGATTTTTCTTTATAGGGCATGTTCTTCTTCAGCATCTAGCATACCTTCAAAGGGTTGGACTCATCTAACTTCAGTCACCTAAAATACAGCCATCTGGCCCAACATGTTTTTTTGAGATTCACAGAATCACAGAGTGGCTGAGGTGGGAAGGGACCTTTAGAGATCATCTAGGCCTACCCTCTGCTCAAGCATGGTCACCTACTGCAGGTTGCTCAGTCACGTGCTCTATCAGCTTTCAAATATCTCCAAGGACTGAGTCTATGGTTCCCTCCATAATTTATAGTAAATGACAGGAGTCTCCACAGGGAGATTCCCCTAAGTGAGAGATGAATCCCACTGTAAGACTAAGAAAAGGAGGCTCTGCATCTTGACAAGACACCCTCAGAAAGATGAGGAGCCAAAGGCTGGGCTCCTCCCCTTCTGACCTAGGCTTTCACTTTTTGAAAGTTTTTCACTGTACTTCCTATGTAACAGAGCAAAGCAAAACTAATTACACCCATAGTGACTGACTGTTTCTTGGCTGGTGAGAGGGTCTACTGGTTCTTGTGCCCATGAAGAGCTTGAGTTCGGCCATTGAACAAGAATGGTGGATTGATTTTGTTTCTGAAGGTGCAAAATCACATAGCTTCATATAGGGTAGAAAGGCAGGAAGAGAGGGGAAAATTAAAGAATAATTATTGATGGTGTTTGGAAAGTAAGTAACACCAGCACTCTCAGAATTAACATCCAGTCATCCAGTGAGGGAGAAACACCTTTCCAACTCTATATCTCAACTTGCAAGAGCTGCTCATTCCTGCACCCCACTCCGCTATGCACTATCTCTGAGATGAGCTCTGTCACACCTTCTCCCTCCCACTCTTCCAATCTAATTTAAAAGCTATTTAGCCATGCTTCTGCCTAGTTACTCCAGTCTGTTTCCATTATCTGTAACCACACTCTTTTTGCTGCACTCTGAGCTGCTTGCTTGAAAGGCAGACTAAAGAAATGGGTAGCTTTGTTAGGGTCACCAAACACTTAATCATAATTAGCCAATTTATTAAATGAATGTTGGTGAATCCATCTATACACTGAAGAAGCCCACGGAAGGCTTTGTAGGGAAAATACCTTCTCTCAACACAATGATAGTAAATGGCATTTATATCAGGCATGCTTTAGAATCACATTTGCCCAGGATTCTCCAAGTGTCATAGTCAGTGAATGTGGTATTTGTCCTTGGACTTTTCCATATTGTTCCTGCTTTCAATCTATTGTAAATAAATCCCCATCACATTCTCTATGCCTTTAATTTGTTGTATATTGATTGCTATCCCATTATTTGACATTATTTACTATGCACTTATTGGCACTATGTGTCTGCTAGCACTGGCTGAAAGAAGCTTCCCCTTGTATGTTTCTTTGAGGGGTTGACAGACATCCCCGCACTTACCTAAAATTTTACTCTTAATCTAGAGCAATGAAAATTCTTATACCAAGATATACTTTGCTCCTGAATTTGATCACTATTAACCTTATGAAAGTTATTTGGGAATTTTTGTAGTCTGCTGCTCTTACTGGTTTTATCTTTACTTGACATATGAGTTAGGAGGTGAGATAATCTAGCCATGAAGACAGTTTCCTGATCTCAGCGTCTGTCCTAGTTGGTGTGCAAGGATAGCATATGTAAGAGAAACCCCATCAGAAGTTTCTAACATAATATGCATTCACCTATTTTTCCAGACAGAAGGCTCCTGCTCATCATAACATCTTTCAGTCTGGAGAATGAATGAACAAAAGAGCATGAAGAAATGAAAATTACAATGTCCAGTAAATAATGGCCTGAGAGCTAACTGCAGCTGTACTACTGACCAGTCTTAATTGGAAGTGACGTGATGCAGCATGCTTAGAAAGAAAACTAACATATCCTGGGAGAACTGAAGCTCACTGAAAGTTATTTTCAAGAATGCCTTTTATATATTACATCCCTAATTTAAGACTATTTGCAATTAATTATCTATGGTATAGCTCCCACTGCATTTGCTTGCCTAATACCACTGACAATTGGGCAGCTGGAAAGTGAGACTGCTTTTTATCTGCTCTAACTTCAACATCTAAGTTAGACATCTTGTCAAAAAAGGCTACTCTAGGAAAAAGATAGGTAACTACAAGATGATGGCTGAGAAAGTTAATATGCATATGATGAATTGCTCTCCTGAATTGCTTGTTTCTCTCCATGAACTGTGGTGGTAGTGTTGGAGCTGCACCAACACCAATAAACTGGATAGGGCTAGAACATGGGTTTAAGCACTGACCTTCTACCATCCACATGGCTTAACTATTATTACACTACTTGAAATGTCCTTTTTATGTTGATGGAAAGGAGAGAGAGTAAAGACTGGTGGGAAGTGGAAAGGGATAGGCAGAAAAAAACATGAGATATGACAATAAGGTAACAGATAACTTTATTAAATGTGTAAGGAGATAGCTACAATGATTTCTCTAAAGGCCTCAAGCACTTCTATAGAATAAATAAAAATATAATAACATAATCAAAAAAAGAGTCATTACAAACGTTACCAATCTCCTAGTATCTGCACGTATTCACACTGAAGAGTCTGGAGATTTTATGTGCAGGTTTATTGATAGATTTTCCTGGTTGATGGAAAAGGTAATTTATGATTTCAGTAAATGCGGGTCAAAGATTAGGTGACATCTATGAGTTTGTTACATTTGAACCCTCTTGCTAGCTCTTATTGCCCCAAAATGGTCATTAGCACAGTTCTGAAAGTCTTACCTTGATTAGACTGGAAGAAACTAGGACTTCTTCAGATACAAAGGAAATGCATTGGAGTTTTGTCCTTAGACAATAATCTGAAAATAAAAGTTGTATTTTTCATTTTTCACCTTTTAAAGAGCAGAAATCACTCTTAGCTTCCTGAGTTCTTATATGTGGTTCAGTGCCCTGCCTGCTACATCTCTGCTGTTTTGCAAAAATAATTTCAGGTAACAGTTGTACCCAAGCTCTGATTAGAGGTGCCTCCTTCAGAGGTGATGTCTCGCTCTCTTCTTCTAGGGCTCATGCTATATGTTACCCAGTTGCCAGTGTCACCTGCTAGAGAACCAGCAAGCATGGTCAGGGAAAGACAGAACTCAGATAGAGTAGATATCTGAAAAGGGACAGGAGACAGTCTATGCCCTAGAATTGCAAGTTCCTCTCTATGAACTGTGCAAAAAGCTTACAGTGTTGTCACACGTGCCAGCTTCTCCATGGCAGGCACTGAAAGTTAAGTGACCTGAATCCCAGCATGACTGATTTGTGGTTCTGCTATTGCTATCTGTGAACAGACCTCCAGACAGTTTTCCTTGAAATGCTCTTCTTATGCCAAGGTCAGGATCTTCACTACATTCTGCCAATACTCTAAATTAATTTCACTTCTGGTAAAGTTGTGCATGCAAAGTTAACACAGCAGCTCAGTGTTTGTTGCCAGCTGTCTCCAAGATACACTGATTTGATTTTTTGCCTCTGTTTGGAGGTGCCTGTGAAGCCTGGAGCTGTCAAGATTTGACACTAATTCTAGCACCTGAGACATTCCTGCCTGTGAAGTCAAATTAGATGGTGTTTATAATTTGTCACTGTCTTCCTGAAGATGAATTCTCATAAACATTTGCTGGTAGTCTTGGAAGTCATCAGGTATATATAACTAGAATAAAAGGAGAGGGGAAATCAGGCATGTATCACCTAGCGTTACTATCTTAATCTAAAATAAAAGCGAACTATAAAGAAGGGATGGACCAGATTCCAAGTTCTTTTGAGCAAGAACTGTGCTTTTTTACCATTACTATGAGATTGAATCATCATCATAAAAGATATGGTCCTTTTATTGTGGTAGGCAGACAGGATCTAATGGGGGATCAAGGACTGTCTGTGCTTGACACCATACAAGTACGTACAAAGAATGATCCACAAAGACTTAGGTGTAATTATGTTGAAATATAAGAAAGCATCATAGCATTTTAAATATGATTAATTTAATAGGGTGCCTCATGACATTTGTAAGGTATGTTCAGGGAGGTATTATCCCCTCCTTGGTTAGCTGGACAGCCAGTCTTGCTACACCTGAATGCTACTTCTTACTGTGACCTTTGAAAAACTGCAATCAGTGCTGTAATTGGAGATGGTCGGTTGGGGGAGAACAAGAGATGTGCTGATGAAGCGCTAGAGGGTTTAAGGTCAAACAGAGTAACTAGTTTCTTCAAAAAGTGAAAAGAAAGGAAATACAAGAATCTATAGGCCAGCCAATTAATAAAGAAATTAATTCATAGATACAGAGAGAAAAGAGCCTGAATAGTTGGCATTAACCATTAAGCAGTACTATACAAAACTGCTATCATTTTTGTTCAGCTAAAAACTCTACTTGGTGATGGGACACCTTCCATTACATGTGAAAGGTCAATAATAGGTACCAAGGGCCAAATTCCACACTGCTTTGTAACTATATCTGCCATTACCATTTTTGTTCCTGCAATACTGGTAAATTTTGTATAAATTTCTTTCATTATTCTAGACCTCATTAGGATGAAACACAGTTTTGGTAAGAACAATATAGTGGGACATTTAGAGTTAATTGTGACTCTTTAGAGTTACTGCTTTAACAAACTGCTCGGTGTCCATTTGAAGCTGACAGAGAGTAAAGGCCATTTGGCTACTCAGTGCTGCAAGGTGGGTTATAAACAAAGCCTTTGTACTGGGGTTGGTAGACTTGAGTTTCAAGGAAGCCTTGCAGGGGGTTCCCCAGGAGACAACCTCACATTCAGCAGTGTTTACAGCTGTCTGAAACCACCAGCAAAAAAAAAAAAAAGAAGAAAGAAAAAAGTGTTCATTGATCCTGATACTGAAAGAAATGGAAAATATTTTCAGAGAGGTTAAATCAGGGGATCAAATATGTTAGAAAACTGGGACCTGATCTCACTTTCTCTGGGAAACTAACAGGCTAAGTGCAATACTGTGGATAAAAGTACTGAAATTGTCCCTTTCCCAGTTGTCAAGTTGCTGTCATACAACTGCAGCCAAAAGATCCAATTCAATGAGCTCATGGGAGAAAACTAACCCTTATCTTAATTTTTTATTTAGACACTCTCCCACCTCCCCCCATTCATTTCTGGATGTAATTCAAGTTTCTGACTCACTTTGTTATCTGTAGCATAGTAACTTTCATGAGAATGTCTTTTTGGGGCTTGATATCATCAGGAATGTTGATGTGACATTTGTTTTTTTTCAGACCATCCTATCTACTGTGATGAACAGCCTTGCAACAGCCTTTTATTTCTTTAGAATTTTTTTCAGTTTGCTTGTTGTTTCTTCTAAATAGGAAATATTCCTTCAACTGGTATAATAATAACTTCAGATAAATAAGTACGCCAGCCTGCCCTGGTGCCTGGGGTTTTCCTCCCCAGGTGCAGTTCTTGGCATTTCTCTTTGTTGGACTTCATGAGGACTCACCTCTTCAGGAACATGGTTGTCTAGCTAACAGATGCAGCAGCTTGTACAGAACAGGGTACAGGTGTCCCAAAAACTGCTTAGGAAAGCAAGTGGCTGCTAAAGAACAGTGGACATGCTAAAGGGCATGGTCCACATCACAAGGTGGAGAAGCTATCCCTGGAGCATCAGGGACATCAACTAAGCAGGAGCTCCAGAGGGAGGATATGGCCACCCAAGACTCAGACTACAGGGAGTGCCTGGTGCTCTTGGGGCTGGCAGTAATGATGTCCTACCTACTGGAAGCGTGCTCGGGTTGAGGAGCTGGCTTGCCAGCTGAAGGAGCTGCCAGAGGAGGTGAGCAGGCTTAGCCACATCCAGGAGGATTAACTGGATCTGCACAGACACCCTTCAGAGGCAAGAGACTGAACCTGCATCACACCAAAGGAAGGACAGCCAGAGGCTGTACTGGGTTGAGGGGTGGATGACAGAGATGGAATAGGCTGGAGACATGAGATTTGGCAACAGAGGAAGGCTCCTACTCCATCTGCAGACTGGCAGGGACAGGTTCAGTGTCCTGGAAGCTGACAGTCGGAACAAGCTCCACCATGAGAGGCTTCAGATTTGATCAAACTTGAACCAAGCGTCTGCACTAAGAAGAAGCAACAGGTGAGAGTGGTTGGAGATTCCCCTTTGTGGAGGAGAGAAATGTTCACCTACCATCCAGACATGCTAGCATAGAACACTTGTTTCTTGTTGGGTGTCCACATCTGTGGTGTTGTGAAGAGATTGACAATTTATCCAGCCCTCAATCTATTACTCCTTTGTCGCCATCCATGTGGGCATCAATGATACTTCCAGGGGAGACCCTGAGCATATCAAGAGTGACTAGAGGTTGCTGCACCAAGGGTACAGGTGAAAGGCATGGTGGCCCAGGTTGTGTCTCCTTGATCCTGCTGGTGAAGGGAAAGGCTGGGAGGGAACTGGCACATCCAGCAAGATATGAACTGACTCTTTGGCTGGTGCCACAGAAATCACTCTGGCTCTTATGACCACAAGACCTTCTTCGAAAAACACAAACTGCTGGGAAGAGGTGGGATACACCTGAAAGAGTGAGGCAAAAGCATCGATGCTAACAGTCTGGCCAAACTGGTGAGGAGGGATTTCAACTGTGTCTGCTGGGGGATGATGATAACAGCCTGCAGTTAAGTGAGGGAAGGGACATCAGAATGGGTGAATACATGGGGAAGGGTGATGGGAGCAGGAGAGTCCTGAGGAGGATAAAGCAGGTCAAAAAGGCGCCCTCCTCACACAGTCAGACACAAATGCACACAGCCAGGAAAAACAGAGAGGAGGAACTAGAGTCGAATGTGTGGACACAAAATTACCAAAACAGTGGAATAACTGCACCATGGTGGGGTAGGGTGCCATTCCTAGATACATAGATACATCTAGATACCTAGAAAGTCATAGCATTGAGAACAGATACAATCTCAGCACTGCTCCCTCCCAGGCATGGCATTACTGCTTCATCAAGGAAGCCATGAACTCCCTACTGGCTCTGCAGGCTCTGTCATTCTTACTTAAATTTGTGGGTGAATAGGTCAGTGTTGTTGCTTAACCAGTGTATTAAGTATGATTTAAGTATAAAAGATCAGGAACCTCAGGAGACATGGGTAAGGATTGCTCAGTTTGTGAATTCCAGACTGGCTAAGGATAAAAATAAGGACCTATTTTTTCAGATCAACCCAATACAGCAGAGTCTTTGAGCAGGCCAGGGAACAGGACTTGTGGTGGAAGAACTTTAGAGAAAGCAGGCAGCAGTGATGTCTTAGGCATCTAAGCAGGCTAGGGGCTGTGTTTGTAGACTACCCTGTTAGAATAAGGTATCTGTATTTCACTAAGGTAAGTTTTATGCACCTAATACCTATTTTAAGACCCAGCACTGGTCACAGCACGCTGTCATTCAGATATCTCTTTCCCATGTGTGGCCAAAGAAAGTTGGACGTGCTGGTTGTGTTGATTGTGCAAGACATGCTTCCTGAAAGGAGCTGTGTATTTCTCAAACACACAAATGAAAAGATGTTCTCATAAGCAGAAGGCTATATGCTAAAGGTCGTGTCATGTCCTCTTCCTTGGCTCTCCAATGCAAAGCCAGACAAATCTCATGAAACAACACAATGTATTTCTTGGGTTTTTAGAGTTGAGAAATGTGACTTTGCTATCAGTGCAGCCACAAGCAGAATGTACAAAAGCCCTGGGAACATCTTGGAGAACAGAATTTATCAAGGGAACATAGGAGTCATAACAAGTCCCACAGGAGCACCAGTCAACACTAAAGTGTTCATGTTGTGACTGGCTAGTGCTGATGATGGAGTTTAAGCTTTTGTTTTTCTATCCAAAGTGCACAGCCCTTTTAAACTAAATAGGTCTCCACATGCCACAGGAATACTTCCTTTAATTTGCTTTTTTAACTTACCATTCTTTCCTGGAATGCTGTCCATTGTAAACTCATAGTTTCTCTGTAACCATGTAAGCTCTGTTTACTTGGAATTGATATGGAAAATTACTCAGATGATTTATCCCTTTCTGGCACATACCTTTCACAGGATGATGCTGAGTAGGAAAAAATGATAAAGTCCTCATTTGCCCTATCTGGATCCTATCCAGCTTTCTGTGAAGTGACTGGAAAGATTCCCATCACCTTTCAGGGCACCTGGACTGCTACAAGAGCTGTGAGGGAGGTGGACCGCTCTCAAACTTGCTTTGCTGTTCTCATAGCAAATGCAAAGCCAGATCTCTCCGAATGCTGCACATACAGTGCAGAGTCTATGAGCCTCTTTGAGTCCATTGTTATTTATAATAGCTGATGATTATACTTCATTTTTCACCCTGATGGTCCCAAAGGGCATTGCGAACATCTGGTTGAACAGTAATCCCTAGATGAGCGACTGTTGCAATCCAGCTGCTATGAAACTAAGACATGACAAGTGCTTAGCACTCGGAGGCAGGGAAAACTATGACATCTTTAATCCTCTGACCACTATTACTACTGCTGTCTTCACTACATTTTGCAGAGTTTCCAGTACATTTTCCAGGATTTCAGATATCAGATAGCTCAGCTGGAGGAGTAGTTCTGAAAACCCAAATGTCCAAAAATCATAGAAGAATGGCTGCTGTAGATGAAGAATGTGAAATGAGGCACCTACCCATGGCCAGGCATTTCATCACTGGTTGTCTGTTCATCTGGGACATTCTAGAGAGAAAGAAGAGATCCTGAAATATGCACACAGGTGGACCTGCCCCTCCTTGTTGGGTTGGCCTTGTGTCCACCAATGATCTTTTATGTGACTCAGAATTTTATCCAGTAACTCTGTACTCAGCTCAGAGCCCTTGGTTGAATCCTTGCTTTTAAAAAGCTGTCCTGTAATGCTTTCAAGTGTTCCAGTAATGAAAAACACCCCACAGTGGCTGATGCATTGTCCCAATAATTTATTATACTGCCTTTTAAAAGGCACAGCTCTTTCTTACACTATATTTGGTTAACGTCTTCTTTCAGCCATGAGCACACTGAATACACAGTTTTCAGACACCAAGTTTATGTGCATGATCTGCTCCAATAATAAACTTTTGATATCTAGTTGATTATCTAAGGAAGAGTTTATAAATCTGGTAAGCCTTTTTGTTCTTGGAGTCCTGGTGTTAAATGAATTTAACACTTTGAAAAAGAGGATCTTTCCTAGCTGATGTTATTTCCTAGATTAACTTGTGTCCGTGACTAAAGTTCCTTCCTTTCCTGACATATTTGAATGGATTTATGGCATCTTTGGCTATGTCTATATAAGTAAACTGAAGAGAGTCCGGCCTTGGGCTCAAGAACATTATATGGCCATGTGCACTGTTAAATCCTTAGCACTCTCCCTTGCATAAGTTCGGCCTCAGCAAACTGATTTCCCCTTACAATAGACTGGGGGATACTGATATTTCAAAAACCTGAAGCGCAAGGGGAACTCTGCAGTGCATATTTGTTTTGAAAATCACTGAGATGGACTCGGTGAGGCCACCCTAGCTGGATGTACAGTGTTAGCTGTGTGGGTGCAAGCCATGCTTAAGGTAGAGGGCAGGCAATGCCTTGTTATTTTATTCACATAGTATAAACACAGCTTCTGTGCAAGCCTAAGTAGTCACTATGGCACACTACTACAGGGGAGTAGTAATAAAACAGTGTTAGGCTTGTTCAGAAGGAAGTGAAGGCCTTTGACACTTTCCGTAGGGTGCACAAGTTCCTGCAAGACCATCCAGAACTGCTGGGGAACACCTGGCTGGAGCTGTTGGATGTCTGGTAGATAGTTGTAGACGCATGGATTATATTTCTGCTGAATGAGCAGTTGTTGTATGCCTCCAAGACAAATCATGCTCCCTGCTTGTGCACTCAGAGTGCTTCATGCTTCTATCTAGCTGGGAAATCCCAGCCATGTATGTAGTAGCCATAGGGATGCATGCAATTATTACCACCTATAATGTGTGTTGACAGGATCGGTCAAAACATCCATTACGTTTCAGTGCTATGTTTTACGTATAACAGCCTACTGAGCTGTGTGCGGGAGACATATCCACAGAGGTATGTAGCTGCTTCATCATTTTTAGAAGCCAAACTCCCTCAGTTTCACAGGGAATAGGTACCTAAATGCCTTTGTTGTGCAAGTAAAGAGTCCTAGAGGGAAAGTGGTTATTTTTTCTTAAAACTCTTCCTACTGTCTCTTTGTCCTTTCTTTCCTTATTTCTATTGCATTCTTCTTACACACAGCAACATTATTTTTTTTCTAAATTTGAATGAGTATATATATTATTTTACTGTTGCATTATATTATTGCTATAGAGATTAATTTGGCAAGTAAAATTGCCCCTTACATACTGTAATGAAAATATAGCACTTTTTAGAATTCATCTGAGTCAGATTTAATTTCTTGACAAGTTGTACATTTAAAAAAAAGTTATTTCATAAAAATTAAACATAGTGCTTATTCAATCATCTGTTGCAACCATCTGCTGCTGATCTATTATTTTGATTTATCATCCTTAGCCTGACAGGGCCCAATCCTGTCCCCAAGGAAGTCAACTGCTATTTTATTATTCCTTTCACTCAAAGCAGGATAGAAACTTCATTCAACTTACTACTCAAGGTGAATTATAATGTAATCTTCTTCCGCTACTCTGCAGTTAAGAGTCTAAAGTTTCTACACCAATGGTATTGTGATATTGCAATTTTTTCCAAGTTCTATTTAAACATAACATCCCTGTCGAACATTTTTGCAGTCTCCTGTAGGTTAATGATATTTTAAAATTTGCAAGAAAGAAGTAGCACTTAAGTACAGAAGTATTTTGAAGGGTACTGAGTTACAGGTAATGACCTCTTTCAGTTGTCACTTATTTGGCACATCAGCCACCAGGTTCATTAATTTTTTCCTGTCAGTTGAATGTTTTTCTCAAAGAGGTATAGCTGATTTACATTCATGCAGTTTCCCTCAAGTATATTATCTTCTGTATTCTCATATTATATAAAGCCACTACATATTACACAGTAATTGGAGTTTCTAGTTGCTACCTTAAAAATGTATCTGTAATGTCTACTTAAACTGCAATATTTTCTTTAAATCTTCCTATTGCTAGGTGTACTCTATCATTAGAAATTAAAACCTTGTGTTTGCAAGTACACCCTGTCCAGATGTTTTGGATGAGATGTTTCAATATTAGCTGCTGATTTTTCTAATAAAACAGCAGCAGTATATTTTCTATTTAAATATTTTAAAAATACTTATTCATATGCACATACCTTCTTTCTTTATAAAGGATTCTTTTTCAAAAGAATGCAGTAATGCTTCAGCTATCCATTTATATGTGTGAAATCCAGCCATATTACAGGCATACACACACACCTGCCTGAACAGATGTTATCATTAAATGCTTATATCAATATTTTTGTTTTGACATGAATACATCATATTTTTCCATGAAGTACAAATATTAGATGCCTCCTGCCTTTAGAGACAGCTTTTTGGGGATCTAATTCGAAAGAGGGTATATTCAATCACAAATAAAGTCTCAGTCATGAATACTGAACAGCTACAGGAGCTCAACATTCCCAGAAATGTTTATGGAAGTGACCAGGGTCAACAGTGAAGCAGCAATACTGTTAACTCCCATGCAAATTTCAAAGCACTGGGCCTAGATGAAATCAAAGCTAAGTATAAAAAATGAACACATTAAAGCACTCATCTACCCCTTATGATATTAAAAATGACTCAGTCTTCAGTATGTCACATCTTCCTACAGTGGGAAAAATGAAGTTGACAGCTGTGTATAAATTAATGGTTATTCAAGTAGTTATTGTACTGTACACACAGAAATTGGCTGTGGTGTATGGTCTGAAGCACAGTCTACGGGTATATAACTAAAGCTGCTGTTGTCTCAAGTGAAATTCTGCATGTTAGCCCTAGTCCAGGTTATACTAATAACTGTGTATTAAGTGGTTATGACCAAATTACGGATCTCATCTTGAATGGCAGGACCTGAACACAGCAGGTTGCATTTCGTATTTGTAAAGTCCTTGGAAAGAAGGTATCCTACAACAATGAAGATGCATCTGAGTTACCATAAGAAGAGACATTATCTAACAGTGTGACTCGGGGATCTCATGGAACCTGCTCAATAACTGCATTTATTGTGCTTAGCCAGACATTCAGTCTGCACTTCCAACTCCCTGACCTCTCCCTGGGCAAACTGTATGTGTAAGTGAAATAATTATAATGAAGTGTTTCTACTCTGAAGAAAAACTGAATGGAAATAAAAATGATTATGATTCCTCAGTATGTTGATAAATCCAGACAAGAGTCACTGGGCAGGGGAAGGAACTTCTTTTTCATTCTATACAAGTCCTTGATCCCATGTTCTTTCCATCTCAAAAAATGATATTTTTATTTACTTTTCTGAGCTAGCAGTTTAAAATAAATGAGTGTTGGAAAAAAAACCCTGCCTGTTCCTCCTACTTAGGAACCTGCTTCTCTCCACTGAATATAAAGAGAAGACTGATGATCAGGAAAAGTCTGTCAATGCCAAAGATGAGGCATCTATATCTTCATATAGCATGAAATTGAAGTGTGGCACTCACTGTCATAGGTTGTTGGAGATGCTACCTATTCAGTCAGGTTGGAAAAAGTTACTAGAGGCATTATTGGGAGAAAACATACTTTAAAGTTCGTTAATACAAAGGTACAAATTGTGATTCAGGAAGCCTCTAATCTGAAGTGTGCTGGAAACTGGGAATGCATACGAGGGTAGGAATGACTTCTTGCATTCCCCAGCTCTGCATTTTACCCTGAGCACAAATTTCTGTCCCCTTGGAGCACATTTCTGAGAACAGAGAGGAGAGGAGGGTGACTGGGAAGAGTCAGCATGGGTTTGCCAGGATAAATCATGTCTGGCCAACCTGACTGTCTTCTACAATAACATGGCTGGGTTTGTGGACAAGGAGGGAGCAGGGGATGCCATTCACCTCGACTTTGGCAAGATTTTCGGTACTGTCTCCCACAATATTCTAGTATCCGTGCTTAGACACTACAGTCAGGATGAGCAGGTAAGAAACTGGATAGGCAAGCTGACCAAAAGAAAAATACACACTGCAACAAAAGCTAGAGAAAAAATAGCATTTTTTTCTTCAGGTATTTCTTTTTATTTTCCTATTGGGACACCAAGATGGTGGACGCTGGACCAGTTGTTCTCTAAAGAGAGGCTGGGGAGCTGGGCTTGCTTAGCTTGGAGCAGAGATGGATTTGGGGGGAACCTAACGGCAACCACCAGTGCCTATGTGGAGGTCATCAAGGATATGTAGCTGAGGTCATCACAGCCATGCAGGGTGGAAGGACAAGGGACAATGAGCATTGACTTAAGCAGGAGAGGTTCACCCCCTGATATAAGGAGAAACTTTTCCCCCAAGAGGACAGCGAGGCAGAGGCACAGGTTTTGCACTCTTCGTCCTTGGAGGTTTTCAAGCCCTGACTGGATGAAGCCCCGAGCAGCCTGATCTGACCTCAGAGCTGACCTGCTGCCAGCAGGAGGTTGGAGCAGAGACCTGCTAAGGTCCCTTCCAGCCTGAATTATCCTGTGATCCCGTGGTCCTGTCATTCTATGACTCTCCATTGTTTGAGTTAAAGAGCAAGCCCAAAAGGATCTTTTGTGTCACCCAACACCATCATTCCACTATTCCTCACTAATAGATAGTGAAGTAATGAACAATTGAGAATGAAGGTAGTTTTTTGAAAGTAATTTCTTCTCCTTGTTGGTTCCCTAGTCCATGTATTTTATTCCACAGCATTCTACCAAAATGCAGAAAAATATAATGAGGAAATGTGTTTTGTGTCAATCACTTTGCTAGGAAGTCTCTAAAAAAAAGTGAATTCTTATGGTGGTGTTTTCTTATGCATCCTGCAAGGTGCTTCTTATTTACCCTAAGAAACACTGTTTAGAATACTTATAGAATATTAAGAATGTTTTTAATTTCTCTCAAGAATATAATGATATGCATCTCTTCCAAACTGAGTAGCAACAGGTACATGGAAGAGGCCTACCTGAATAAAATTTCTGGTGATTATGGTACCAATAACAGGCTGAGATGTAGATTTAAGCAACACACTCTTCTTTTGATATCTTTAATGAGAAATTTTAAGCTTTTTTGAGATCTCTTTATTCCCTCCTTGGTAAAAAAAAAAAAAAAAAAAAAAAAAAGAAAAAATCCTTCAGGCTTAATAGAGTCACTGGCCTGCTGCTTGAATAAAAAAATGTAATTAGAATTTAGCAATTGTGAATGAAGGCGGCCAAAACCAATTGAAGCCTCAAATTGCTATTTCAAATGTCAGGGAAGGCTGAGTGAATCTGAACTTTGGACACATGAGGTATGTGAGACCTGGGGGTTGTTTAATCTAGACAGTGGAAGCTATAACCAGTTCTAATGTGAGTCGATGCAACTTCATTTCCATAAATTAAGCCAGAGCTGTACTTAGCTCTGTATCCCAATCACCCTCTATATTATAGGCTATGTTAGATTAATATGCTGCTTTTCATTTCCTGTTTTCTCTATGATCTTTGGCAAGTACTTCACCTTTATAGGTGGTATTCATTTCACCTCATTTTGGTTTTTAAAAGTTAGACATCTATCATAAAATGCACTCATTGTACAGACAACAGAGATTATAACTTGAGTGATTGCTTTTTTCCTCCTGAAGTAACACGTAACTCACCCACTGGGATTGTTAACCCTCAGGGAGCAGCAAGGACTCAAGCAAGCTGCCATGGACCCTCTGGTCTGACCTCCATCTACCAGATACTCACACTACAGGTTCCTGGGTGATGTGGCCTCTCTGCCAGCTGTTCCTCACACTGATGTTCCAGTTCTCAGCGAGAATGCTGGTAGCACTGACAATTAAATGAGTTTCCAGCTTCTTCTGTTTCTCAGCCCACAGGATCTCTTCTAACAGCTTTCCCACTGGCTTGCCAGATGGATTCTCCTGTCCTTAGTGCCCAGGCTCCAGCTTTTGCTTTCCAAAAGTGTTACCTTACACCAGACACTTTTAGGAATGGTTAGGCTTAGACTTCAAAACACCATTACAGTCAGAACCTTTCTCCACTTCAGAATCAAATCATAGAATAATAGAATAGTTTGGGTTGGAAGGGACCTTTAAAGGTCATCTAGTCCAATCCCCCTGCAATGAGTGGGGACATCTTCAACTAGATCATGTTGCTCAGAGCCCCATCCAACCTGGCCTTGAATGTTTCCAGGGATAGGGCATCTATCACCTCTCTGGGCAACCTGTTCCAGTGTTTCACCACCCTCATCATAAAAAAATTATTCCTTTATATCTAGTCTGAATCTACCCTGTTCTAGTTTAAAACCATTATCGCTTGTCCTATCACAACAGGCCCTACTAAAAAATCTGTCCCCATCTTTCTTATAAGCCCCCTTTATATATATACTATTCTTAATTTAATAGAAAAACACCTCTCAAACACAACAAAACTCTCACAGAATAAACATCTATCAGGCCTGACCACCGGTCCTTCAGATTTTTCTCCCTTTCTCTGTATCAGACATCAACAAAGGAGACACAAATTCATGTTCTCCTTTCGCTGCTGAGAGCCTGAGTGTCCAGAACACAAGTCAAAGAAATACTGGGCACAATCTGCTGGGGGTCTGTTACAGAGTGCCTGACGTAAAGGATGAAGTGGTGAAGCTTTTCCACAAACCACTTGGAGAAGTTTCCCAATTGCAGGCTCTGGTCCTCAACAATACAGGCATCTACAGAGAGGGCAACACAGCATTGTGCAAGCAATCCAGGATGTTGTTATGCATCATTATGATGCAAATGCCAGAGGGGACAGTCAGGGCTAATGCTGTACTTGACCACTGCTCATAAGCAAGGGACAGCTGTTGAGCAGTGTGGTCACAGACAGCAATTTGGGCTGCAGTGACCACGGTGTGACTGAGTTCAGGATGTGGAGGAAAGCAGCAGAGGAAATAAGCAGCGGAGGTAGGACTCCGATGTTCTTAAAACAGACCTTGGCTTGTTTAAGTCTTTGCTAGACAGAATCCCTTGGGAAGCTGCCATCAGAGGAATGGTGCCCAGAAGAGCTGGCTGATTTAAAACAAATAAATAAATAATACCTTACTGAGAGAGCAGGAGCAACCCAGAAAATTTGGCTGAAGACCTTCTTCATGAAATAAAATAAAAATAAAATAAAAAAAAAAATAGTATGAGAATTGGTAAAAAAGGAAGGGAAGGTACAGAGAAAGCTCCTCAGCATGAAGGAGGACAGACAGCAGAAACAGGTTGTGAAAAGAGAAATTCCAGTTAGGTACAAGGGAAAAAAAATCTTTGCAATGGGGATGGTCAAACACTGTCACAGGTTTCCCAGGGAGTCTGTGGAGTTTCCATCCTTGGAGACATTTAGAACTTGATATAATAAAATATAATATACTCTGAGTATAATCTAGAAGCTAAATAAGTGCACTGGACAAACAGACTCTTGGGTGGGTTGAAAATCATCTGGACTACTGGGCTGAATAGTAATAAGTCTGGTCAATGGCACCATATTCAGATGATAACTAGTATCCTAGAGAAATGTAGTAACATCATTGAAATCTGGATTGGAAGGGACATAGAGTTGGTTCCTACCAGTCACTTCGAAGTAAAAGCCACTTCACTAGAATTAGTCAGTGCGTGAGATACTCCAAGACAGTCATTTCACTGAAAATCACTGCATTTTTTGCATTAGTGAGGCATTTAACCAGGCTAAGAGGCATCGGCCTTTCTCTGAGGTAAGCATAGCGTTTTTCTCCTTGCAGTGTGATGAAACCACACAGTGATGCAGTTATTAATGTCACAAACCTTTCTCTGAGTCAAAGACTGCATTTTTCTTCATGTTTGTACAATAACTAGCAATGTCAGATACCAGCCTGTTTGCATTTATGAAACATCATAGATGTGTGCTACGTAAATGTACCATACCATGATTATAATCTCAAACAGTTCTCCCTCCAAAGCTTTTTTTAAATCTATGTTGCAAGCATTTTTTTTTCTTTCATGTTGTTATAGTGATTTATGGATTTAGAAGTATGAAAAATCAGATATATAAAATGACTTATTTAATAAACATTTTCCAGTAAAAGATATTTTAAAATATAAAAATTGGAGTGTACCATTAAGCTATTACTCCTTGTGCATTAGTTTGCTCTTTTTAAGTGTACTTTCACACTGATTGAAGTTAATGATTGAATCTTCTGCTTTAATTACATGTGTCAGAAATAATTTATCAACACAGAAGTAATTAATCCGTGCTTTAATAAGCAATATCTCATATGATCTGTTAAAGAATTTTTAATCTGCTTTTCTGGCCCTTGGAAATCCCAAGGATATTTTAAATGAGATTAAGTGAGAACCATGTTTTCTTAAGTTATTCACTATGAGTTGTTTTTAGCTGTAGCTTATTAAAAGAAATGTGGTAGGAAATCAAGAATTTTTGATAAAACTCAGATATAGATTTCATTCCTCAAAACACCAAAAAAAGCATTTTGAACCTCTGAATACCCAGCGATTCACAGAGTTTTCAGCAGAGCAATTTTACATGCAAAATGACAAAGAGCACTAGTGCTATAGTCATCTTTGTTCTTAGAAGTGAAATAAGAAAGACACCTCTTAAAATTTGAGAAGACTATTCAAAGCTATAGGTTGGTCTGATTCATTAATAAGGTTAAGGATGACATTGCATTGAAGGTGTCACTCACAAGACATTCAATGAAAGCCAGTAAAATGACAAAGTTTAGCATGATTACAGCTTTGTTAACCAACAACAAATACGGCTTTTATATTGTAAAAGACCAATAAATTAAGGGTTGCTATAACACACATACGCCTTTAAAATAGAATGGTATCCTGCTAGGAAATTCAATAGAGCTGGCTAATAACTAACTGCAATGAATAAATCAGGGATAATGAGTAATACTCATTGCATTGCACAGCTCTGCAAACCAGAAAATGCATTTCTTAGAACAGTGGCCTACTTGTTTGCTTAAATATTTCAGTGTTACCTTAAAATAAAACCTTAGATTTGACTGAAGCAGTATTTTGACAAAGCATTTCTAACACTGGGCAAAACTATAGAACATTGTGTTATACCATTTACTTGCAAAAAGCACTTGCAAAACATGCCTTCCTTGCATTTTCTTGTCAAAACGTGACATTGAAATTTAAAGGGCACCCATTGACTAGACATCTATGAAAGAAAGATGATGACGGAAAACATAAGTTTGGAAATGCCAATTTCCATTTTCTGGTTTTGGAGCTAATCAGACAATGCAAACACTA
The DNA here is from genome assembly GCF_900496995.4 of Aquila chrysaetos chrysaetos. Lineage (NCBI taxonomy): Eukaryota > Metazoa > Chordata > Aves > Accipitriformes > Accipitridae > Aquila > Aquila chrysaetos. Next base: position 11,086,471 of record NC_044022.1, on the reverse strand, counting down.
TTGTTCTAATATTCTCTTAATTGAGCATACTGAGTTCTGTGCATAGTTTTTTATGGTGTGATAGTAATTTTTTCTTTTTTTTTTTTCCAGTGGTCAGATGACCACCAATTTATTTATAAATGCTTACATGACTACTAAACATTTCATGAAGCTTACCATGGATGATTATTTACACTGAGAGATGGCTGGAAGTAATTCACTATTTTTCATGCACGAGTCTCATCTTTAAAAAAATGTCACTTACCAATCATAAGCATCAATTCTCTGCAATTCAAAGAGCAAATCACAATCAGCAGGTAGCAAGTAGTCACAATGAAGCATTAAAAAAAAAAAAGGAAAAAGCCTTCCATAGGCTGAATTTTGTGAATAATATGCCATCACAAAAAAAAAAAAAAAAAAAAAAATCCTAGCTTGAGTCAATTTGGGTTTTCTTTAGTGAATTATTCTATCAACAGTATCTAAAATGTAAGGAGTACTCCGGCCGTGCCATTAAAATTAATCTAATCTCTATGACCCTCACAGATTCCAAAAGGGTAATTCTACGTAAGCTGAAGAAAGTGTACATGTCAGATACATATATAAATGGTTGGATATGGATGTGGATATGGATATTCTCCTAATGAGGAGTGTTCAAGATGGCCACAAAAATTCACTTAATGGCAAATATTTGGGAAGAAAGATAGCAAATGCTTAACAGTAGATGGAAGAAAAAAGGTAACATTGTTGGTTTGTTAGATGTAATTAGATAATAGTTGTTTCATTTCATCTTTTTCTAGCCAACCTGAATTCTTTGTGCAGACTGCAGGTTCACTGGCATAGCACCACCTGGTTATGGTTTTCCTTTATTACCATGAAAGAAGGGATCCCTCAGTTCTACCCAAGCACAGAGCTCTCTCTCCCTGCTGCCTCTGCTCACCTCCTCTAGAAAATCTCAACATGAGAATTAATCCTTGAATAGTTCTCACACTCCATTTTGCCTGCTCCATTTTATGCATAATAAGTTTTCATACACCTGCTATATTGTATTTGTTTATTTACTCCTCTATACATGTCCAGTTCTTCCAATGCTATTTGTATCTTGCCTTTACGTTTGTGTCTGTTCTACATCAGCAAATTACTCTGGCATCATTCAGTGTTATTACTATTATATCATTCAATTACACTGTTTAGTGCAGTTAGCTTTGCAACTGATACCAATTTATACTTCCCATCCTCAGTACCAAAACCAAAATAAACCCCAAACATTTCTAGCAAACATCTAACTTTTTTATTTTTTTCTTCTTGCTGTTAGCGCATTTTGAGCTGATGAGATGTCACTAAGGTGAATAAAAAAATGTGGTACAGCAAACACCCCAGTATTTTCCAATTGCGGTACTTGAATTAATATGCTCTAAGTTAATTTATGGAGGTTTTTTGTTTGCTAGAACTCACTTGTTTGAATGCATGATTCCTTTTGTTTAATGGTGGATGAATGGGTTAATGTACAGTCCCTGTAAGATCTGAAGTGGAGCCAGAAAGGATCAGCTTGAAGAAATAACCCTTTTACTATGGCATAACTGAGTTTAATTAGATCTAAATTATCTGAAAGCAGGAATTATAGAAGAGGAAAAAGCAAGAAATTAAAGGAAACACGTATGTGAATAAACAAATTAAATGTCAAAGAATGACCAGATCCTCCCTCAGAGAAAACTATCCCAGGTTAGAAGGGGATAAAATCAGTTCCCAGTGCAGAAAGCACTGGGCTGCAAACCCAGCCTCAGCAGGGTAGTGAGCTCTGCTGGGAGATGAGGGCTGACTGCTGTAGGAATTGTCCCCCGCACTCTAGCATATCCCCATGTTGTGGTACATCATACCACATCAGATGATGGCTAGGTTGTAATATTGCTCTGTTACTTCAGCCTCTTTTCCTCCAGTCTTTCACTAGACTTCTCAAAACCATACACAATATATTGGCCTTCATTACCTTTTATTGTGCCTGGATGGGCTGGAAGGGGAAAGTTCAGAAGTCACCTATCATTTAAAAACTGAAACCCAGAGATATGGCAGAAGAAAGTGGAAGGCACTGAAACTGAGAATATTTTCTGTTCAAGTTTATGCATTCTAATATTTAATGCTATTCTTCCTTAGTTTAGCTGGAGATTATAATATGTGCTTGCTGCCTGGAGTAAGGAATTATTTAGATGCATGAAAAATGCTGGTGTTCAGCTTGGTGCCAGATGGCAAAAGTGCTGATCACATCCGAACCAAGAGTCAACCTTCTTTTACATGTTCCCATGTGGCAGTAGCATTGCTTGGTAGCTGATGTCCCTACTGCGCAGACAAAAAGGGTTTCTTCTCAAAGTGCTCCAGTAATGAGACCTGTATGCACAATAAGTCAAGCAACGGAGAAGATTGCTTAAGGAGGTTGTGCAATCTCCATGCTTGGAGGTTTTCAAGCCCAGACTGGATGAAGCCCTGAGCAGTCTGGTTCAACCTGAAGCTGACCCTGCTGTGAGCAGAAGATTGGACAAGAGGCCTCCTGAGGTCCTTTCCAGCCTAATTATTCTGTGATCCCAACCCTGCTCATTTGCTAATAAATCCTCTAGGCAGAGCCGCACTTGCTTCTGTGAGTCTGACAAGGAGAAATATCTTCTATGCCCCAGCCCTGTGGCATGTATGGGTACCAGGTGATATGGAAAGAGAACTAAATGAAATCTGTTCCTCCTCTTTTCAGTTTATCACTTCATCAAAATGCTGACTCAGGACCAGATTCAAAACACCTTGCAGCCAGTGAAAAAGTTGACATTTGGATTGGTGTCTTGTTTGTTCTGCTCCAGAGTGTATCAGGAGACAGACTTCAGTCCTGGCAATGCTTCAGCTCTGTGAGGAGGAACGGCTTAGTGGGGCTTGTCCGATGTGTGACCTGAAATAGTACTGTACCCACATTTGGCATCTGAATAAAGTGAGGAGTTTTTAGAGGAAAAGCTGCTTTCTTAAGGCACCTGGGAGACCTCAGTGCACTAGTTCTTGTCCTGCCCTCTACTTCTGCTCTGTTCAAGCAGCACTGGCTGCTGGAGCTGTTGCCGTCACACCATCACTCCTTGCTGCTCTAGCATTATACCACCAATTTGCTTCAGTATTTCACACATGCTCTGGAAAGAAAAGAACATGTAACATGAAGAACAATATAAACCTTCATACATATTTAAGAAAAAGCAAACAGTCCTTAGATAAACTGTCCTCTCCCATTTACTGCCTATGACTTTTGTACCACAAGACTGCAAATTGTTGCTTTAGGCAAAGATGACCAAACATCCTAGCCAGACTTAGACATGGTTAATTGGTGCCAGACTTTAAAACATCTGTAAGGTATAAACTTTGCTCCATTTTATGACACATTTGCCCTTTCAACAGAAATGTCATTCAAAGTTGATTAAAAAATATATGCAAACTGAACATCTTTTCAGCCTGCTTGTTGGTTTGTTTCCTTTATTTCTTCTTCTTTCCACCAGATTTTAATGGACTACACATCTTCAGGCTTCCCTTCCCACTGAAGCTCTCTGGGAATATTACTTAAGGGAAGGATGTCTCCTGGTTTAGGCCACAGGCTAGCAGAAGGAATAAAAAACAGGCTGGGAGGAGGAACAGGAGTAGATTGTCACATGAAGACTGGAGAGAATGGAAAGGGAAAGAGAAGCAGAGGACAAGGGAGGCTGGGATCATGGATGGAAAGAGAGATTAGGAAGAAATGGAAGTAAAAAATCAGTTGGAAGATGGATTTTAATTGTCAGCTCAGACCCAAAGCTGCTGTGGGGGCAAGGGCAACTCAGGTGAAAGACTGAGATGGGAAGAGGGTAAAAGTGAGTTTTTCATGTGAGAAGAAGAGAAAGAAAAGGACTAGGGGGAAGATTTAACATGTTGGAAGGGGGAGGCATTCAGAGCTGGCTCAGCAGAGGGATGGACAAGGAGCCGGGACTTGAATAAGAACCCTGAGATGGTGGAGGGACAAGGAAACACCTGGGGCAGGGGGGAAAGGACAGGGGTGCATTGGTAGAGGGGCTGTGCAGCAAAAGTGATGAGCTGGGAAGAGGTACAGGGTTGAAAAGAGCAATATTCAAACAGTGTGAGCCAGGAGAGGGGTGATCAAGACTAGATGACAAGACAGCCATAGATGCATGTTTAATTAATGCAAATTGCAGTCCTACCCCGTCCACAGAGTGTGTGTTTGGATATTCTGGACCCTGCTTTTGTTTGTGTCAACAGTCTTGCTTGTCTTCTTTGTCATGCTAGTTAAAATTTATTTAAAATTACACATAATTAATGAGAGAAAATAGCTCCACATTTTAAAAGATATATTGTTTTATAAAAATAGAAAGAATATAAATAAAGACTATCTGTCTTGCCTAGAAAATGTTCTGCAATTCAGAGCTGGTTGCTCTGGTAACTTCAAAAGACACTTTTTCCTCCTGAACTGAGAAACAAGCTGTTTGTGAATACAACAGAGAGTTAGTTTTGCACTGAGATTTATAGACTAAAACAGAATAGAATAGAATAGAATAGTTTCCGTGTATTTTGAAGAAGATAGAAGACAACAAAATTATTCCTCATATAGCTCCATGAGAGCTCATGAGAGTTACATCAAGGAAGATGGATAATATCCAGTGCATTTTGTTTTCATGTTAATGGACATTAAAATCCTATGAAGCACAAAGCCAAATTCATAAAAAGTTTTGTATTTACAGCTAATGGGAGTGGAGAACTGTGAAAGAAACCATGACACACTATTTCTATGATACTTATTTAATAAATAAACCTGCAGAAAAAATAGACAAGTATGTATGTTCCGCTTTGGATGACTGTCACATTCCCCTCATGCCTTGGCATTCAGGGTAGAAGTAATTATAGATGGGTCTGACACTTCTCCCTACTAGAAGGATGAAGAACTTTACAGGAATAAGAAAAAGAAACAAGACAATAACACCATTCAGAATTAAGAATGATCTTTGGAAAGGGCAACAGCATCATGGAAACTGCAGAGTACTGTGATGGATAGGAAGTTAAAATATGGAAGTGTGTATATGCATGTATATGTATGTAACTATATACATACTTATAGCTACAACTAATCAGTTCATCCAGAACCTTGTAATGAGCATGAACTTTTCAGTTTACACAGTCCAATGATGTGTCCTTTGCCAAGGTTGAATTTTGTCTGCTAACATGCTGTCAGTCACCAATCTTGGCAATTAGTCACCTATTTCTATTTTTGTCTGTCTTTGTAGACAGAGTCCAATCTGTGACTGCACTCTACTAACCCATGACTATTAAATTTCCTTAACAGTCACTTTCAGGGCATTTGAGCTTTTGCTTTTGTGTGTTCAAATAAAGTGTAAGTTTTAACAACTTTCTGTGGTCTACTGCAGACTTCTGGCAGAATAAATTGGCAGAGTAGTCTCTTGGACTATCTTACCTTCTAGAAGTCATTCTGACTTGTCTCCATCCCAAAAAGATTGAAGAGTTTTCCATCTTTGCCTTTAATGTAATTTAAGACTGCCTATCAAAAAGGCTAAAGAACCTTTATTTAGATATGAAAAGAGGTCTATGTGTGGGATCTTGTATTAATGCATTCTTAAAAAGAAAGACACAGACATTTTACTTTCTCTGTGGAAGCATCCTATAGAGTATTTGATGATGATATTGATACAAATTTATTGTTTAGCATCCAAGGACTAGATACAGCTCCCAGCACTTACAATGAGTAGGAACTTTCCCTGCACTCACCCTGTGGAGGAAGTCAATAGTAAAATGCAACTCAGTGTAAGTAATGATGATAGATTCAGGGCAGGAATGGTACATTTTGCCAGTCTGGCAATTGATTTCATATATTATTGGAGGAAGTCAGAGACCTCACACCTTGTCAGGTCCCAGCTGTCCAATGGACTGTTCCAGTCCTTAGAAAAGCCATGCTTAAGACTCATCCTTCTGCTTCATAAAAGCATCTGTTCTGCTTTCCATTTGGTGACCTGGTGAAGGGCTGAGTTTCAAAAAAAAAAAATCCCATCTGTCCCTGTCCAGTCGGGTACAGAAAAATACATCTCTCAAAGTGAAAGCCATGTGCTCTTCAGAAATATATGAAGATATTTCCATCCTTTTCATGACTTAGATTGTCAGGGACAAACTCCTATTTTCAACAGGAAGATTGTGATCCAGGCACAGGAGCTTTTCTATGGTTTTTTAACATCTTACCAGTGAAGAAATTATTTTTCCAAAGTGTGCAAGATATAGTAAAATTTATTAATCAAGAGGCAAATCACATCTCAAGCAGAGAAAGCTTCTTTTTTGACATCACTGATCTCTACTGTTCAATACTTGGTAAACTGATTTAAAACTTATTTAAAATTAATCAGGAATGTAATTTAAGCCTCTGAAACAGTATGCACCAAATTATGCTCCTTTGCAGGAAAATTAAGAAATGGCTTGCTGAAAATAACAAGAGCTTTATGTCGTGTCTGGAGCTGGCTTAATCAATGAATATTTTATCTGAGAACTTTCAGAAGAATTCTTAATAAGACAAAAGTTACTTAAGACCCTTTAAAAAGAATTCTTAGCAGGTTTACAGTTTAGCCAAATCTACAGATCTTTTTGTTCATGTCCCCACAAATAGAGCTGCAGGTAGTTTTTTGGTCTCCCAGCTGCTTGGAGAGAAGCTGCTCCTTCTGGGGATATCCTTTTTCTTGTGGACTGGCATGTAATAGTTTTTTCAAGCATCAAAATGAGATGAAGGTTAAAATTTAAGTTACTAATTTTAGAAGAAGAATTCAGGAAAATCATCCATAACCTGTGTTGCCAGTGTATTCAGGAACCTACAAAAGGAGGTAAAAACCTTTGACCTTTCTTTACCAAATTAAACCTGCATGAATGCTGTATAATGGGAGAGAGGGACCAGTCTCTAAGATTGGGTATTAGGAATTGGACAGTGGGAACACTCACCTGCTAATGAACAACTGCAAAGATAAATGCCAAAGCTACAGTCTATTTTTTTTGCTGTGCACAAGTAGTGAAAAGAGTCACCATGCTGGTGATGTACTGATTGATCACAAGTATCCCGCCCTGATCTAGCAGACTGGTGAGATATACTCAGTTTACCCCCATGCTCACACAGTCTACTAGCTTAGCCTTTTGGTAAGACTGGTAATTCAGAGATCTCTCTCATCTCAGGAGATTAGGGCTATTTCTTCTGGACCACAAGGGCTTGAATTCAGATCTTGGGTGCACGCAGCTGTATCTTCTTGGCTGAGATTACATCAGCCTTGTATAATGCACTGAATCAACCTTGACAGTTTCAGTATTTGGATGCAGTATGTGCATCTATAACTTTATACCCCTGATTTAATGGTGGTTTAAAGTGTTCCTTATGATTAAGAAGTTGGTATTGTTCCATCTGAATTCACGTGGAAACAGCCTTATATGGAGAACACAAAAGTAGTAATATTGCCACTTGTGTTGACAAGTATCAATGTAGGTACATATGTTATCTCAAAAGTGTCGTAACAGAGTTGCTACAAACCTCAGTGTAATTAAAAAACAATTTAAAAAATTAACAACTCTTCCCAAGGACTCCTGTGCTCTCCCATGTCCTGGAGCAATGTGCAATCAACAGAACAGTTCTTATACAAGTCATGACTGGAAAAATGGAAGGGCAAGGATTGACTGTGTCCCTTTACTATCTGACACGTTAGCGTATGGCATTGAATTTCCCCAAACTGTATTTAGCCTGTCTCAACATCCAAGTGTCCATTTGGCTTAAAAGGGGAAAAAAAAAAAACCAAACCAACAAACAATCCCCATCCCCACCCCCAAACATTAAACTGCTTTTAACTTTTTTTTTTAAAGGTAGACTAGAAACGAGCTGACAGACTTCAGCTGAGTGACCTCCAGAAAACCCATCAAAAAGGCACAGCTATAGCTTATCAGAAAAGGAGTATTTCTGTCCCCTCTGCCTGACCCAGAAAGACTGTGAGTCTGTTAGAGCCCTCAGCAGGGAGGCTGGTTCCTTAGTTTCTTTAATCTCTGGCATCATGAAACACTTTGTGTAGAAATTGCAGGCAGGAGGAAAGACTGTTGCATGTAAACACCATTTTACTGCTCTGGCAGCATAAACTGGGCAGGTTTGGCCTCTAGGGAACACTGTAGAGTAAGATCTTTGGAAATTATGGAATATCTGTGTACCGCCTCTTTTTGCAAAACACTGCATCAGCAGGCAAGGCCAGAGCTTGCTGTCCCTCAGCCTGTTCCTGACTGTGAAACACCTCCTTGGGTTAGTGGGGAGGAGGAAGGATGACAGAATTTGGCTGGGCTCCCTTCTACTGACAGCTCACCAGATGAGGACATCCAGACACTGAAGCTATCTGTGTGTTGTAAATCTATATATGACTATCGTCCACATACCACTCTTGTTTTGAGGACATCTGGCATGTCTCTTTTATTTAGGGTCCTTTGTTGGAGCATGGAATAGCAAAGACCTGTAGTCACATACAGCTCATCGCACTCATTCTTGGTAGCCTTTAAAATATGAACACCGTAACTAGACACAGTATTTCCACTACTAAGTATACTATGCCATATAGAAACATATGCCATACGCAAACATAGCTGTGTATAGCCAATGCCATATAAGCATAGTTGCACAGAATCACAGAATAGCTGAGTTTGGAAGGAAAATCTGGACATCATCGAGCCACAGTGACAGTATCTACCTGAGTCTTCTCTCCTTCAGGCTGAACAGTTCCAGCCCTCTCAGCTTCTCCTCATATGATAGATGCTCCAAATCCCCAATCATCTCAGTAGCCCATCACAGTAGTTCCACTATGTCCATGTCTCTCTTGTACTGGGAGGAACCCAGCACTGGATCCAGAACTCCAGATGTGTCTCACCAGAGATGAGCAGAAGGGAAGGATCACCTCCCTCGACCTGCTGGCAATGCTCTGCCTAATGCAGCTCAGGAGGCTGGCCTTCTTTGCCACAAAGGCACATTTCTGGCACATGGTCAACTTGTTGTCCACCAGGACCCCCAGGTCCTTCTCTACAAAGCTCCTTTCCAGCCAGTCACTCCCAGGCTGTCCTGGTACCTGGGGTTATTCCTCCACAGAGACAGAACTTGGCATTTTCTTTTGTTGAACTTCATGAGGTTTCTATTAGACCATTTCTCCAGCCTGTCCAAGTCCCTCTGAATGGCAGCACAACCATCTGGTGTGTCACCTGCTCCTCCCAGAAGTTGTATAGTATTGTCCACGGTGTTGACTCCTTTGGCATCCTCCTGCTGACTGCCCTCCTGCTGGACTTTGTGCAGCTGATCACAACCCTTTGAACCTGGCAGTTCAGCCAGTTTTTCTCTCCACCTCACTCTTCGCATCTAGTGTGCACTTCATTTCATTAGTTTGTCTGTGAAGATGTTACACAAGTGTCAAAAGCCTTGCTAAAGTCAAGACAAACAATACCTACTGCTCCCACTTCATCAGTGAGCCAGTCGTCTCATCACAGAAAACTATTGAGTTGGTTAGGCATAATTTTCATTTTGCAAATCCATGTGGACTATTCCCAATAAACTTCTTATCCATATGTTTGGAAACAGCTTCCAGTTGCCACAAATTCACACCAGAAACCTCCTGGATTGCTTATGCACTGCTGTATTTTCCTTCCAGCAGATCTACATACCAACAGAAAATTCTCTCTCTAACCAGTTCTTCATGCAGGGCTTCCCTTCACCCTTGCCATATCATTGCACTAGGGACTCATTTCCAACTGCTTTTCTATTATGATGTGTTAGCCCTTTCAGATCCATTGCTTTCCATAGTCCACCTCCTGATTGGGCTTTTCTTATCACTTTTTGCCATCTGAGATTTTATGCATCATGCATATTTACTTCCTAATTCCTGGTAGATATGCTGAGTATCATGAGACTTTATCTTTAGCCTTGCACATCTTCACTAGAAAAAAACCTCCGTTCAATTTAAAAAAATAATTTTTCATAAACTTCCATCCTTTGGCACCTTCTCATTAACATTTCTGAACATTTAATACTTGGTTCTTGATACTAAGCTTTTTATAAAATCTTGCATTATGTCAACTCAAACTCCAGTAAGTTTACCATATTTACTCAGTTTTTACTGACTAAATCTGAAACTGCACCAAAAAACCCACCAAACCTATTTGCTCAATAAGACTTATTTTCTTGAACTCCATGCTTGCTGACATGCCTTATTTTCCCCATATATAAGATCTAGTTTATTGAAAACCTTATCAGATTTTTTCATTATTTCCATTACTTTGGCAATAGCTCCAGCTAGCAGAAGAATCAGAGTGTATTTCAGGCATGTGACTGTGGTTGTGAAAGGAATAGCATTGCCTATGTCAGATGACTTCAATGGATTAAATAGGATAGATTTAATTTTTCCCACAGCTGATGGCTAAGCTTCAACAGAAGCAGTATCAGGAGCCCTTGTATGAAAATAGAATACACAACAAGGATCGTGTCAAGTCAACCATATCTATTACTCTTAGGTGTAAATAAGGCCATAGGGAACAAGAGTCCATCTGAAATGGTAATTTTACATGAACAACAGGCAAAACCCAAGTGTGGATGAAAGTACTGGAAACAAAAAAAAAGTATATCATAGATGCTAATCTCAGAAAAGCTAGACACTGATCAATCTTGGTGTACCTATATACAGCTGTATTGGGTCTGGCTGAGATGGAGTTAATTTTCCCCCTAGCAGCCCTTATAGTGCTGTGCTCTGTATTGGTAGCTAGAAGGGTGTTGATAACACCAAGGTCAGCCCACCACAAAAGCAAAAATGTCAATAAAGCTGAATAGGGGAAATTTTTCTTTCTATGTTTCCCCTGACTGTCCCTGGTTTCCTTTCTTCTTCATCACCAAACCACTGCCTCTTCTGATCCAAGTATTCAAAAGCACAACAGATATATCCCCAGAAGTGGCAGGCGCTATGGCACGTCAGTAACCATAAGAATAAAAGGGACATTCCTCTTAACATCTGATGGTCCCCAGATCAGGAGCCTGCCAACCAGCTGAAATGTGCAATACTTTTACCTAGCAAATACTTCCCTCCAGGGACTGACCATTTTATTAATTCTTCCTCACTACAGGCAGTTGCAGTTTCTTTCTGGCATTTAGTTTATGCTCAGGCAGCTCATTAACATTCAGCTTTCTTGCACCTGACAACTTACAGCTTTTGAGTTTATTCTCAAGACTCCCTTATGTCTCAAGTTTGCATTGGCTTATAAAATTGAAAATACACTCTTTGTTGTCTTGAAGAATATTACTTTGACTAGAAAGCTGAACAGACTATTGCTGGTGAGCAATATTTCCCTGGAAAAGAAAAGCAAAAGAGGCATGACTGTTTCTCACCTATATCTAAATTTCTTTTAGCTTGCAGTCACGGCTGTCATATGTGACTGATGATTTTAGGTAAAATCCACATTTAACTGTCTCACCAGAAATGCTTTAAAGTGCTCTGATCATCTCAGGATATTAGTTAATTCACCCACTGAAAACTAGTCTCCTCTAGGTTACCCCAGGTAGGAGACTTCAGGAGAGCAGCTCTGAAATACAATCTAACTTTGAGTACGTCTACAGCAGCATTGCAGTTTGGATCATGAGTGTGGTCTGGAAACAAATAGCCTTTTTTTCACACTTTGGTTTGTACCGTGGAGTGACCTCACAGCACACAAATGGGTTCTTCCAGCTGAAGCTAAACCAGAAGAGGAACCCACCTCGGTGGCATGGCCACTAGTGGGCCCTGAACTCTCAGGGCCAGAGCAGAGCTAGTTAGTCCAGGTGAAACTGCCTTGGAAATACACAGACAGTGCAGACTTTGGGTCCTCAAATCTGTTTGGTTCTCCAAATGGTTCTCCATTATGCTGCACTACTTCCTAGCCTCGGCTTGGCTTTTGACAACTTCCAGAATCTTAAAGAGCTTGAAGGAGTACTCCTTTTGTCAGGGAGGGGAAGAAAAGTTTAAAACCAAGGGGGCAAGCTTACTCCTGAAGACTTATCCTAGTTTTGCCTATTAGGTGCTTTCAGGCATGGTTCTCCGATGGCTAACTCAAATCTGAGAGGACCTGGAGCATTCCCCAGCTCCCAGCTATGACTGTGTGCTTTGATGATGTCCAGAGTTCATGCCACTGTGAGGCTTAGATATGCCCTGCCAGGCAGAAGAGTACTGGTGGTGCACTCATACATGCCACCCCATTTGCATGACTGGGGGCACAAGCACTGTCTAAAAAGACACAGCCTTTGAGGATATGTATGCATTTCCCACTGACACCAGCATATTAACATTTCACTACCGTTAGCTTGATGGGGTACCCAAGGATGAATGTGCTGTCAGTGGCAATTAGCCATGTTTCGCACGTAGGTATTTGGCATGTTGTTAAATACCAGCAGCAGCTCCACATCAGTCTACAGGAGGGATTCAAACACTGCTAATGTTACTGGTGCTGCTGAGAACAGGGAACTCCCCCTTAAATAAATAATACCCCCAAGTAGTCCTTGAGGTTTTTCATAGCGCAACGCAATTTCTTAGCCCAATGCAATCTAAGGGTCACTGTGGGACGCGTGACTCTTCCACAGACAGGACTGACCTGCTGCAGACCTAGCCCAGGGAATTATCTTTTCCTCTGCAGAGGCTTGTGCTCTTCTCTGCACATTCCTGTTTCAGTCTTTGATGGCAACAAAAATAATGGTTGTTACATTGTCAACTGTAAGGTCAACATTCAGAAGTGATGTAAATTATACCACTGTAAATCAGTCCAAGTGAGTGTCAGATGTGTTTTGATAGAAATTACATGTTAGAGAAGCAAAATGACAGGACTGAAGACAAGGAATCGAGCAAAGTAAGATAAGGGTGCTGTTATCCCAGAGGAGACCAGGGCATAAAGCCTTGAACAAAGACTGCAATATATAGCCAGACAATTAGATGTCTCCTGTGCAATCACTTGATTATTAATAGAGAAATAGGTGGTCATTATCAAGTTGGACCTTTTTCCCACCCAACTTTTCTTCATATGCTCTTTCAAGGACAAACTTTTAACTACCTAGTAAACTCCTTATTAATTATTTCCTTCTGTACCTCCACTGGTGACCCCTCTGTATTCAATAGTAACTTTCTAATGTTCTTAAAAAATACATGCTGGCTTATGTTTGCATTCTGATATAGTATTTTCCTATACAAAAAAGAACAACAAAATTAAGTTTTCTCCAAAATATATCTAAGCAAGAGTAGCTGGTATAGGTAGGTTTCCTCTGAATAGTTTGTACCAGAGCTAATTTTTTATCCCACTTCCTTGGTAGCATCAGGCTAGCCAAGACTGTGAGACCTATTTGTAAATATCTTTCTCACTCTGTAGAAAAATAAAAAAGTGCAAGTAGGAAAAGCAGAGAGGGCTCTGGATGTCACATTAAACTGAATAGACAAATTCAAATCTGTACCACAACTTTGCCTTTTGTTCTCTGAATCTTCCAAGTGAGAGTGCTCTCTGGAGCAGATTAATTAAAATTTCAGAGCCACATGCATGCACATTTGGATATGTCACTTAGTTACCCAGCTGTTGGCATATGGCACCCAGGGTTTCCAGTGATGTTTGTTTGTGTTTTAAAGGGAAAAAAATAATCCTATCTTTAGCACCTCACAAGATACGTTTAACTTAGCTCAGTACCCCAGCCCTGGCAGCACTGGATGTTTGTTTTCTCCAATGCAATTCTGTCAGATTCTGATTAACAGACTGAGTGAAATCCTGAGGAAAAGCACAAAAAATCCAAATGAATGTTTTACAGAATTTATAAATATTTTTTTCAGCAGTAAGAGCTCATTACAAGGTTACTTTATGCACAAGCCAGAGCTTTATCTATTGGCTTCATTTCCCATGCTAGATCATACGGACTATTTCTCTCTTGGACATAAATAGGAGAGCTGGACACTACACAGGTTTACACTTTTTAATCAAGTAAAAATGGAAGGAATAAATCTTGTTTGAATATTATTATATTTGTTGCATAAATTATATTACACATACTTAATTCTTGTTAATTAAAAATTGTAACTAAAATGGATATCCGTGATCATGTTTAGCTGTACACTTTCAAGAAGGATATTTGTTAGTGCTTTACAAGTATCTTTCCTAAGTATTTCCTGGCTTCAGAAGTCATTTTATCAATACTGAATGCAACATTGTGCAGGGAATTTCAATAGGAAGATTTCCTTGTCGATCTCATTTATATTGTCAAGCATACCTCATGCCTTTTACATATACAGCATTTATTGATCTTATCAAGCATCATGACAAGCATCATTTTCTGTCTTTGTACTAATTCATGTCTGAGAACGCCAGTTTGCTAATATGCCTGCAGACAGATTAATATAAAACTCATGTAGTGGCTATGCTTCCAAATTTTTCCTACAAACAAAGACATAGCATATTTTATATCCAGGCTGTATGGGCAATTTTGGAATCCCAGGCTTCATTAGAAGCTCCTTGAAATCCAAATGATTCTTTCATTTTACCTGTACATGTTGCAGATAAAAGTTTGATCGTTTTGCTTGACTTCACGTCTTTACTGAAATGCTATTAGATAAGCTTACTTTGATGTTTCAACCATTATATATGGACAAAAGGCGATGAAACTTCTGCTGCCTTTAAATTCCTTTTGACTTTCAGGAAGTAGAGGACCAAACACAAAATTCTGGTCAGAAAAATCTCCCACTGCATCCACAACTGAGGATGTGACAGCGGGGTTTGTCATCCCTTCAGTCTGAGAACTGCTTCATCAGAAAACATCAGAGAACTGAAGATTAGGGAAGCTCTGAGGTTATGTCGGGGGTACATCCATGCATGAGCTTGTTGACTGAAGGAGTCAGTTTGGGTCACCTTTATTTTTTCTTCTGATCATGCCTAGTCAGTTCAAGTGGCCATAAATACAGAGTTTTCCAGCCAGTAGGTGCTGACTGTTATACTGAAATGTACCAGAGCGGGGAGAAATTGCTCTAAAATTTGCTTTAAAGTTGCTAAGGAAACCATCTGCCTCCTATCATATTGGTTCAGTGTAGCTTTATCATACAGCTTTAGCTGCCAAATGTCTATACGAGGGACTTTTCAGTGTCAAGGGAAGAACTGAAGAGAAAGAGGAAAAGGTTCACCTACCAGCAGCATATAAATGATAATTGTTTCTGGGTGAGTTCAAAGTCTAATTTGTGGTATGAATCATGGGGCTCTACCCTGGGATTAGACACCTATCAGTTGACCCATGCTTTTAGCTCCAGCTCACCCAAAAATAATTGTGAGCAGGAAGCCTGGAAGATCTTTTTTTTTCTTTTTCTTCTCTCCTGGCCAGTAAGGAGCTTTCTCTTTCAAAATACAGTAAGTGTTCATTGCTTTAGAGTTCCACCTCTCGAAACTTCTGCCTGGATTTTGGCAACTGGACATGATGGGTTGGCTTCCAGAGTCCGTTCAGTTTCTCTCCAAGAGAAGTGCAGGGAAAAGGAAAAGGAGAATTCAAGAGTCATCTCAAGCGCTTTTAATAAGCTACAAGCTTATTCTAGCTGAAGAACTGGATCCTTTTGGAAGCACCTACACCAGGCAGAAGAAAGCAGGCTTTTAGGAATTCACCACAAAAGCTGAGGGTCAGAAAGGTGAGATTTGTTTTCAGATGGGAGTACAAGAGCATGCAAAGCCAAGAGCTTGCAGGATGTTAAAAAAAGACTTCTTCTGGAAGTCTGACCTTGATACCAGTGAGTGTGTGAAATAATATCATGATCCACAAATGACAGGAGGAAATTTGACCTGGAATGAGGCACTTTTAGAGGTGTGCCTCTGAGCAGAGACCTAGGGCTGCACCCTCACAGAAACAGGTCCTGCAATACACACTTCCTAGATACCACATACCATCTCCTAGGTATCACACGCTGATCCCTCAGCCCTGGTCATACTGATCAGCATAAGGAAATAGTAATTCATTTCTTACAGCAGACCTGTCTGGCACAGTCATTACAGTGTGATTCAGGAGGGAAGAATGATTCATGTCATGAATTTGTCCTATGAAAAACATAACTCTATCTCTCAACTGGTATTCAACAGCACTGAAAAAAACCCCAGCCTTAGCTTTTGACGTTTGTATACTAGTCTAACAAATTTTCACAGCCTCTGTGCCTTTTTTTCCTCCCACTTGAATCTCTGTACCACCACATCGTAACTTGTCAGGGCATAAAGTGTTTAGTTCAGTGGCTGGCCAAAGTTAAATACCACTACTATTTAAGATTCCTAATTTCTTGTATTGGGTTTGCATGGCAAGGTTTTGGTAGAAGGGGGGTTACAGGGGTGGCTTCTGTGAGAAGCTGCTAGAAGCTTCCCCTATGTCTGATAGAGCCAATGCCAGCCAGCTCCAAGATGGACACAATGCTGGCCAAGTCCAAGACCATCAGCGACAGTGGTAGCACCTCTGGGATAACAGATTTAAGAATGGGGGAAAAAACCTGCACAATTGCAGCCACAAAGAAGAATGAGAACATGTGAGAGAAACAACCCTGCAGACACCCAGGTCAGTGAAGAAGGAGGGGGAGGAGGTGCTCCAGGCGCCGGAGCAGAGATTCCCCTGCGGCCCGTGGTGAAGACCATGGTGAGGCAGGCTGTCCCCCTGCAGCCCAGGGAGGTCCACGGTGGAGCAGATATCCACCTGCAGCCCGGAGAGGACCCCACGCTGGAGCAGGTGGATGCTCGAAGGAGTCTGTGACCCTGTGGGAAGCCTGTGCTGGAGCAGGCTCCTGGCAGGACCTGTGGCCCCGTGGAGAGAAGAGCCCATGCTGGAGCAGGTTTGCTGGCAGGACTTGTGACCCCACGGGGGACCCACGCTGGAGCAGTCAGTGCCTGAAGGACTGCAGCCTGGGGAAGGGACCCATGCTGGAGTGGTTTGTGAAGAATTATAGCCCATAGGAAGGACTCGCATTGGAGAAGTTCATGGAGGACTGTCTCCCATGGGAGGGACCCCACACTGGAGCAGGGGAAGAGTGAGGAGTCCTGCCCCTGAGGAGGAAGGTGTGGCAGAGACAATGTGTGATGAACTGACAGCAACCCCCATTCCCCATCCCCCTGCACCGCTGAGGTGGGAGGAGGTAGAGAAAATTGGGAGTGGAGTTGAGCCCTGGAAGAAGGGAGCGGTGGGGGGAAGTTGTTTTAAGATTTGGTTTTATTTTTCATTATCCTACTCTGATTTGATTGGTAATAAATGAAACTAATTTCCCCAAGTCGAGTCTGTTTTGCCTGTGACAGTAATTGGTGAGTGATCTCTCCTGTCCTTATCTCAACCCACAAGCCTTTCATTATATTTTCTCTCCCCTGTCCAGCTGAGGAGGGGAGTGATAGAGCAGCTTTGATGGGCACCTGGTGTCCAGCCCAGGTCAACCCATCACACTCCTATTATAAATAATACATGAATATTTCTATTTTTAGTGGTAGCCAGGGATGTTAAACAAGGACTACTGTTCTAGACAAACAAAAGCTACTGTACTAGACACAAGAGGAAAAAGCCACACTGGCAGTCCTGCCACCTAGAGTGCTGGCAGGTGATAATGTCAGGCAGATGAATAAATAGATAAATGTTGGACAGAAGGTGGGAAGATTTGCATAAATCAGTCACAACAGAGAGTACAGATGTCATGTTCTACAGTAGTTCATTCCCTCTAGGAAATCATGCTTCTTCATATTGCTGAATCCCATCTTTCAGTAGCACAGATTATGTCTGCGGCCTTAAAGAAATGTTAAATGCAACTTCTGTATTATTTCACAGTGGGTTTAGTTCTGATGTGCCTTCATTCATTAGAAACATGCTGTATTTCATTCCTCCTTCTATCCCCCTCTCACACACAAAATGATTCTAATTTCTGCAACTTAAAAGTACAAAGTTGTCTCCATCCAAGCAAAGATGCAAGCATTTTCCCAAGGTTGTTTTTGCTGCAAAACTGACATAAGCAACAAAAAAATGCAAATGAGCAAGTGTATACAGAAGTGTCCCCTAAGACTTCTGATCTTCTTTCCTGAAATCAAAGCAAAGAAGCTTTGCTGAAGGTAAAGGCTATTCCTGACAACCCTCACCAGATGTCATGGCCTGAACTGTTAGTGTGCAGCTACAGGAAAAATCAGTGACTCAGGCACATGTACACTCTCAGTACAGCCTACACTGAAGTCCAGAGATGCTATTCAGCTGCAGTGGGGACAGAAACTCTGCCCAGGCACCCAGATATTCTCTGAGAAACACTAGAAGAGAAACCTTGGGTCTGCATTACCCATTAATGCAGACAGAAGCAAGTATTCTCCTAGAGTTTGTCTGGGACAACTGTGCTTAGTCTGTCCACCAGATATCCCACCTGCCTCCATCGCATTGTCACATGGTTGTCAGGCAAACAAGACAATCCAGGGTCCTTTCTCACATGGCCCTAAAGGTGCATGCCACAGGGCTACCTAGGGTTTGTAGACAGCTTGATCTTTATACACTGTGGTAAGGGAGTGATTGGTGTTGCAGGTACCAAGGATTCATGGGTCTGTGTTTGGGAGCATGCTAAGATGTGGAGTAAGTTCTGTCTGGACTATGTTCCCAAAGGCAGTACAGTGATAGCACTGAAGTTAGTTCCTAATTCAAACTAGTTTATTTAGAGTCATACACTTTTCCTGGAATGGTAATGGTTAAAAATAGTGTTAAAGCAATAATTAAACATTTGCAACTCAAATGAAGACATTAAGGCTGAGGGAGGCCACATTTCGTGGTTCCTGTGGTTTGCCTCAGAGCCCACAGCACCACCATACTAAGATTTTGTCACAATTTGACTAAAGTTCACTTTCTACACAAAAGACTTTGAGTGATATGAATCATCATCACCTAGAAGCTCCTTTCATAGCATTATATTAAATTAAACAAAGGAGAACAACAAACTAGATTAGATTTAGGGGACCACTGAATCTAGTCTCCTACTTTTGCAGATGAGAGTTTAGACGAGCTGTTCTGTCTTAATATAAACTAGTGAAGAGATAGGCTGCAAGTTCCAACAAAAAAGATAACTTTTAGAAATTAAAAAAAAAGCATATTATTATACAAGAAAAAAATCTCAGTAACAATAATAATACAGTTGCAATTGTTATCCATATATTTCCATGTGTGTATACAGCAGCCCTTTTCCTGGTGCTATGGTCATGCTGCCACTGCCCCTCTGACTCATAGGTTGATGGCTTCAGTCTAGTGGGGATGGAGAAGGTTCAGCAAGTTGTCAGCACCTGGTGTCCTTTACCAGGAGAAGCGGTGACAGTTTCTCTTTCTTCACTCTAGGATACACTTGGGGTCATTTTCATATGATTGTTAGCTCACCCATACACTTCTTTTTCTTTATTGCTCTACAATGCTATGTTACATGTGAATTTACTGTATGTGGTACATTTTACGTATGTTAGGTATTTGTTCTTTGTTACCCCTAAACCCAGTTTTGTCCAGCTCTACATCTGCATTTCTTTAAATAACCATTGGTGAGAGACCCCACTGCACTAGAGCCATGGGGTCTCTAGTGCAAGGCCTGTACCCAATCTCTTATCATCTCTTGCTTGCAATCCTCTCCACTGCATCCTGCAAACCCAGTCTTCCAGGTCTCTGCTATCTGACAGATGGGAATTTCTCTACACCACATTATTAAGTCACAATTATAAATATTTCATTCTACACAGAATGCCTACTTGCTACTACCATCTGTATAAAAATTATAGTTGTACCATATACAGGTAAGCAACAGTAAAGCAAGTTAGACATAACTAGTTGATCATTGGAAAAATTGCTGTTGTGATTAAATGAAAACAAAGCTCTAGGCAGGTCAAGAAAAGTTCAGACAAAGCCTTGCCAACTCAGTACAAACCCTGTGACTTGTTACTAGTAATGGCAGTATTGTATTCCTAGGCTACAGATGAGACAATCATGATGTGACTTCATGGTGGGTCTCCCAGCTTTTATTTGTTCGGCATTTCAGATAATTGCACTGTCCTCTACTTCAGCTGTTAATTCTTTGGCTGTTTTTTATCATGGATCTAATAGTTTTTTTTATTTTCCTGGTATTTTAGATATACATATGTATAGATATAAAATGAATACCTGAGTAATGGAAGAGTTTTTAAAGTGAGACCAAAGGAATCCATTGCAAATGAAAGAGTTACACTGGGAAAGAATTTTGCTGCAAAGGTTTTAATTTCAAAATAATTTCTTTCATATTGAGTCCCACTAGAAATAATATTAAAATGAAAATGGAATAATGGATCTTGTAGAAAGATCTAGGAGGAAAATAAAATTGAATTAAGGACAAATTAGTTGGTCCAGTTTTGATGAACACATGGACTTAATGTGATGAGCAAAGATCAGAGGCTTAATTCAGTGCTCCCATTTGAGAGTTAGAGAAAGGTTTCAAGCTACATTACATGCAAGTAATTCCAATCTGCTTAGAAAAAAAAAAGAATAATGTTATCCCATTCTGTCTGTTTCCCTGAAGGAATGGATCTTGAAAGTGTTTAATGTGTATGTACATCTCAACCACAAGACTTAAACAGAGAATGGAAAATGTAGATAAGCAATTGATCTGGGTTTAGGTAGTTAGGTATGTTTATTTATATGAAGAGGAAGAGGAGAGAGGATGAGTAGACGAGAAGTTTTGTCTCTGCTTCCAAGCCTTTGACCTGGAGAGGTGAGAACCCACTCTTTGTGGGCATGTCAGGAGGAGATAGGAAAAGAAAAAGATCTGCTGGATTTAGATTATGGCAATTTGGTCCTCATCTGTTGTTCACCTCAGGGTTCAGTGCTTTCTATTACCTGCACTAAAAATGCTGGTATTCAGGCCATATCAGCATACTTAGAATTAAGCACAAAAGAACTCAAACAGTTCATATTCTCAAAAAAAAAAAAAAAAAAAGTAGCATATGTTTACCAGAATGCCTCATGTCATAGTTACGTGAAGATATAGATTAAATAATGAAACATGGATGTGCTCCAAAAAGTGTCTCCTAATAGACAACAAGCTCTTCAGCAGCCTCATCATTATTTGAGTTGAAATTTGTCCAAATAAATAATCAGAACCTCTATTTTATTACTGCTGGCAGAGTAGGCCGTGTGCTAGTGTTTTCATAGTGATCCACTGATCATAGAATCATTTTATTGTAGAAGGCAATAAGATTGGTTAGGCATGATTTATCCTTGGCAAATCCATGCTGACTGTTCCCTGTTACCTTCTTGTCCTCCATGTGCCCAGCAATGTCCTCCAGGAGGGCTCACTCTATGATTTTCCCATGGGCTGAAGTGAGGCAGACCAAACTGTAGTTCCTGAGGTTGATGTGTTGGCCTATTCTGAATATAAGTGCAATATCTGCCTCCCTCTGGTCATTAGGGAACCTTCTCCCACCTCCATGATCTTTCAGAGATGATAAAGAGCAGCCTTGCCAGGACTTTATCAGCTCTCTCAGCACGCTTGGATGCAGCCTATTGAGTCCGATGAACCCACATGGGTCAAGTCCTTGCAAGCATTCCCTGACTCAGTCTTCATCTGCTGCTGGTCATTCTCCTCCTCCCTGAAACCCCTTCACAGGAGGCCTTGGAGAAGCTGAGGCAAAGAAAACATTGAGTACTTCAGCTTTAAAAAGTTGTTTAAAAGCCTACTGCAAGGTTGTGGTGTGCTCCACTACACATTCCTGTTAGTTGTGACAACACTTAGGAAACACTTGAGCAACCTGGTCTAGCAGAAGCTGTCCCTGCCCATGGCAGGGGGGTTGGAACTAGATGATCTTTAAGGTCCCCTCCAACCCAAACTGTTCTATGATTCTATGATTCATTCTATGATCATCAGTAAACATCATCTTTTCAAGACAATCAACTTTGTATTATGTTAGTTCATGCATACAAATTATATAGATATTTTCACTACCCAAGCACTAAGCCGGCAGGAGAATAGATAATGAGTTTAAAGGAAGCGTTGCAAGGTGCAGGTACATCAGTTAGTATAATCCATCTTCTTAGACACACATGTTGTAGCAAAAGAAATCAGAATCATAGAATCACAGAATGGTTGAAATTGAAAGGGCCTTCTGGAGATGATCTAGCCCAACCACCCTGCTCAAAGTAGGGTCTCTTAAAACAGGTTGCTCAGGGGTAGGTCCAGTCATCTTTTGAATGTGTCCAAGGATGGAGACTCTACAACCTCTCTGGAAAGCCTGTTCCACTGTTTGATCACCCTCGGAGTAAAAAAGCTTTTTTTTATGTTTAAACGAAAAAATCAGGTTGAACTATCTTTAGTCTTACTTGATGGGATTCTTCTTAGCTAATTTTACTCTGTGAGAGTTGAACATCAACGTAAGATTCATTTGACCTACCACAAAATAAAATGAATCTTCTTTCAAATATCCTTCTTTCCACTGATTATGGAGTGGCATAGACAGATGAGTTAAAACATCTAATTCAGATGACATGAATCCTACCAATGGTCATTTTTCTTCCATAGCACCACACAAAGTTAAAAGTGAAAAAGAATAAAGACCCAAACAAAAAAATGCTACTTTTTTTCTCTAGCCCTCTGGGTTGAAAAGAACAATTTCCAGTAGCTAGGATTCAAAATATGTAGCTATTCTGCTTTTTTCTTTGCTTTGCTATGCTTTGCTTATCTTCTCTACTCATGGAAACCATCTTTATAGGATCCCTTGTGCTAAGGGAATACAATATCTTATCCCACTCCACTTGTAACTTCTAAACCTGTTGGCTAATTTCAACTAGAGTTAAACTGGGAGAGGCATCACATGAGAACCCAGCACCAACAAGTTTTGTGAAAATCAGTAGGTGGTTGATAATGAGGACAAGGAGAGCAGAATTCAGCATTTATCCATTTTGAGAAGTAATAGACAACTAACCAACCTGCCGTGAGTACCAGATGGCCGGTCAGCAGACTCATCATTCCAACCTAGCTACCAGACATGATTGTTTCTTGCCTTCAAAACAGAAAACAGGCAGGGAACACAGTAGTAAGGGAATGATATGAGGGTAAGGGGAGCAAGAGGGATATTGGGCATGTGATAAACTAGATGGTATCATGGGAATTCAGGGAACACAGATAACCTGAGGATACTGCAGAGGGAGCAGGTGGGGATGGATGTAAGACATAATCTATGAGAGGTGAGTTTCAGTATCTCCACATACTGATCTGCACAGTACCTCATACAGTCAGGAACTGAAATGCTGTTGGCCAGGCTTCAGCCTGACAGCAAATGCCCTAATAGTCAATTTCTGCTCTACAGTCATAGTCCTATAAAAGTCCTCCCAACAAACTCCCCCATTTGTTATTTTATTCCTCATTATCACAAGGTGACCCATCTGTTTATATTTTCTCACTCAATGCATGGTTATGGCAAATTGAAATTCCCATCAAATCACAATACTTTGCATATACTTAGCAGCATCTAAGAAACCAAGAGTTTCATGATGTCATATTCCTACTTGTCAAATGGAAGACTACCATCTGATTAACATTTTAAGTGTCAGAGTTGCTTGGATGACACATTTAGCAAGACATAGAATAACTTCAGCCATATGCTTTAAAATACTATAATAGAGAGAGGAGAATTAAGCATGAGTAGAAGCCTAATCCATGGCCAAGACTAAAAAGATGGGTGAGTACATTTAGGCTCTGAGATCTGTAACTAATCATTTTCTCAAATGAATCAGTTTTCAAAAGAGCTGGCAAATCCAGACTACTCCAGACCCTCACATCTGCAAATTTAATGCAAGGAAAGCAATCTGATTTGGGATCACAATCCTTTCTTGAACTAATTTGGCAGGTCCTGACACATGGAACCCTGGTGTCATCCCTTTGCTTTTCATCAGAAGAGAGAGAAAAGTGTTACATCTTTTCCTAGCCTGAGAACTATTAAGTGGGAACACACCCAGTAAGAAGCACATAAACCAAACTCCATTCAGTAAAGGTTAAAATCTGTCTATTCCACACATATCACAGAATCAGTTGGTTTGTGAGGATGTTATAGGAAACAGTCAAAAGTCTTGCTAGTGTCAAGACAAACAATATCCACTGCCTTCCCCTCATCCACCAAGCTAGTCATTTCACCATAGGAAGTGATTGTGTTGCTAAGGCCTGATTTCTCCTGTGTCTCCATACTGACTGCTCACAATCACCTTCCTGTCTTTCATGTGTTTGGAAACAGTTTCCAGGACTGAGGTGAGGCTGGTCCGTCTGTAGTTCCCTGGATTCTCCTCCTTGCCTTTCTTGAAAGTAGCAGTATTATTTGCTTTCTGCCCATCCCCCAAAATCTCCCCTGATCACCACAAGCTTTCAAAGATATTTGAAAGCAGCCTCACAATGACATCAGCCAGCTCCTACAGCACTTTTGGCTGTATCCATCCCATCAGGTCCCAGTGACTTGCACAAGTCCAGTTTTGTTTGAATGTTCCCCAACCTGATCTCTTGCTTCAGACTTCCCCATGGGTTTCAGGGGTCTGGGATTCCTGAAGGCAAATCTTACCAGTGAAGACCAAAGCAAACAAGGCATTGAGTGCCTTGGCATTTTTCGTGTCCTTTGGCCTTTGGTCTTCTGCCCCATTCAGCAGAAGGTTCACATTTTTCCCTCATCTTCCTTTTGTTCCTGAAGTAGCTGTAGAAACTTTTCTTGCTGACCTTCATGTCCCTTACAGTTTCAACTGCAGGTGGTCTTGGGCTTTCCTAACCTTGTCTGTGCACTCTTGGACAGTGTCTCTATATACCTTCTGGGTCACCTTTTCCTGCTTCCACATCTTGTATGCTTTCTTTTTTGTGTTTGGGTTTTGTCAAGAGATCCCATTCATGCATGCAGACCTGCTGCTGTCTTTGCCTGACTTTGTACACATTAGGATGGACCAAACTTGAGCCTGGAGAAAACAGTCTTTGAAAATCAACCAGCTGTTCAGGACTGTCTTCACCCCAGGGTCATATCCCATGGGATTCTTCCAAGCAGATCCCCAAACAGGCCTAAGTCTGCTCTCCTGAAGTCCAGGGTTGTGTTCCTGCTCTTTGGTTTGTTTCTTCCTCTCAGAGTCCTGAACTCCGCTACTCATGGTCACCGCAACCAAGGCTGCCTCCGAACTTCACATTCCTGACCAATCCTGCCTTGTTTATGAGCATGAGGCCCATCTCCTCTCGTTGGATCCTTGACCACCTGTGTCAGGAAGTTGTCATCAGTGCTGTCCAACAAGTTCCTGGATTGTTTGTGCACTGCTCTGTTGTCCCTCCAGCAGATAATGGGGTGTTTAAAGTCCCCCATTAGAGAACCAGGCCCTGCAAACATGAGGCCCCACCTACTTCTTGTTCAGGCAGTCTGTAGTGGATTTCCACCACACCATCACCCACGTTACTCTGCCCTCTAAACTTGACCCATAAGACATCATTTGTCCCAGTCCCTGTCTGTTCTTCTGGTGCTGATGCATGGGAAGGACCTATAACATAAATGCATTATTCCAGCTAAAATTCAAATTTGGTTTCTGCCACAGAGTCAGACAGAGCTACTGTGTGGATGGGAGAGGGAAAGAAAAGCTGTACAGAAGATCAACATCTACCTTACAGTATGACTGATGTGCACATATTTAAGTTTCTATAAAAAGGAAGTAAGGTGGCAGGTTAGGGTGCTGCTTTCAGTTCGTATAATTTTGGAGGGGACAAACCTGACAGCTCCTTTATATCAAGTTCTTACTGTTATCTCAACTGATATCGCAGTACCATGTCCAAGGAGCTATATGGCCTCCCTCTAGCTTGACGTCTAAAATATTAACTCACAGATAACATCTTGCAGAATGAAGCAAGCTCCCTTCAGCCTGTCCTAGTTTCAGCTGGGATAGAGTTAACTGTCTTCCTAGTAGCTAGTACAGTGCTATATTTTGAGTTCAGTATGTGAAGAATGTTGATAACACTGATGTTTTCAGTTGCTGCTAGTAGTGTTTAGACTAATGTCAAGGATTTTTCAGCTTCTCATGCCCAGCCAGCGAGAAAGCTGGAGGGGCACAAGAAGTTGGCACAGGACACAGCCAGGGCAGCTGACCCAAACTGGCCAACAGGGTATTCCATACCATGGGACGTCACACCTAGTATAGGAACTGGGAAGTGGGAGCGGGGAATCGCCGCTCGGGGATTAGCTGGGTGCCGGTCGGCGGGTGGTGAGCAATTGCACTGCACATCATTTGTACATTCCAATCCTTTCATTATTGCTGTTGTCATTTTATTAGTGTTATCATTATCATTATTAGTTTCTTCTTTTCTGTTCTATTAAACTGTTCTTATCTCAACCCGTGGGTTTTGCTTCTTTTTCCCGATTTTCTCCCCCATCCCACTGGGTGGGGAGGAGTGAGTGAGCGGCTGCGTGGTGCTTAGTTGCTGGCTGGGGTTAAACCACGACAACTTAGAACAAGCAGACTACAAGTGCCCTCCAGACTTGCAAATAGTTTAGCTAACAAAAGCTTCAAAAGACATCTTATAAAACATGGTCTATTGGTCTTTTGTCTCATTTACCTATGAAAAGGGCTACCAATTTTCGTATCATTTTTTGAAAGAGATCATTATGACATAATCAGGAAGGGTTGAATCTGAAATATTTTGTGAGAAAGAACTTAGTTGAATTAAAGCTGAACTGGTCACCAAGATAACTAAGGCTGCGTTAGCTAAATATGCAATAATATCCTTGGCCATAAGGACAACATGAGGCATAAAACTTGTCTCAGGTGTGTGCGTAAATATTAAGTTCATTACACTTTGAAGAGCACTGCCAGACTGAGACCACAATAAGGTTTCCACCTTCTCTTTTCTTGACTGCCAGCTCTGCTTGCAGCTGTCACATCTAAAACTAGCTCTGCTCACTATTGATAAAAGCTGCACTGATTCCAGTGGGAATACTCAAATGAAGAAGGTTCCTTGTATTAACAAAGGTTCATAAAAACAGATTTTGTCTTTAAAACAGGGAGTATATCTCTGCTTTCAGAAAAGTATTCTGTACATTTATGTTTGACAAATTACACAATTTTGCTACCTGAACTATGCTTCCCTCTTTGTTTCTCTTAATTTTGAATATTTGTTTCATTTGGATCTACATCTTACTTTCACCTTGGAGATACTGCACCCAAGCTGGCTAAAGAGGAACTAGACTTGTCTAGCTCGATGGCCAGTGTAATATCATCCCCCTCAACCTCTATTTCTCCTGCTAGAGAAAGACACAGGGCTGCAGCCATTCATCCCAGTAGTTACATGCAGCTAAGCAAAAAACTGAACTCAGGGAGTCATAATTTCCTAGGGACTTAGCAATCCAGTCATGTCTGATCAGGTTTACTGAGCTCTTTGGAAAATAAATACAGAATCTGATCATGTACTCATGTAATACCTAGGAAAATGTTCCAGTGTTTCGTTCTAAGTCCAATAGCATATTTGACAATGCCATTTCTGCAGATGTGTAATACAATGGGCTTTTTCAGGCATTTGAGCAATAATATCCATTACAGTGTTCTTCAGAGTTTTACAAGGTTGCACTTATTCTTTTTGTTGTCATGTATTTAAGTGTCCTTAACTGTAATAGACATGTTGCATGATATTACCAACATTTTGCATTATTATTTAATAAACAGCCAAAAAAGAAATGCCAGCAGGATGATTATACTTTCACATTTCACTGTACTAGTGAAGAACAATTACACTGCAATCCAATAAAAAAGAACTGCTGCAATAGGGAGTTGAAAATACAAGGTGGCAGCCTAGAAAAAAACTGTATTGCTTTTCTGTAGATAGTGCAGACATTGTTTTTAAAACACAGTGGAAATTTCTAGTTTTCTAAAAAAATAATTTAGATACATCACAGATCTGAGAGGGGAATCTAAATCTGTAAGCAAAGTTCACTTTTAGGAAATAGCTGTTGGCATTCAAACTGATACGCTTCTGCTTTTGGGAGAAGCAAAGTGAGCCCTGTGGGTAGATGGGGAAAAAAGAGACCAAGGAACAGACCAGTAAGAATCAGGTTAAAAAGGAAAACAGAAAAAAGTGACTGAATGCTCTACAATTGGAAGGCAGAAAGGACAAAAATAAGAAATGGGCAAGTAAGAACATAATTTATTCACCTGTGGAAGAAGAGCTCTGGAGGAAGAACAGAGGCAAAGCAGGACATTTCCACAAATGTACATTTTGCCACCTTTAAAACGTCACAAGACAGCAGACTGTTCAGATAAATACAAGTGCAAAGAATAAATAAAATTTTGCAAGTATGAAAGAAACATTTAAGATTTGTTTCCCTTTTTTTGGTTGACTCTTCAGTTTTGCATATATACAGATCTACTTAAAGCACTGGTTTATGTAGGTGATAGCTGTCTGAAATTGCGACTCTTCTGTAATGTCTACAAACATTGCTGAGAACAACAGCTTCCGTTCTCTGCCTGGAACTCTCCGATGTGACCAAAAAACCCCTTTGCTTATGCTCAGAAAAAATGGTGTGTACTGCAGGGAAAATTGATTTTTAGAATACTTTATGTCAGCATATCTATTGCATAAATAAATGTCAAACACATTGCAGCTTACCAAATTCAGACAATTTATCTGAAGATTTAGGCACCTAAATTTAGGTATCTGCATAAGCCAGAAATTTAACCTTTGATGGTAACCAATGGAGATCTGGCCAGTACAGATATGGACTCTGGAGAGTTATTTGTCTCCTCTAAAAGCAAACACCTGCATTTGGTCAGATAAATAGCTCTCTGTACTCCATTGGCTGACTTGATTAAATCTCCCTTGATTATAATGGGAGCTTAGATGCCTGGCTCAGAGGTTAAAGGTGTTAATAGCAGTCTTCACATTATAATTTGACAGAAAGCAGCCCTGTATGTGGCAGAAATGGAATACTCTAAGTTGCTTTAATAGCTTTTCTAAAATGGCCCCCAGCTGGACTGGCGTTGTGTCACGTATCTGTAGATGTCTGAACTTTTATCTGAATCCTACCCTTAAATCCAGAAGTTAATAAGAACATTGCTCAATTCCTCATTTAAAAAAAAAAAAATTAAAAATCTAAGAATTTAAAAGTCAAATCAAAAACCACACCTCCAACTAATTACAATCATGAGTAACAGTAAGGACTTCTCGCAGAAAGAGAAGGGGAAAGGGAAAATGAAGTGTAAAAAGGAGAAGGGGAAAGGGATAATGAAGTGTAAAAAAAAGAAAGACCTTTCTAGATCCAAGGCTATTATCAGACTTGGTAAGACAAAATCATCCTTCTGTGTGGATTTTGGTTTTTTTTTTTTAATTGTCCACTTTATCCATTTGTGTATGTGTCTCCTAACTAGGACCTGATATGAAGCTGTCAATACCACAAGATGCTAGTGACAGGCATAATTTTGCTGATTAGCTATAGGTTTGACTGACAGCATAGTTTGATTAGAGCTCAGCAAAAGCATACATGAAAACCAGACACAAAAACCACACACAAAAACCACACAATGCCAGTCCAGCTGCAAACCACTTCAGAAAAGCTACTAAAGCAACTCAGAACAGTCCATTTTTGCCATGCTGTAGAGTGTCTCCTTCCTTAATTGTAATGCAAAGACTGCTGTGAATTTCTTTCAAGTTACTCTGAGTCACTGGAAAACTTTTTTAAAGCAATCTCTGCTTTAAAGCAACCTTCAATGAATTGCTATAATTATTTTTCTAGTTGAAACAATTAGTAAATAATTGAAAATTCCTTTCTGATGCCTTTCATCATTTCAATTATAAATTCATAAGTGCATTGTTAGCTCTGGCAGCTCATGATTTTTTTTTCCTCCTTTCTCCCTAAAAGGGTTAGTGCTCCAGTAGGCACCGCATGTTAATCAGGTGTGAGCAATCGAGAATATTCATTTGCCAAAAAGTAGAATATATGAGCGTGGTGGGCTCTAAGTATTTATGACTAGTGTGAAAACACAAAGGTCTAAGTGTCAGTCTTTTCCCTGGCCCATCACAAGCTGGGTGGTATTTGAGTCGGACCCAGCTTCATCAAAAGACATGCTGGTCATCAGACCTAACCAGGTATGAGAATAAAATTAGATGATGTGATACCACATGGTAGTGAACATAGTACATCACAGCTGTGACATAATTGTAATCACATCAAAGAATTGTTATTTTAGGGAAAGGACCGCCTGTCATGTTGAGTTGAATTTTGTCAAGTTGTTTTCACTACCCAGAATACTGTTTTCTTTCTTGATCAGATACCTTAAGAAGTTTCAAAAGATTATTTCCAGCATATTTTGAGATAGAGGAAAGGTGGGTAGGTAGGTAGATGAGGTAGCCACTCATCTGGGAAGCAAGATTTCATTGACAGTAAAAAAAAGTATGATACTTTTATACTTTGCATAAGCTTTTTAAGCTCAGCCTTGCAGCAGCTCTGGAGTGAAGCAGCAAATTATTTATTTAGGGGTTTTGTTTTTAATAAGAGTACAGTGAGATCAAGGTCCAGCTTGCATACCAAAGGTTGAAAAGTCAGTATGATGGCAGAAGTCCCTCTGCTCAGAAACAAATCAGGTTATTGGAGTCTATGGTTTGCCACATGAGAGTCAAGAAATTACTCCCTGAAAGTAGTTTCTTTCCTGGGTTCATGCAGCAAATCAGAATCAAAGAGAATCACAGAAATATTTGGACCTCCTGACTGATACTTCTGGATATAAAGACACCCTATTTTGAAATTTAAAGGAAATACTTTGGAAAAAATCCCCATCAAGCATAACTACATCAGGGACATGGTTTAGTAGTGGGCTTGGCAGTGCTAGGTTAACAGTTGGACTTAATGATCTTAAAGGTCTTTTCCAACCTAACCAATGCTATGATTCTATAATTCTACATTGAAAGCATAAATGTTATCATGAGAACTCAACTCAAAGGGTATTTTGCTGTGTCTTTCTTTATATGTCTGTCTTCTGTGTTCCTCCCAATAATGGAAGAACTCATATAATTCTGGAAACTGTTTAAGACAGAACCAGAAAATCCTAGGAGTCAATGGAAAAAAGTCCTCCCAGCTCAGAGGTCTGTAAGTTTCAAACCAATAGGATAAGCACTCAGAAGACATCAACTTCCAAACCCAAATGGATAAGGTGCCTGAGCTTCGTGATACTGAGCTATTGGCACACTTTCTTTATCTTATCTTCAGAAAGACAAACCTTTTAGTGTTGGCGTTTCCATTTTTTACTGAGTCCATAGCCTTCTTGTCATAAAAACCCCATGTAGCCATAAAAAAGTTTACTCTTGTTACCAGGTACATTTTTATCCAACTTAAGGTAAAGTAACCTTTTCAGAGCAAAAATTAAGTAAACAAATCAATAATGATGCTTAAGTATTAAAGAAAAGCTGATTTCTCAGGTAATGTAGCTGGACGTCTGTCTTCCAATGTCCTTTCTACAACATGGAGTTTGCTATTTTCAAAATAATCCACATATGTTATTCTGGAGTAACCTCGGGTCCGGTCAGCTGGCATTGCCTTCCCAGTAAACCCTCAGCCAGGCAGCCTCCAAAGTGTGCAACTCATGTCTCCTGTGTGCGAGGTATGTAGGAGGCAGCTCTGTTGCTGGTAGCCAACTCAAAAGATTCCTAAAGCATGACTCATTAGTTCTTCCTTCCAAGTTTTAGGGAATCAGGTTGCCTTTCCATATGTATGAAACAGTACCTTCTTATCCATGCTGTAAGCATTTCCATAGGTTGTTTATTTGTAGGGAGTCTTAGGAAGAACTCAGAAGTAGTCCAAGAGCAGAGTTACGACAAAGTGGGCTGCAACTTTCTTACTTCCAAGCAAAACAGGTTTTCACTGATTTCCCTGCTGTTTACAAGATATCCAAGAGAAAACAAGGGATAGCGGGGCACCAGAGAGAAACTAGTTCAGAAGGCATCATCAGAAGGCATTGGAGGGAAGTGCCCACTAGTGCCTCCAGTAACTTCTGTCAGCCTCTACCTCTGACCCATGGAAAAAAGTCTTGACTGATCACAGAGGTACCATCTTGCAGAGGTGTATAGTGCTAATCAACGCAGCTTGTTGTGAGAGCTGTCTCCTGATGTGAAGGCTCTCCTTGTCAGCTCCACTTTGGCTGGTGCCTGTTCCTCCATGAAACTTGTATTACATGTCTGAGAACGGGCACGGTGCCACCCAACAGATGGTCATAAGTGTAGGCATGCTGGAAACCTGATATGTACAGATCTAAAGCCAGATTTCTCCTCCAAATAGGAAAATTGTGTAGAGCTTCTACATTCTTCATTAGCTAAAGTCATCTCTACTTTTAATATCCCCAAATACTTTCCAGCACAGTCAGAGTGACTTTTGGGCTCTAGTACAGAAAGATAAATTATTCCTGAGGGTGAGGAAAGAGATTATGAGGGATGTCTCTATGCAACAAAATCAATGTCTATAAAATGTGTGGTGTTAAGTGCAAAATGAACTTTTCTATGGTTTTAAAGTTCCTCCAGAGGATAAGTATACATAGAGTGGATGAAGAGGCATATTCAGTCACATGTGGAAAACTTCTCAGTTATCTTCAGATTTCATGCCTGTTGTAATTATACATTCCACTAGTCTCCTATACATTCCTATAGTCTCCTGCTTGCTATACAATATGGCAGGAGGCTTGTTCCTTTCAGAGCAAGTATGATATTAAACAGGTTTTTGCTTTTCATGGCTCAGAAGCTGGAATCTAATTTATGCAATGCATGCAAAAGAAAAAAAAATGTTATTTTCCAGTGACAACCCAATAAAATCTACACACCATTTTTTTCAATACAAACAGCCATTGCAGGGCAGTTCATGTATCTTCTCCACCATTAACATTTCACTTAGAAAGAAATATTTTCTAGGAAACTAATCTAAACTCTTTCCTTCTTTCTCTGGCCTTGTTTTCATTTTTTTGTGATTTTCCTGTTCACTGCTTACTGCCATCAGCCTTGGCTGTTTTATTGCTTTTTAAAATTTCCTTATTTCAGTACCAGTATAACATAGCTCCTTCAGCAGCAATCACTAGGGTTCTACACACCTTACAGGTTTTGTTTTCAGTTGGAATGCCCTTTTTGTTCTGCTAGCTGTGCACACTTCACACCACACATTGCCTCTTTCTCGGATGGATCTCTGTGATTTGATTTCATCTGCTTTACCACTCTTCTTTGTAGCTAGGCTAATCTAATGTCAGGTTCTCTTGGTGGAAGATTGATTCTGCCATGCTGCTCTGTGACTTTCAAGGGGCTTTGAAGAAATGAGTATGAGCAAAAAAGGGCAACAGAGGAAGTCAGGACTTCCAAATGTTTGGATCCCAAATTGTCGGTTCATACCATTTTAAGGCAGAAGAGATGGAGCTTCTGCTCCTTATAGGAGGGTCAAGTCTCCATGCTCAGGTTTTAGTGTTTGTTATTGAAAGTACGCTTTCAACTCTGTCAGCTTGTCCACATAAATGAGGGCAAAACAAAGACACTTTCCTGTCTTCCTCAATCAACACTTCCAGCTCCCTGACCTCTTCAGTGTCTGGAGCTTCTAAACAGTCTGATCACGGTAAAAAAAAAAAAAAATAAAAAAAAAAAAGAAGGAAAAAAAAGGTGTTTTTTAAAGGTGCTTCTAGAAGGTGCTAAAAATCCTAAACTGAGTATCATCAGGTCAGTCTAGTAGCAGCCAATTTCAGCCTGAACAACTAAAGAAAAGTCTTTCTATCACTTTTGCATTAAGAGTCACATCCAGGAGCCTTGAAAGTTAAGTTTCTCTCAGACTGACTAATGGGGCCAGTCATTCAGTCCCTCTGCTTCTGCCATTTTTGTGGGTTGGCAACTTCTGGGACAGACACAACTTCGAAACAGAAATGGTTGCACACCTTGCTCATGACACACTAGTCATATCAAAAGATAAACCCCTCTTACCTCCTGCAGTATATCCATGACTAGAAACTTTTAATAATGTCTCTACACAAAGGCCTGTGATACCTGGCACCAGGCATTGGGGACTCAGATGCAAAGTACAATAGATGGAAGATTATGCCTTTATTTATGGAAGAGGTTATGCATGGTGATTTTTCCATTTGCATACAATCCCTGAGTGAACTGGAGACCATGTATATTGTGAAAAATATTCTCCATTGGCAAGTATGTGTTTGGTAGATGTCAAGTTTGTTGAGGTTACAGAGAGGGGCTCTGTGGTGGGTTTGACCTTGGTTGGCTGGCAGGCCCCCACCCAGCTGCTCTATCACTCCCAGTCCTCAACAGGACAGGAAGAGAAAATAGATGAAAAAAGCTTGTGGGTCAAAATAAAAACAGGGAGATCCCTTACTGATTACTGTCATAGGCAAAACAGACTCAATTTGGGGAAATTAATTTAATTTATTGCCAATTAATAATAGGTCACAAGTCCTGCCAGCAAACCTGCTCCAGGGTGGGCTCTTCTCTCCACGGGGCCACAGGTCCTGCCAGGAGCCTGCTCCAGCGCAGGCTTCCCACGGAGTCACAGCCTCCTTCGGGCACCCACCTGTTCCGGTGTGGGGTCCTCCATGGGCTGCAGGTGGAGATCTGCTCCACCGTGGAC
The DNA here is from genome assembly GCF_900496995.4 of Aquila chrysaetos chrysaetos. NCBI lineage: Eukaryota > Metazoa > Chordata > Aves > Accipitriformes > Accipitridae > Aquila > Aquila chrysaetos. The sequence continues at coordinate 11,051,851 of NC_044022.1, read as the reverse complement.
CTCCATGGGGTAATTTCAAAACCTTTCCACCATTTTTTTTCTAAAAAATATACAACTGGAGTTTTATAATCTTAAAATACTACATAGTACTACATACAAAAATCTCATAACTGTAACTATTAAGTGTTTTTAAAATACTTGTTCTTTTCTCTTTCCCTCCTTCTCTTAAGGCTATATTGATGAGCTTATGCTGTACTTGTACAGATGAATAAGTCAGAAAGTACAAACAGTTGAACACAATGCTTGAGAAATCTTCTGCACTGTGTACAAGATCCTCAGACCTAACTGGCAGTTGACATTGCCTACATTTTCAGGACAGCATTGTGGCTCCCCATCTGCTTCAAGCCTCCTTCTGTACAGAGGACCATAGGGATGGTGAACACATTTTTTTTTTCTGAAAGCTAGCTACACCATGCCTGCTAGAAAAGACAATACAGTACTTATTGCAGCAGGATTGGGATACACTGTATGGGTTCAAAGAGAGCCCAGACTCCCCCAGGCTGGAGCTTCTGAACTCAAGTTTTGCAGTGATGTGCAGTGATGTCTGCATAGTGCCGCACAACAGCTTTTAGGCATTATCCCTATACATGCAAACTTAGATACGAGAAATGGTAGAGCCATGGTAGCATGATGTTTTGCTATCAGGTCCTGCTTCCCAGTCTGAGAGGAATATTGCATTAATGCCATTGTCCTGCTTTCAGCAATGAGCTAGTTCCATTATCAAAACAATACACTGCCACATTGCCATATATTTCTGCTCCCATGGGTATTTTGATCTATGAGCACGGGAGAAGGAAGAAAAGGAAGTTTCTCAGTAAATCTCCCGCATTATTAGGCATATGGAGCAGGAACCCTCCACAACTAGCAGGTGAGTTCTTGTTTCTTTTTCTAGTGATTTACAGCTATCAATTAAAAAAAAAATATTTTTCACTTTGTAAGATGTACTTTGAAATTATTAATGATGTGCCAGTGTGCTAGCAATGTCTTTGAATGGGACTGCCCACTATTTGAATGGTTTTCAGAATTTTTATTTACACTATAGGTAAAATTCCAAACTCTAAAAAGCTTTACAAACTTAAATTTGGTCTTTGCTGTTTTTTTGTGTGGTGGGATGGGAGAAGGAATGGAGAACAGATGCTTTTATAGACAACTCCTGAATTAATGTCTTCTACATGATAATCTGAAAATGCAGGGGACTGAGCTGGAAATCCATTTGGCTCCTTTTCTTTATTCCTTTCTCTATCTGTAAGTTGTATGATTTGTGGATGAATCTGTGGAAAACAGGAACTGGAGGAAGTTGGTAGGTATGCTTGCTTTAGGAGGAATATAACATTCCCAGCACAAGAAAACCAAAATTGAAGTCTCACTATCTGTAAGAAAAAAGCATTATCACTGAACAAGAATGATACAAAAGAACTGGCAGAATTCTACCTACAGAATCTGTCCACAAAATCTGAAATCTGATAAAGTTATTTAGGGTATTCAGAACATGAAAATAGGAGAAAGAACTTTAGAATGCAGAACAGATAGTATACAGAGAAGTGAAATGTGAAGTTGCTAAGTACAAAAAAAAACCCACAAACTACTTTGCCTTCAACAGTTGAATTAGAAGTCTGTTGGCTTTATCACCTAAGGAAAAGAAGCTGCATATCATTACAGATAGATCACTGGAACCTCTACTTAATGCATCACAGTGATGGAAAAAAAGCAAATGATATGTCAGACTGCATTAAAAAAATGGGCTGGGGAAGAATATTGCAAAAGTAATGCAATTATGTTGCTAGTTCTACAATACTAACCACAATTTTTTGAGAAAAATTGCACAGAATTATAGAGGGCTTGAAAGAAGATCATAATTATTAAGAACACAGAAAAATATTTAAAGGGAGATTGAAAAGAGTTAAATTGTTTCCTTTAGAAAGGAGATTAATAAGAGGAGATGAGAAATAACTATACTAAATAAAGGGGTGATAGGAAAGGTAGATGGGGAACTTCTGTTTCCTCTCTCTTGCAATGCAAGAACAAAGAGATATGCTAACAAAACTGAAAGCTGGCAGAATGAAAACTGATAAACTCCATTCCCTACAGCAGATAATTAGACTGTGGAGCAAATACATTGATAGAGGTGCAATTGAGGTCAAGGATTCTGCAATGCTGAATGAAATTTGAATAGTTACATGAATTAATGCCAGCAAGAATTTCAGAAAGAAGATAAAGCCTCAGTTTTCAGGGCTAAACCCAGTCTCTAACTTCTAGGAACACGTAGAAAGCTCTCAGTACCAGGCTGCTTTATTTTTCATACAAACTGCATTTCTCACTGCTATTAGTAAGATTCCCACAGTATGACCAATGGAATTTCTCACATAAGTCTATTTTACAGTGTTGTTCTGATTGCATTTTGGGTCTATTCACAGTAACATGACAGCATTGCAGATGGTGTAAAAGCCCATCTCCAAAAAACAATCCAGTCATCACTTCCATTTTCAAAATCCAGAGATGAGTCATTCCCCTCCCACAGGTAAATGTATTTGTATGAACATCAAGCTCTACAAACTTCTATGTATATCCTTACAGTGAAAAAAATATTACAGCAGTGTCCTTCTCTGTATTGATAAAACTCAGGTTTCAGCCCAACCTTAACCACTCGCAAATTTAGCAAGAGCTCTGTCAAGCAGATGTAACTCAGAGTACCCAGATGGGTACAACAGTGCAACACTGGATTATGGTAAAGGGGATATAAGAAGAAAAGGTTGGTAAGTGAAGGAATGAGAAAAGGGTTCCTTGGAGACAGAGAGCAGCCATGCAGAGGTTAGCCACAGTTCTTAGAGGACCACAGGATCACAAGATGATTCAGGCAGGGAGGAACCTCAGGGCTCTCTGGTCCAACCTCCTGCTCACAAGCAGTTTGGCTGTGAGGTCCGACCAGGCTGCTCAGGGTTTCATCCAGTTGGGACTTAAAAACCTCTGAGGACGGAGGCTGCACAACCCCTCTGGGCAACCCATGCCACTGACTGACTGTCCTCATGGGGAAGAAATGTCTCCCTAGATCCAATCTGACCCTCTCCTGTTTCACTTTATGCTCGTTGTCTGTTAGCGTCCCACCCTGCACCACTGTGAAAAGCCTGGCTCCATCTCCTCAATGACCTCCTCGTACACATGGGGGGCTGCTGTTAGGTTCCCCCAAAGCCATCTCTGCTCCAGACTGAACAAGCCCAGCTCCCCCAGGCTTTCCTTACAGGACAAGTGCTCCAGTCCCCACCATCTTGGTGCCCCCCCTAGAACTCCCTGCTTCCAGTTTTTCAGTCTGTCTTGTATTGGGGGACCCAGCACTGGATTCAGTAATCCAGATGTCATCTAACAAGTACTGAGTAGAGGGGGATAACCACCTCCTTCAATCTCTGGTTCTGCCCCTGTTCACACAGCCCAGGCTGTTGTTGGCTGTCTGCTGCCAGGACTCAGCATGGCTTCACCAAGGGGAATTCATGCTTGACCAACTTGACAAACTTTTATGTTGAAATGACTGGTTTGGCAGATGAGGGAAGAGCAGTGGATATTGTCTACCTGAACTTCAGTAAGGCCTTTGACACTGTCTCCCATAAGATCCTCACAAAGAAGCAGTTGATGGGCTGGATAAGCAGACAGTGAGGTGGACTGAAAACTGGCTGAACATCTGGGCCCACAGAGTGGTGATCATGGCATGAAGTCTAGTTGGAGGCCAGTAACTAGCAGTATACCCCAGGGGTCAATACTGGGTCCAGTCTTGTTTAACATCTTCATTAATGACCTGGATGGTGGGACAGCATGTACCCTTAGCAAGTTTTCTGGTGACACAAAGCTGGAAGGAGTGGTTGATATGCCAGAAGGTTGTGCTGCCATCGAGAGGAACCTCAACAGGCTGGAGAAATGGGCTGACACGAACCTCATGAAGTTCAACAAGAAGTCCAAAGTCCTGCACTTGGAGAAGAATAACCCCATGGCACCTGTATACACTGGGGGCCACCTACCTGGAAAGCAGCCCTGCAGAAAAGGCACTGCGGGTTCTGGCGGACACCAGGTTGAACATGAGCCAGAAATGGGCCCTTGCTGCAAAGGAGGCTAATGTTATCCTCAGCTGCATTAGACACAATATTTCCAGGAAGGAAGTGATCCTTCCCCTTTTATTCAGCACTGGTGAGGCCACCTGGAGTGCTGTGACCAGTGCTGAGCTCCTCAGTACAACAGAGAGATGGACATGCTGGAGAGAGTCCAATGAAGGGCCCCCAAGATGATTAGGGGACTGGAGCATCTGACACATGAGGAAAGGCTGAGAGAGCCAGGACTGTTTAGCCTAGAAAAGAGAAGGCTCAGGGGGATCTTATCAATGTGTATCAGTCACCCACCTTGGAGATATTCAAAAGCCATCTGGACATGGTCATGGGCAACTGTTTTTCACTACAAACGCCTGTAAAGGTTTTTCATATCTATTAAGATTGGCTGTACATTAAAATTGTGCAAACATATTATATAGCAAAATTTTCACAGCTGATTCCATGCTAGTTCTCTTTCTTTTATTTCATTCTTCTTCCAAATTAAGACCTCTATGATTGTGTATTTTTAAATTCAATATATCCCCTTCCCTTAGCATTGTTCCAGCTGGTGGGATTCTAAGACATTAGTGCAGTATGTCAATGTTTATTGCTACTATACAGAAATAATGTACATCTGTGGCACAACAGCTAATATCTACTACACTATTTTCATACAAACTCATTTTATCCATTATGGTCAGGCCTCTAGCCTTTCTTCAGCTGGAGGGGTGATAAACCTTAAAGTAGTAACAGTTTTCTGAGACCTGAAAGAATGGTAGCATATGAATTTCACCCCAACTGTACGGGAAGATACTGTGAAGTTTCATGTGAGAAGAAATTATACAGAACGTATCATTAATAGTTATACTTACTAGGGAACTATGTCTGTGCTGTAAAACTCTACAGGATTGCTTAATAACCTGTGAGGAAGAAAAGTGTCCACTATTGTTTACTTCAGCTTTTAAAATGAATTATTTTAAGATGATTATTGCATCTCTGAAAGATACCAGTTACTTATTATAAACTGACTTTATCAGTTTTCTACATGTGAAGACAAGGCTTCTGCCATAGTGGTGCAGACACTCACAGAGAATGTTTGTTAGATAAACTGATTTATTGAGATCTCTGGGTAGGTTAATACTCACAAGGGAAATTGAATCTCTCAGACAGGATGATCAGCTGCTGTCTGCTTGGTGATGGGGGTCTGAAAAGGTCATTGCAGCAGCATCTTCAGCTGTATCAGGTGAGACACCCCAAACTATAGACACAGGGATTTTTTATATCCAGCTGGGATACCTGATTGCACCCACACAAGCAAGATGCATTGCTAGTGATTTTCTTCAGCTATGTAAAAGCTTTTCCTATCTGAAGTATGTACAAAGTACTTTCCTATGTGACCTTTCCTGCATCTGCTGAAACATATTCTACTGACCATACAGGTGTCCTATTTATGTACAGGTTGGTCAACTCTGCTGCGGGAACAGCCTCAGGGCGTCTCTAAGAAGGCCAGAGTCACTACCTGGGATGTTACTGAGCACACCAAGGCAGAGCAGCAGTGTCTATCAGTTGGTCTATGCGCAGCAGCAGCTGCCCAGGGGGAATCTGCAGGGCTGTTCGAAATTCCCCCCTGGAGAGCAGCTGACGAAATTGGTCAAACACTTCATAGCGAAGCCAGTAGGAGCTCAGCCGAGCGCTTTGTGGCACATCAGTCCATTGAACCAAACCAGTCCAATGTCTTACCTATGCAGAGACTGGCTGGGGAGTTTCTGGAACCCCACGGGGAACGAGTGACTAAGTGCGCTTGGAGCACACACAGGCAAATTCCTACTATCACAGTTATAACTACAGGGCAAACTCCAATTTCATTTTTATATCAGACTTACAAGTTAAATTCTGTAACTCTTGCCACAGCAGATATATTTGGTAACCAGAACTTCAAAGGAAGGTCTAAGATCAATATCTGAGTCTTTTGTCAGACACAGTCAACTGTAGTTATAGCACAGATTTCACATTTCAGTATTACAATGGTGTTCGGTCCTTCTCAGGATGCTTTGATGTCTCAGGTTCTCTTCAGGTTTATTTTTTAATTTTCCTGTCATGATGAAATGCAGAAAAGATGTGACCCCACCATGAGCCCATTGTTACTGGTCAGAGAATATGTATTTGCTTATGCTGATACAAAGGAAAATCAAATAACTATCTATCTCACACTTTCCATGACAATGTAAAATGCCATTTATTTCCCTGCATAGTAAACCACTGCTTCTTCCCCCTCCATTTTTATTTCCCTTGTGTCTTTTGTTCTATAGCTCATGCATAATTTCACACCTGCATAATTTCTGAAGAACTAGGATTTTGCTTATCAATTTAAACAATAAAGACAGACCACTCAAAGAAACATGCAGACAGCCATTTCACAGGCTGAACTGAAGGGTTCTGGGCTGTTTATGCCAGTGGAGTTTTCCTTTTTGCAGCCTGCTGAGAAGCCTTGTACTCTTAATAATAATGTTAAAAGACTCACAAGGAAAAAAATCAAGTGTATAAAACCCCATGAGAGATAAGAGGAAGAGTACAAAGAATTTAATTCACTAGAGAATCACAAACTGAGAGGGTGTCCTGTGATGAATACCAGGCAGTGTAAAGCAAAGGGCTCTTGTTAGAAATTCTTCAAGAGTAAGAGCAATGTCTGTTTTCTCTCTTCATGTCTGTACACTGTACAGACTTGGTGCCCAGTCAGGCACAGCACAGGTTACATGCAAACCTTCCCGATCAGATCCTACCAAGACGCCTGGTAGAAGTTCTTCAGGAAGTCAGTCAACATCCAGACATGGAAGACAAGCTTTCCCTGTGTCTCATGCTACTGGCAAGTAAGTCCTGGTGCACACGCAGTGATGCTGATAGGAAATAGATGGTTGTCAGACTGGAGATCGAAAGGAGACAGATCACTCACACAGAGAATGAACAAGGCAGCCCTGCAGTCTCTCCAAAGATTTAATATTACATAGATATAGAGAGTCAGACATGTGCTATTACCTTCCCTTTATCAGAAATAAGGATCATGTTTCTAGAAACAGGCTTCTCCCCAGACTGAATACAGGGTGCATCTGTCCATCTCAGCGCTGGAAAATGATATTGCTGCTGGTTCTAGGGGAGGAATGGTCTGAAGCAGGAAAGTAATACTAGGAAGCAGGGAAGAAAGGATGCTCCAAAAAGCAGCTGTGCTCCCAGAGATCAGCTAACCTGACATCTGCCTAACAGCTTGCTGATATTATACATTGCGTACAAGACCATGCCCTTCAATTTCCAGATGAGTATGTTTGATGCAGTGAAGTTTCTCCAAGGGCTTGTGCCATCTCAAAGAACTGAGTTTACTCCCCCGCATTCAGGGCTATTGCCAAAGGGTGTTAAACATCTGAGAAGTTTTGGACAGAAAAGTGCAGCCTTTGAGATACTCTCCTGTCTATCAATCATGTAAAGCTGTCTAGACTGTCCCAGGAGAGGGGGTGGAAATGCAAATCAGATATATGTGTAAATCTAGAAGTGTAAATCAGATTCTATAAGCATGCTTATGCAACATGGTATAGGGAAAAAATTACACATTACCAAGACAAAACCCCAAGGACCCTCTTGAAGCGCCGGTAAGAAATGAAACTTTCCTTCTTAGGAATTCAGTAAATGGCTGAAATCTTCTAGGAGCTGTGTTCAACAGTTTCACAGCTTTGATACAGTGCAGCTAATACCATGCTGAAATAGGATCATGACATACAATAGCAGCACAGCACACCACATGAGGATAGGTCACACCATTGCAAAATAATTTATGCAAGGAGAAGCACTGGCTGGTACCCTGGAGGTAATTATGTTTATTATCTGTGAGCCCATGGTGACAGCAAATGTGCACTGCAATAGCTATATCTCACCAACACAGTAGTCACCCACACTGCTGAGGTAGTCATGGTCATTTTATGAATTACAACAAAGTAATATCTGAGGAAAGTTATTAAAGCTGTTAATGTAACAGTGTCTGGTACATGGTTTTAATATTCCATTATTTATTATTTTAGTTTTTTGCAATAAACCCCTGAAACATCATTTCCCTACCAGGGCTTCAGGCTGTGCCTGGGTTTACTCTGGTCCTGCATGGAAGGACAATTAAATGTTCCGGTTTAACACCTGGCAGATTTGAGTGCTGTTCCCTGTGTTGAGACCACAGACTGGCCGCATTTTCTTTCTTTTTTTTTTTCCCAAAGATCCAGTGTCATCTTACAGTTAAGCTAATGCAGAAATTATCCAGCTGGACTACAGGTTTTGGATTAGCGTGTTTATGCGGGTGCTTTCTAGAAAAATTAAATTGAACCTGCAGAGCTCCATGCCAATGGCTTTAAACCAAGCCTGGTTTTCTTTCTGTAAGGCATTTTCTACTGAGAAGAGAAATACAGTCTTGATGAAAAATTATTAGATAAGGATTTTTGTACAGAGTTATGAAGATCAGACTAAGTGATATGGATTCTCCTGGGGCAAGAATCAATGAGTTTGTCAAAGCATGTTCTGTCTTTGGGCTGTGTTCACATCACCTGCTGCTGCAGCTACTCAGCCAGCCAGGGCTGCTTCTCTGTGTCTGGGCAATGAGCAGGCAGTAAACAGGCAGGGTAAGGAATTGCAAAGAGCCCAGATATGGTTCCCATAGCAGGTAACTTCCCTGCTGGTCTACTGGCAAAGCCAGAGGGAAAAATGAGTCTGTTCTCAAGGCATCAAAACTTCTGACACCTCTTGCTATACATTAGCAAGTGAATTCGTATTCTGGACCTTATTTTGCTTAAGATATTTTTGCCATTATGCAAGTCAGCTCTTTGGACAAGATTTCATGAAGTGCTGCATCAAACTCTCCAAATCACAAGCAAAGCCTTTATAAACCAATTGCCTCTTTGACACCTCCTAACTTGCCATACCATTTTGAAAGCAGCCAGTTGTGATGGGAATTCTGTTGTCCTCATTTTCTCTTCACATACTGATGTGGTTTGCTCCTCATTGCTCTATTATCTGTGGGGGCTCATGGTATATTACACTTACATTTTTCACTGGCTGAAGCCACATCTGTTTGGATCTTATTCTCTAGTTCTTCTTTCTTCACTTCACCCAAGTACTTCCCCAGCATCTCTTTTTTCAGTCTCTGAGTATGCCAAGAAACCAATCTTTATGTTTTTACCACTGTGAAAATGAATTATCTATGGCAAACTTTCTTTGTAGCAGAAATGGTCACCAAATGTGCCAAACTGAAAAAATCTGTGCAGTCATGAGCCATTTAAAAAAAATAATCAGGGTTTGTCTTGGCCTGATTTTTCAGTAAATAATCAAGAAGTCAACATTTAAATAATAATAAAAATAATGTCTATATTTGCTGGAAGTTGCTGCAGAGAAATTTGAAGAAAATTCAGCTCAACCCAATCAGCACCATGCACAGAAAAGAAAAAAAAAGTTAAATTATGAACAGCATTTTTCTGTGTGACATGGCAAATAAAGCTGCATTAAAAAATAATGAATCTGCACAAAAGATAAAAGCACCAGTTTCCTTTCAGCAGGAGGGCAGCCTTCCCTGTCTTTATGTCATCCTCCACATTACTTTTCCTCAGTCTGATGTGACTATGGAATAGTCTCCTCGTGGAACTGGCTTTTTCTCACTTACTGCCTGTACTTCTCCTTGTCACCTGTTTGCTTTCCTAACCTCTGCAGTAGATGCTATTAAAATAGTTCTGTACACTTTAACCTTGGTTAATTGAATCCTTCTCTCCTTTTTTTTTTTTCACAACTATTTTGTTTTTGTAGCCTTCACTTAAATACTTACTTCTTACCACATTTCTCCACCACATTTCTCCTTCTAAGACCATTTTCTTCTAGGTCCACTTCTCCATTTACACCACACCATCTACTGAGGTGTGTGGGGAGGGAGGAGGAACTTGCAAGCATGCCTAAAGTGCAATCAGTGAGTAATTTCACTTGTCTGAGTGAGATCCCATATTTTTCAAAATTTACTACGTTAGAGCCTAATTAAGGAATTAAGTTCCCAACTGTACTGAGTGACACTGAAAATTGCAGCACACAGATTGAAGAAGGAATGCATTTTCATGGCATTAATTATTTACATATGGGAAGAAAATGAACAAAGGTACTGCCATGATTAGTGCAGAAAAGTTCTCACTGGGCAGTGAGATGGGCAGTGAGCTGAGCTGCCTGCACTCATTAACAACAGAGTTTGTAAAGAATATCTTGCACTTTTCATGCGTGGATAGTAGTGAAATCCACCACTGTGTTTTGCAGTGACCTCTGCATAGTAGCTCCTTGAATCCTTTTTAATCAAACGAATGCTGTAGTGTTAACTATTTATTAGAGAGGTGGGACAGTGGAGTGAAAAGTGGCTTTCAGGAAAAAATGGTTTGGCTTTATCTCAGTATTTATTTTAAATGACTGCTTTTGTACCCAGGGGGAGCAGCACAGCAGAGTGCTTCCTGGAAGCAGGCGAGCCATTGTGTTGCCTCTGCTCCTCTGGTGTTGCTCACCTGTCCTGTTGGTATGTGCTGCAATGTCCTTGGGGTCCTTCCAAAGCCTCAACAGGTCTCTGGGGCCTGTGGGGCTCGGGTCTCTGATGGGTCCTCTGGGCAGGCACGCATGAACAGCTTTGCTGGGTCAGCCTGAAGGTTTGTGTGGACAGTAACGCTGTGTGCACAGCAGAATAGGGTTTGAAAGAAAAATCAGTGTTTTATGCAAGCACATGCCTATCCTGACTTATTTCTGTGATACATGATCTTCACTATAATGCCCAGGAAGAGGCATCAAAATGGAAAGGGAAGATGAAGTGCTAACCAGTCTCAGCACCTTTCATGTAGTGTTTGGAAATGCACAGGAAACCACAGCAGATGTGGCAATTAAAACTCTCTTAACGGAAGTATGAAACTTATTTTTAAAGTGAATTGGGTGGTTTAAGCATCATAAGTTCTCTCTTTTGGGGCTGTTCCACACCTCAAAATATTGTAAAGAGCCCTAAACCAGATAAAGAAGAAAAACATAAATCCAGCTGTAGCTCCCCTGATGTAGAAACAAGCACTAGCCACAGCCCACCACTGCCACAGGGAAATGAGAGCCGGAGTGGGGACTGCCACAGCTTGCTGCCTACCCCCTCTCTGGGGTGAAGTTATAACCACATCGCTGGCTTTGACATTCCGTAGGGGATTTATCTTCTTTGATGCTGATCACTCTTTCACCTTCTCATACTACTGACCACCTCCTCCTTCACCATGCCGCACAGAGAAGCCTGCCCTTGCCATGTAAATGTACGGCAACATGCAGTGAAGCCACCCATCAGCAGGTGAACACTGTGTGCAGCCATTAACAAAGGCTCCCATTGGCGATGAGCTGGTCATTTTTTAAGATTCAGCAAGCATTTTCTCTTGCAGGCTTTGTTCTGCAAGGAAACTGCCATGTCCTCAGGGATGGGGGTATTGATTGAATGGTGTTGCCAGCTGTTACAAAGCCAGAAGAGCCTTGGCATCACCTGTTTTAGAAAAGGTGACATGACACCATTCGCGCTGCAAATACCCCACAGGCTTGGCTGAAGGCAGCTGCTTGTATTCCTTTGCAACTGTCTGCCCTCACACCAGCTCATGGCGTAAGCAGCGATGCTGAAACCTTCCTGCGATCACTATATCTGCTGCATTTCTTCAGCCACTCTTACTCTGAGGCTGCAAGCAGGAGGCTGATGGGCTCGCTCACCTTTCTGTGGAGATGCTGCCTCAGCAGGCAACTGGCTCCAGGCACTGCAGTCGCTAGAGCAGCACCATCCGTGCCATACTGACATGTTTACTCATGGTCAGGAAAATGCTTCAGGTGGTGCAAAAAGAGTTGTGTTCTCTGCTTCCAAATCACCTTGTGAAACCATTGCAATTCATTCACTGCTTCGATGTGATGTGTGACAATGAACAGTGGTTACCACAAAGATACACTCCAGCGGCCAAGAGAAGGGGAGACAGCGCTTTGCAAACCAGCGGCACTTATGCCTGCGCCCTCCACCTGGTTGTGGCTGCTGGACACCATGCAGGGATGGTGAACCCTAATGCCATGATCTCTCTGGGTCTCTGCAATATTAACAGTTAAGCATGGTGACTCGTGGGTCTGACCAAAGCCGATTATGCAGTCTCCACCAGGAACGTCCTAGTCAGATTAGTAGTATGGGAAAACCTTGAGCGGCTTTTTTAATGATTTGCAGACAATGAATTTATTAAAGGACTAGTTAAGCTTTTATAAATTATGCTAAAGCTAAATATCCCATGCTTCTCTGACTACTATATATTTGCCTCAGGAAACTGTAATTAAGACAATATTGATTTACCACACACTTCCAGTATCACACAGATCAGTTATGCCACTGACATTTTCCCAAGCTCCTTTTGACCTGGAGCATGCAGCAAATACTCAGCCAAGTTTCACAGTTAATCTATATTACACTTCCTGGAGGTAGTGATCTGCTATATACAATTAAAATTGATTTGGTCTTGATTTTCCAGAGTATCTGAGAAATTCATAGCTTTTTCTGAGATAGAGAAGAATTTTGCTTGATTCCAATATAAAATAAATCTGAGCCTAAAGCAAAGAATGATCCTTCCTTTTTCTACCAATAATCTTCTCTTTACTGGCAGAAAAAAAATGTCTTCCTCCCTTGAATGCCAGCACAGACATCAAGAGATAATTCTTTCTTCCTTATAAACTACAGTCTCCAATGTTCAAGCTAATTTTAAACCCCTGCTTATCCTGGAATTCAAGATTATTATTATTACTGCTATTGATGGGGTTTCAGCAGCAGATTTATATAATGGGCTGCAATATTATTCTTTCATCATTTAAACAGAAGACTTCTGAGCAGTTTTCTCCAGATAACAGCAGCATCTCTCTTTTTCTTTTGCCCTCAGGAAGTCCTACCTAGCCTAGCTCATACTCCATCTCCTTCTTCCATCTTCCATTTTTCACTAGACTGCTATTTCAGATGGATTTGTGCTCATTTCAGTTTGAGCTCAGTTCTAGATTCTACCTTAAGCCTGATTTCATGCACCTTTCTTGGAAGACATCATTACTCAGCGATGTACTGCTTTGTACATAGACATAATCAGCAATAAAGCAAGCCTTGTATGTAATACAACACACACAAATTTAAATTTGAAACATTTGCATGTTTGCATTGCATAGCCAAAATTTACTGTGTAGGCTTCTCAAAGACTTCAGCCATCCCAGTGTTTTCTAAAGTCCTTTGAAATGGAGATATTTAGTATTTGTAGTGCCCATGGCTTCAGTATACTGAAGATTATATAAATGAAGACCCGAAACTCTTCCATGGACAACTTACTGCTTATGTACCACTTGTAAGAATATCTCATTTGGAAATAATGCTGTTGAAAAAATACAGAATAAGAGCAAAATACAGCTCAGTTTGATAATATGCTTACAAAAACAAAGGCTTAACATAACCTGTAAAAATACAAGTGTCCATGTCATCCAAAACATGACAGTTGCAGTTTTGAACACAGTCAAAGATCTTAATGGGAAGTCTCTTGTTCATCATACTAGCCAGGTGCAATATATTAAGTCCTTATGAAACATACTTTTACAAATACTGTCAGCTGACCACAAGTTTGTAATGAAGGAGGCAACTCAAGAGTATGGAAGGGGCAATCAGCCTGTGATCTATAAAGGTATTAATACAAGAGGAAGATGTGGCTCTGACTCCAAACTGGGCGCTCTCACCTCAGATGGTGACGTTTCTATTGCTGGAGAAGAAACAATGTGAAGTTTCAGTGCATTTTCCCAAAGCAATGAGTATTTTTGAATGTTTCTGTGTGTTAGTGAGAGTGATGGAGAAGCTCTGAGTCCATTTAGGAGAAGAATCTATTAGAGTCTGGGATATGTAGCACAAGATGTCTTGTTAGTATTCTGATAATAGAGTGCTTAGTAATGTAAATGGAAAATCGAATCAACATCTCTAACACTCTGGTGTCTTCAGACCTGAAAGAACTGGATGGGTCAGAAATTGTAAATGCATCCGGCACTCAAGAAAGAGAGGTGAGAAATGAAGCTAAGCACTTTGTCATAACTCATTATCCAGCTTAGCATTTCCCAAGGCAAATACCTGACAGGAAAGAAAAAGAAAAGAAATAAATAAATATGTAATATTCAGTCCTAAAACTGGGAAGAAGTATTTATAGGTGTATTGGAACAAGTAAATAATATCAGTAACAACCTGTATGACCTGCCCTGTAATGACTCAGGTGTGTGACAACAGGTCTACTTCTTACCTGACACATCACCAGGCTGCTGTCACTGCAGAGGGACCATCTAAGGTTTATGAAACTCAGAGCTGAGCAGCCCCATGCTGCCAGTCACAGGACTTTCTGACAGGGAACTGAACATTGCCAATAATATAATCAAGAGTCTTTTTGGCTGAAGAGCACTGCACTCAGCTTCCCATACCACTACAAGCATTTCTGATTACCACTGTTTTCATGTGCAGCGTAATAAACTCTGACAGACTGACAACTGAAATAAAAGCAGTATCTGTTCTTTCTCTGCCACCATAGGACAAGCAGTCTGTCTGGACCTGTGCACTGCAGGATTATATTGATTTTCTGCAAGTAATTGCAATAAAGCATGTTATACAAGAAATAACTGCCAGAGCAAGGGACTACTATTAGCAGAAATAACTGACATGGCAGGAAAAAATGCAAATTATGTCTATTTCCGTGGACTTAAGGAGACATTTTCAGGGTCAAATGAAATAAATCAAATCACAGTTCTGTTTTGCTTGCTCGTATAAGTACTCAAATCATTGTATTACCGTGTCAGGTACATTTTTCAAACTTCTTTTAATATTTCTCTGGACCATATGCAAAGCTTTATTTTATAATTTTGAATGTACTCTGGTAAAAGTAATCTTGTACACTGATAAAAAGAAGACCTCTGATCTTAGTCTGGTTAGCTAGTTTTCCCTTCAAACAGTGTGATGTTTTTGTCTGGGAAATCAATGATAACTTCAGCATGATGTAATTAATTCAGTTGCCTGAATACTGTGTCATTTTATGGCATCTAAGAGATTGATGTGGCATTGGTAAATACAGGCCAGGATCTACAGAAGTCCTTTGGCCACTGAGTTGCTAGAGGCCAAGCAAGGTGAACTAGGGCATCTCAAATGCAGAAGAGGTATGGAAGAAGAGGTGGTTAGGAAGCTGAACCAAGATGC
The DNA here is from genome assembly GCF_900496995.4 of Aquila chrysaetos chrysaetos. Lineage (NCBI taxonomy): Eukaryota > Metazoa > Chordata > Aves > Accipitriformes > Accipitridae > Aquila > Aquila chrysaetos. The sequence continues at coordinate 11,036,509 of NC_044022.1, read as the reverse complement.
CTTGCACAAATATTGATATTTAACTAACTTTCTCACATTTTTAAGAAAAGTCAGGAGTACAGGCGATGGCTGAAGGTCCTTCACCTGTTGATTCTAGCACCACATGAAACAGGAAAAGGTACAGAGAATCACAAACTGGATCTGTCAAGAGATACACTAGACGGCAACTCAGCCTTTTCTATCTCTTAGCTATATTCTTAAGCTGCATCACTTTCTGCCTCCTTAGCCTAACAGAGCAGCAAGGAATGTGAGCACTTTGAATGTTTTTGATGGTGCGATATTCTCTACTCAAAGACATACTATTCCATCAGGCACCCTTAAAATGCTTTATATAGATGCTTTTTAAAAAATACATGGTCCACTGGAAAAGAATCAGGTTAATTAAATAATTATATTTCCCTTAGGCTTTACCTGCTGTCACTCGCAGGAATACACTAATTTCCTGAATGCAAATAATCAGAATTACACACAGTATTCCAGATATGATCCCACAAGTACCTTATGCAATGACATTGATATTTCCCTATATCTATCAGAAACATCTCTCTTGTGGTTACATTTGATTTTTTCATATGACATTAGTGGCTATAATCATACACTTCTCAGTCAGTACCCTTCTATCTCTTTTTCTTCTTCTGTCATTTCTAAATTATGAGCTTCCAGTTATTACAGGAATGCCCACAATTAATCCTGGCACACATTACTTATCCGTTCATCCTACTTCTATTTTATGTGGTCTGAAGGCCACTCCATTCTTTCCTTATTTCATTTGGCTGTTGCTGTGTTGATAACAACTCCCAGTTTTGTGCCATCAACAGATACCATTTCTTCTCCTCTATACTAAGGTCTTTAATGAAAATATTGAATCAAAGTGGTCCTCAACTTCAGTTTATGTTCCACTTAGCCTGTTTATCTCACACATGCCTACATCTTAGGAGGCTAGTAATACAGAATTAAAGTATGTGATATGCTCATATATAGAGTGAAGAAATCATTTGTCTGTGTAGACCTACAGGAATAACTCCTTTATTCAGTATTATTATCAAATTTTCTCTGCCTCTGTACTGAAATCAAGGAGGGATTGCATGTAAGATGACTTAAACAATCATTTTTGCTTAAAGCTGTTATTAAAGTCTCAGATTTAATCGCGCAATGCCTATGCTCCAGGTACTAGGGTGGAGTCAACACAGGACAGAGTGCTTTCCCCATCAAGATGAAGAAAAAATGCCAAGTCTTTCTTGCAGCACTAATCTTGGCCCATCGTTGGGTCTTCATTTCCTTGGTCCACATGTTCCTTTTTTCCTAGGAGTAGGGAAAGTTCTGTGAAAGATCACATGAAACTTGTTTGTGCTGAGACATTTCAGTTGAAATCTACCTTTTTGATTTGGCCCCCAATGAAGAATAACCAGATGGCCTTTCCTGCTCCAGCCAATATCCTGTTCAGTCTAAAATCCTTACCTTGTATGCTTGCTCCCAGAAGACAGCCCACCTCTTTTCCCCTAGACCAACTCTGATGTCCAGTCCGTGTATTAATACTAAGTTTCCAGTGCATTACACTACCTCCTCCTGATGCTGGTATGACTTTTAAATTCTCTTCCTCCCGTTCTTCTGTCAGACTGCAGATCATCCTGGACTCTCTTCTTCCAGTGTCTCCCATATAAGAATATAAATCCAGACTTTTTCTTTAAAGATCCATCTACACAACAACTTGCCTGCAATAATATCCACAGGGAATACTAACAAAGAAGAGCATAAAAAAGTATTATGAGACCTGTAGCTGCTATACTTTCCCGGACTCCTGCAACAAAGGATTAGTGGCTTCCTGAGCTGACAATAGCATGCAGTACATGTTTAAAATCAGCTGATGAATCTACCCTCCATGAGCTTTTTCTAATTGCTTCTATTTTAGTCTCTGAAATGTTCTGTTCGCACTGAGAGCCACAATTTGATTACACACTCTATGAAAAAAAGTACTTTCTCTTGCATTACTTGTTTTTAATCTGCTGCCTCATTAAATGCCCTCTAATTCTGGCATTGTAAGAAACACAGAATAATCATTTTCTATATACTTTCACCATAGTATTCAGAGATCTTTATCACAGTCATGTCTTTTCAGACCTGGGCAATTCTTGCCTATTTAATTTCAGGAAGATATGCAACAACTTTCATAATTGTTATTGTCCTTGTCTGTAGCTTTTTTTATTTCTATTGTATCCTTCTGTGCTGGAATTATCTGGACTGCATATGGGCGTTAAACTGAAGGCATTCCTTACATTCATACAGTCACATAAATGAGCTTTATCAGACAAAGTGAGAGCTCAAAATGCAGTGTTACATTAAGAGAAGAGTAACTCTCCCAGCTAAAAAGACTCTGAGAATTGTCTTTATCATAATTTTCTGGTTGACACACAGTATTCCCAAATCTATTGTGGAGCAGAACTGACTCTCACATACCAGAGTTATTCAAATTCCCATCTAAACATTCTGGAAAAAATTTCTGGAATAATTTTTAAGACAGGAATAGGAAAACTATCAGTCTCTTTCTTGGAAAATATTCACCGGGCTTAAAGCCAGCTGTGGCAAGGGCAACAATCCCTGAAATTTTAGGGAGGTTAGACCTTCCTTAGCTTTAGCTTTAGCCACATAAAAGCCAAGCACATTCGGTACTGAAATGTCAAACTCCCCTGCCAACATTCTGAATTAATTGAAATTCATTTTCTCCCAGTAACACATTCCACAGAAAAATATTACAACCAATTCTAGTTAATGGCCTTCTGTAAAAAACAGCAGAGCAGAATGAGTCATGTTCTCAGTTGAGGATATAGAAAAGATGAAGAAGGAATGAAAAAATGGGCAACATGAACAGCATTTGTAAGGCTGATGACGTTACAGCGTGCCAGCTTCCTTTGTTCTTGCGTTGGTAGCAATGGGCTAGTGTCGATATTTCATTGTAATGTCACCCGTTTTCTAACTCTGTTCTCCAGGACTGAAATCTGGTTCTGCTCTGTTGTTCTACAGAACCAAGAACGGAACAATCACTGGAAGAAATTAGCCGTTACAGTATCACCCAAACCAGACATTTTCTTTCCAACAATCTGTTAAATTTCTTAAGCAGGTCTGCCTCAAAACTCCAAAAGTTCAGTTAAGAACAAAGGCTTTGGTAAGGTTTTTACATGGCAATGTCCATGAAAACGAAAGCTTACATATCAAGGGATATATGCAAAGTGTATTAAAGCATCTAGCGTTTTGTTATAACATATTTTACTAGTTTATTGCTCAACAGTACATTTAGATTTGTGGTATAAGGTGAGGTTTGAGAGCTAGGAGTGAAAAGAGGACCTTTTCCACAAATATCTTCATTGACTTTTTGGACTGTTTCCAGTGAATTGGGTTTTAGTATATTTTAATTCTGCTCTCGATAGGTAAGCTGTCAACAGAAAAAAGGCAAATTTCAATGATTCATCATGACTTTTAATAGACTTTTGCATGATTTATTGATGTAAATATACTGTAAATAACTAGTTGGACATTAAAGGGCAAATGAAATGTTTTATCTTTAACAGACAATTTGGAAATGAACAGTATAACTAGAACATAGTCATCACCACTTTATTTTATGTCATTCCAATCTACTGTCAATTTCTTTTCATATACAAATTCAACTTTTTTGTAATCTTGAATAACTAGAAATCTTGCATAATGAAACATGTTATTTACACTGTGTATGACTCACAAATAATTACAAATAAAAAGTATACAAAATGATTAAAATGTATCATTAAATGAAAAGCAAGGAAGATATAGTAGATGTTCTGATTAACTATAAATGCTTACATTTTTGTACATATATTTCTAATCTGAAATTGCTAGATGATATATCTGATGATTTTGATCAGGAATACTGGTTCTTATGCCTGCACTACTGGAAAGGAAGCAATATTTCCAGATGCAATGAGCCACTTAAGAAACATTTATGAAACTGCATAGGATGAAATGTAGTCATTTTAGAAAACAAAAATAAAATATTTGACATTGTAAAATATAAGCAATTTAATTCATGCCATACAGATACATTGTATATTAAACCAATACTGTAAGATGGCATTGTAAATAAACCATAACAGAGCTATAACATTTTAAAAATGAGCAATTCACATGGCATTTGTATCATAAAATAGCAGATGTATAACATTATTTACATTGCAAACCGAAGAGATAGTAACCCCATGAAACCACAGCAAACAAATTGTTCAAAACATTGATCACAGACCTGATTCATAAAATATGTAGGAATGTGTGTAGAATGTATGGAAAAATAAGTCCTTAGATATCTGAAATGCTGCATTAGATACTAGGTGTGCAACTCCCATCTACAACCACACAATGAGGTATGGCTGCAGTCCCGCCACCCTTGCTCACAACATTTGCAGAAGGCTTGGCCAAAGCACACATTGCATGAGGCCTCCGTGTCCTTTAAGTTACCTGTTCACCTGAGCCACACAGGACTGCAGCCTAAATGGCCCATGTAACTAAGCTTTAAATCCAAATGCAGGTCAGGGGAAAGTGCTGTCTTGCTCCTACATGGAATGCGTTACACATTGACGTGCTGGACTGTGGTTCTGTTTACAGGCTGAGCATTACCTAGCAAATATAACAGTTGCAGCATCAGACCACGGATGGTTTTGTACAGCAAGGAACATAGGGTATGGTTTCAATGCTCTTTGTAGACTTTAGCCCAAACAAGGACTCCTATTAGGCATAATAGGAGTCACATGGGTTTGCTTTGCAAGGATTATCAGGAGGTAGGAAGCCTGCAATTGTTCAGAACAGGGGGTTTCTGGCATGGCAGTACTGACCAAGGTTTTGACTGGGCTGCAATAATCTGCTTTATTTGTGAAGGCTTAGGACCACCACAGATCAGTCCTAATTCACAATAACATTCAAAGCTCCTACCACAAAACCTTGCTGGAAAGTGAACCCTACTTGCCAAGTCCTGACAGGTATTTGGGTATTGACCATTTCAGCAATGAATCTTTAAACAATGGTTATTAAAAAGGACAGTCACCTCCAGCCCCATGGCAGTATTATAGCTACTCAGCATAAAATTTACCTATGGAAACTCAGATACAGCTCCTATGAGACGGATCATCAGGGTTGACCACTGTATTTGAATGGTGTTAGTTCCACATGCGGTGATGGCAAAGGAGGTTTAAGAGAACATGAAGTTTGATAAATGAGCTCTACCTCACAATCCCCCTCATTTCTCTTTCTTTTTTTTTTTTCTTCTTTACTTATTGTTCCAGATGATAGTTTTCATGACACAAGACAGAGTAGGTGGTACAAATCATGTACTCCTGCCAACATCTGAAATTCCAAATGCTACAACTTCCGTGTTTTTCCTCAAGACTTGCCAGACTGAAATACATGACCAGTCTGCACTAGCTGAGCAACGTGTCAACGTGCTGTGCCTATACACATCAATTCTACAGCATGAGATGAGTCCAGTACACTTGCAAAGTTGGTCTGCCCCTAGCAGTAAACCCAACATATCCATACAAAACTCTTCTCACCAAGATACAGAATTGTTCTGCACAAGTTTAGTGTGGCCTTTTATCCAGGATTTCCAGACATCAGGCAGCCCAACTCAAGCTATTGACATGGTTGAAGAGATGTCAAAATATTCCAGACAAAAAAGGTATCACAAAAGAGATAAACCAGCTATTCTTTCATGGGAAAGCAAGTCTGCAACATACTACCAGATGCAGTCTTCACATATGAGAACTCAAATAATGCAAAGACACAGACTTAAACTAATTTTTTGCCTTTATAAATGATGGGAGAAGAATAATAAATACAGTCTGGATGGTGTCTTGAACACCCAGCACTGTAACTAAACTGGTACATTTCGTATCATGTTATTGCAGTGCTTAGAAAACCAAGCTCTGTCAATGACTTCCAGCAAATTAGCTACATTTGTGACATTGAAAGTCAGTCTGGATGGACTTGGCAGCTGGACTGCATTTACTAAGTAATTCGGACAAAGTAACCAGGTAACTCTTTTTGCTTTGAAGCTCTACTGGCTTCAAATGAGAGAATGTGAGGGAAGAAATAAATATTTTATGAGCAACTGTTATGTGTATCAGCAAAGTTTAATGAGAAAAAAAAAGAACTCAGTAACTTCCCTATTGTTCTACTTTTTTTAGCAAACTACACACATTTCTTGTGTGTAAAAATTCTGGATTTGTCTTAATGTTCTGTCTTCTTTAAACACCTCTTCAGTGACTTATACTACTACTTACTAATATGACAAAAATTAATTAATGTGACCTATCTACCAGAGGACTAGGTCAAACATGGGAAACCTGTATGATTTTTTTTATATCCAGATAATTTCTCCATTACAGCAGACTTCCAGATAAAATGGGAAGCAGAAATTAGAGCAATTTTTGATGAAGGCTGGTGCCAGTGTCCATGGCAGAGGCTTAATCAAATATGTCTGTTACAATGACTCAAGAAACTTTGCTAAACTGAATAAGCAATGCAAGATCTTCAGAACTTACTCAGCTGAACTTCAAAGGGGTTTTGTTGTTTTGCTGATCACTAATAACTAATAAATGAGATTTTGGATCTATTTATCTTTATGAATCAGGTACTGCGCAAAGGTCATGCACTGAAATAGCTCATTACTTTTCCCTTGCAAATGCATTAATGGGGAATCAGAGTAGGATGGAGCCCACCACAAGTTAACTAGAAGCAAGAGAAAAGAGTATTTGTTGACAAGAAATGTTACTGTTAGTATTTAGACAAGGCAAAACTTCTTAGCTTGGTCCTGTGAAGAACAATAAAACTTGTATTTTGATTATAAACTTTTATATGAATACTAGCCTAAAACTAGAGGCATTGAAATAGAAGCTGTATAGTGTATTGTATATTGCTTTTCTTATAGAGTATACCTTTTGTTTCTAATATGTTGACAAACAAGTAAAATCTTTCAGGACAAACTAAAAGGACCTCATTGTAACGAACACCATTATAGCAGGTCACACTATGAAAGCAAGATGTCAAGTCACAACACAGTGCAGGCATGCCATTAAAAGATAATTTGGAGTACTCTTAGAAGGCTGTTTTATCCTTCTGCTATCTGTTAACAACATGCCTGCATGAGTTTTGTAAAGTTTTTTCTTCTTGTTTGAGGCCTTCATGGCTTTGAAAAAAGGAAGGGTAAAAAAGGCAAACTGTTTGCCCTCAATTACATTTTGCAAGAATCATCACCAAAGCCTACTCAAAAAGAGGCAGAAAGAGAAAATTAAGACATATCAATAGAAGCTGAACAGAACAAGGCCGTTGTTTAACAAATGATTTGTTTCTTCTAAACAAGGCCCAGGCTATTGGCACTGTCTTCATTTGTTAGAAAAAAGAAGTTGCTTATCAGGAGGAGATTCAGGAAAGGCATTCACTGATCTCTCTAGCCTGCAAGATTACAGATAGCATCTGCTTTTCTATTTCCCAGCAACACATGGAGAAAGACCCCTTGCTGTATGGAGGCCTGTGTAAACAGTTACTCACAAAACAGTGATTTTAAAACAAGAAGAATAAACTTTAGATTACATTTTTTTCAGAAGCTCATAGGGTCATAGCTATCAAGATATACATTCTGTTATAGGAAAAGCAGTACAAATGTTAAAGCTTTTAAGACTGTATGTAGTTCACTGCACACACAATTTTCCCATGGCCTACACATATGGCACATCGATTTATTACATAGACTCATGTTCCCATAGAGGGATTAATACTGAATTCTGCTGTGTTATACTGGTGCTGCGGCCTTGAATAACTTGCTTAATGACACAATACAGGCCTGGTTAGTACACATAGTATGAACTTCAACTGCTCGCAGTCAAAGACATAAATGACAGAACCAAACTTTACTGTTTTGTTTTCAAGTAGATAAGTCTTTGGTTAGTAGTAAATTCAGTTGGTTTGGGGAAGCAATCATAACTGAAATAGTAATTTTCAACCAGAGGTACTTGCTGTAACTTCCAGACCACTAAGACTGCCAAATGAATCCCAATAAAAAAACTGAAATACAGCATGCAATAGTTTGTATGGACTCTGCTTCTGTTGGCAGGTGGATTCCTTTGCTGACCAGCTAGAACAAGTAGCTAGACTCGATTTTGCAATTACTCCCTTGGTTTCAGTGTGGGAAGGTCTTGGCTTATATGCTTTGCTGAGCTTTTCTGTCCATGCTAGCTCATGGTAAAACTCTAACCTGCCACATCCCTTCCCAATAGATTGCAGGCTGACGTTTTAAAATAATGTTCAGATTTACATAGTACTAAAATTAATCTCTTTTAACCATTAAGTTGACAGAAATGTCTAGGGACACCACCTTACCTCCTCTGCATGTTACTAAAATGGAAATACTGTCATTAATTAGATTATCCTTGTGTCTGTAAGAAATTTTGTACAAACTGCTTCAGTGCACAAACATCACAGTGCTCTAAACCCTGATAGAGCTCTAGTATTATTTAATGGCATCGAATATTACTTTAATGCTAAGCATCCTTTGTTGATAGTGCAAGGTTGTAATCTTGTTATTTAGTGCAGAATGCATGTACAAGTCTCTTCAGAGAAGCTTTATAGAACAGACTAAAACAGTATTACAGAATTACACAAAAAGCATTTGCACCCAGGGGAGATTGGTCCATTTCTACAGGAGTGCAGACTTTGAGGTGGTCAACCTTCACATTTTAGGAGAGCCAAGTATTTTTATCCAGCTTGCAAAACAAAGATGTTTGAAACAAGATGAGCAGCAATTCTCAGCATTCATAAAGCTGAGATTAAAACTGCACTGCACTGAAGTGCTCCTTCCCTTTGTTCTGCTCTTAGTAAATGACAGACCACCAATATGCAACTCATAACTCTTACTAAAAATTCCCACTCCTAAAACTGAGCATCACGAACGTGGATGAACACCTATCTTCCTACAATAATCCAAGTTTTTTACTCATACCTACAATTTACCTTCACATATGTCTGGCCCTGTTATTGGAGCTGTTTGTGACTATCTTAGACAAGAATTAGCCCTCAGATTTTACTTTGGCAACACTGAAATCAAAGGGAAAAGTTGAAACATACAACTTTTTAAGGCATCAAAGATTAATCATCCTCTAGAGTTACCTGCAGAGGAAATGAAGATGAGCCTGAATGAATTGCCAGTTAAATCACGAATTTCAGAATTACAGTAGGCTCCTGGAAGAAAGGTTTAAACAAGTATCAGAAGTATGAGATTTTCCATTCATGGTTTCATGAATTTCATGGGGTTTCCGTTAGGTGGGAGAGTCAGCATTACAGTGACAGACAACTGGAAAATTGTTATCGGTTCTTCTAGGCAAGATACTGCATGTGAAATTCAATTTGTTTTCAAAGGCTTTGGGAAGAGGCTGAACTATGACTTGATGGGCTCAGGCTGTGAAGTGCATGCCGATAACATTAGCTTGTTTTGCAAAAGTTTCTCCTAATCATTAATTTATCTCACTGAAACAAATATAAACCACCAGAAGATTTTTAGTGGCATCCAGTTCCTTCTCTAAAGCTGGCCATACAGGCAGAGCAAAGTGGCAAAGAGAATGAGGGGATTATCTGTAGCTGTGAAACATTGGTTGGAGTCTCCAGTACGGTGGTCTGAAACAGCTTAACATTTGTGTGTTGCACCAGTGGATTGCACAACCAGACTACACACACTCTTCAAAACACTATGGAATCCTGGAAAGAGGAACTGCAGAATTTTAGTAAACTGGGAAAGGTTAAAAACAAATCAAGAAGGGATGTAAAGTCAACCCTAGCAGTGAAACCTGCCATATTATAAAAAAAACCCCAGTATTAGTTCTCTTACAATGGTCGGCTCAAAAATCTCTGAGCTCTAATGTAACTGAGTTTTAACAACTTAAGGGATGATGATGACCATACCTCTCACCAAAGCAAGGATGGATGCCAAAGATGCATAATTTGGTTCAGAGCAATCCCAAGAATAAGCGATAATATATCCATAATATCTCAAGACGGCTATCAATCAGACACAGCAGTGTCCACATATTTTGTATTTTTTGTTCCTAACTATTTTTCTATATATTTAACCAGTCATATAATGTTCTACAAAATACAAAGTATGCCGTGAAATGTGTACATAATGTGTAGGATGTGCAATGCAATTAACTGCTGGTGCTGCTTATCCTGACATTTCAATTTCACAACTGAACCTTAGCACTGCAGTAATAATGGTACACAGTGAATGCCAGATAAGTGGTATTGATGCTAACTGAATCCCAAAATCAAGATTACTCTTAACCTCTCCAAGCATGATGACCAAAGGCTTCTGCAAGAACAGAATTTGCAAAAAGGACTCTAGCTTATAAGATATCTAAAAGACAATGAGCATAAATACTTTACAAATATTTTTGACAGTGATTTGATTTGTTGACCTAAGTTATTACTTATACCCTACACTTGTCAATGCCTCAGATCTGAAATGCAGAGATTTTATAAAAGGTGCACAGAAAAGACACATACTACAGAAAGAATTTCTAAAGAAAGTGGCGAAGATTATTCCTGAGCTGTACATAGGTCTGCTTCTGAATCAAAAAGTAAAAAGAATTACTTAAGTCATAGTACAAACTGCATGCAACTTCTGCCAGCCCTGTCTTCAGCTGAGACCCAACATGTACTTTGGAGAAATTTTCACCTTGACCAGACATGTTGAGGCTCCCTATCTGCAGTGGATTGCTGCTCTTCCAGGGTCATACACAGTATGGTGGAATTGCTCTGCTATGGAAAATAATAAATAACTGAAGAAGAATGAAGAATAAAGAAGAGTTTTGTTGTTGTTTTTTTTTTTTTTTTTAAGTCCAAGCAAGTAGTAATACAAATTTGCAAAATCACGGCATAAAAGAGAATTCTTTAAAATGCAAATGTTTGATGTAATGAAAAATAATTATCCCCTTTTTAGTAAAGATATGCTGAGGTTTGGAAAGTTGCTTTCACTGTAGCTCTGTTATTAGATTTGGGCTTTGGGAGTTTAGTTTTTATTTTTCAATTGAATAAGTTTAGCGGTAAATTATCTCCCCCCCCCGCAAAGAAGAAAAAAATGTTAAGCCAAAGACTCTTCTTTTTCAGTATTCAAATAATGGCTTAAACATAATGACTTTCACTGCCAAACTTGAGGTACATGACATTGACATTGTGGCCAAACTGATTCAGCTGATAAAGCAGCAACCGCAAGGTGTATCTGGAAGGTGAATAAAACAGAATGAAGACTAAACCCTGTCATTCTTCCAGTTGGTGATTCAGACTATTTTTAATGTAATTTTATGTGTAACTTGCTTTGAGTTGAGCATTTTTTTGTTGCTTTTTCTCCAGATGTTATGATATTTTGATATACCTTCACCTCTGTTACTGAATTCATCCTTCTCTGGCAAGTGCATAATGTCTATTTTTAGCTCTGTGAGCTACTAATCCAGTTTCTCTGACAACTGCAATTTGTTGGAAGAAATTACTAGTGTCACATTGTCTCAGAGCTATGAGCCCATTTGAGAAATTAGCTTCTTAGCTGACCTTTAAAGCAAGTGAGAATAATGTGCCTGCAATTCCACAGGGTTTGGATTTCATTATCACAGCAGTGTGTATGAGACCGGGTGCCCCTGCTACACAACTTTGCCTCTCTGTTTTGTTTTCCTCATAATTATAGCAACTGTTTACTGTACATGGAAAATCTGCAAGTTTTCTCAGCTCTTGGGGACAATACTATTTCTAATTCCTTTTCTCTGGAGAGAGTGACAGTTCACAGTGTGGAGGACTGCATACTATTGCTTCTTCCCAAGAAGGACTTTCCCACGGCCTCCCTAACCATGACTGCAGTGAAAATTGCCACAGATGTCAAAGGATCAAAGTGGCAATTGCAAATGGAAGAGAGAAGCATGGGAGTGGTACAGCCAAGTGGCAGCCCTGGTCCTTCCCACTCGCCTCTGGTTCAGAGCCTGACCCAAGATCCTGTTGGAGAATCTGGGTACTCCAAGGGCGTAACAACACAAGTAGAATTTAGGACAGGTCAGACAGAAGCTTTAGTAACTATGATCGTAGTGAGAGAACATTTGGCCAGCACCTCCCCCTCTGCTCCCCTCTTCTTTCCCGAGTGATTGCAGAGACCAGCCTATATACTGTTTCAGAAAAAAGAAAGAGGTGAGGAAAAACAATCACTTAAACGTTAAGAAAACCAGATATCCATTCCTGGGAGGGATGGACTCCTTAAGTGGCTTGCTAACTGCCACTATTCTAAGAAGGAATCAAGCAGTAAATAACACTACGATATGGAGATGGCTCTTAGTGGAGCCTATAGAAGTGGCACACCAGTATTATCTTCGATCAGAAGTGGGCAGTTGGAAACAGTCACAGATTGTTAGGTTTTAGTTGAAAGGAATGTTCTTTTAATTAGGATAAACTTCCTAGCCAGACCTCTCAAATATTAATAATTTTATCACCACAGCCCTTTGAATCTCTGGTTGGAGCCTGGCCCTTGCCCCTGTTGTGTTTCTCTCCATGTATATTTGCTGTTCTATCCTATTACATCCTCTCATTCTTATCAGCAGTGGAATTCATCTAACCTACAGTATGACAGTTAATCTGAACTAGTCCTGCACCTCCACACTGTAGTCACTGAGGAGAGAGAGAAGAGCACATCTAAGGCAGTGGTTTATCTCATCCTTAACACTTCCTCCTGGAACAATCATTCTTTGAGATGCCAGGATGTCTGCACTGACTGTAGAGGGAGCTGACCCAACTAGGTCAGACCAGACATAATTTTTAAATACCTAAATTCAGGTTAGCTGAATTTCACTCATTCTTACAGCAATTCCCCAAACCCTTGGTGCTCCAGAGTGTAATGGGCCCCAGTGCAACTTGGGCAGAGTGAGACATAAGAAAATTTAGCAATATTCCAGCATCAAAGACATTAATGGCTGCAATTTAGTGAAGTGCTAATTTTCTAGCAAGGCAATATAAACGCCATGTATTGGGATGGGAATTTTGTCTAGACTGGGCTTTGTTTAGACTTCAGTAAAAGGACACAATGCTTACACATGTTAGGAAGCACATTTAAAGCCTTACTTTGGGATGCACTGTGTCTCTTAATATGCTCTAAACCAACTGAGTTAAATGTAGGCCTTACCTAACACGATCTGCTTTGCATTTTTGCAGAAGGTGCTTGGTGAAGTACTGCTCTCTTTGAAATTAACTATAAACAACTGTTGGTTGAATGTGCTTTTGGAAACCCCATATATAGGACTACTTCTGAAGGAATGGTGTGAATTGTAGATTATGTCATAGGCTTTGTATCTTTTTGTTATGATACAACAATCTTCCAAGCGTTCTTTCAGTTCAGGCATTTCTAAACAATATTTACTTACAAAGCAGAAGACCTTCCATTTTTTTAAAGTGCTAACATTTAGGTACCGTATCCCTACATACCTTTTAAAAGGCATTCTTACTATCACCTCCAAATTTCTACCAGTTGGCGAAGTACCTCACTTGTACTGTTTCACATCTAGTTTTGCATTCAGTATCGAAACTCATGGAGGAATTCTGGGTCCTACCTCCAGAAAAGTCAAATGATACAAAAAAGTGGGACATTCTTCTTTGCATTTTGCATTTATAATTTTTAGACTTTCTTTTTCCCACATGCTTTTTCTCTGTAACTAAAGATTCAACTCTTATTTAAAATACAAAGCAACTTTCCCTCCTCCAAAAACAGTGCATTCCTCATGCAATTCCACTAAAACTCTAAGGATTATGGACTCTGAAACTCATCCTAATGCCTTGAGAGTTCATGACATGTAAAGCACTTTCTTGCACTTTGCATCATGCCCAGAATACTCTCTGGGTCATCCAACTTCCAAATAAATGAAAGCTGAGAATCAGCAGCACATCTACGTACAGCAGCTCTCCCCTACACACATGCTTTACTTTGTTCAGATGCTTTCTGTCTGTTGGCTTCTTACCTATACACTTGCAGGACCTGTGAGAAGTTTCCAGAGACGAATGCTTAGACATTTAAACACTGGCAAGCACGTGGAACTTGACTTAGAGATGTAATGAGAAAGTAAATCTTAGACTCAGCTTGACACTCCCTCAGTAGATGAGCTAAATTGGATGGAGTTGGCTGGGCAGTGCTTTCTTCCTTAGGATCCCTCAGAACATTATAAAGGTCGGTAACGAGCCTCATCCCCACTGAAGACCAGAACATTCATATGCTCACAGCAACACATCTGGGAGCATCATCTTGAAAAAAGGTGTAAAAAACTGCATAGATTAGAAACAATTCCACATTTCATCATCCACCACAGGTTAGCACTAGGAAAACGCACTTTTGCTGCTGGTTGGAAATTTAGAATTTGCTTTCATACATCATTGTGGACAATATTTCAAAGGAACATAAATGATATGGATTTATAACCCACATTTCCAAAACTTATTTAGGCATTCAGAACCTCAGGATTATTCAGAAAAGTTAGGTTCAACCTTCAGAAAGAGATTGTGTTTAAGCACAGAAAATGGGATTGAGTGACTTTGAAAATTTTACCTCCTCCTTCTTAGCAAATGGAAATAACCTGAACCAGGCAGCTGTGCTTTAAGTGTACAGTTTCAAAATTATTTCAACCAATCAGAAATGCCACAGAAACTTTTAAAATAAATATACCTGTCCGTACCTCTTTTCTATATGATCTGTTGTCTCACTTGAAAAAAACTCTCCTTGATAGTTATTCCTAACCATGTTTTTCTGCAATAAGTTCAGAAACTCTGATATTGATTTAACAGTATGTTCTAGTCTCATTAGGGAAAGAAAAAATAATACCTTAGAGGTATACTGGTAATAAACAAATGCCAAAGTGGATTAAACAGTATTCCTTCTCTCTGGGTATTAAACAGTTTTAGCATCTATTTACTGTTGTATATAAAGCAGAAGTTATCCATTATATATACCTGCCTGTTTTACTGCTCATATTTATCATTCCTTGGTATATCTTACATATATTACTGGTACTGCTGTTTCTATGATGAGAGACCAGTCCTACTCAATAGGAAGTCTTTAAAACACTCTGTTTACAACTAAAACTCTTTTCTAATCCTGGTCTATAGTTCTGATTCTGCTCTTCCTTATTTAAGTAAGTAGCAACATATATTTTTAGAAAACTAACAAAAAGACAACGCCTCACAAAATCAAATGATTCCACTACATACTCTTCTCCCCTGGGGAAGAGGATGGAAGGACAAACAATACGTGACAGGGTGTTATTCTACCATTTAATGTTCTGCTAAAAGGTGGAATGTTAAGTTGATAGGTGTTGTACAAGAATCTACACAGAATAGACTAGCATGGCTTTACTTATTGCTTCAAGAGTAGTCGTTAGAGAGTATTGCTAGGGAATAATTACCTAGAAAACAAGTAGCTCAATGTGAGACCTCCTGCTAGTGGGAAGTTAATGTTGGGCCTACAAATTCATAAAAATGCAAAAAATGTATGTTAATGATAACCTGGCAACTATCTCTCTGCTCTTTAGAATTTATATATCTTATTGCTATCTTTACTACAGGATAATTAACAAGGTTTATGTAGGCATTCTGGCACATGGTTCGGGTGAAGGTGGCATGGGGGTTTTGCATAATAGGGCTAGGATCTCAAAGCTCAAAAGCTTTTCTAAATCACAGTCCTAATGGCATCCAGGAGTTGTGATTGGCAGTGCTGATATCATATGTAAAGGGTCCAGATATCAGAGGGAAGAGATTTCCAGAACTGCAGTAGCCCCTCTTCTTGACAGTCACCATGGCTACCGTATCAAACCTTCATTTATCCTGGAATATGCTTATCTATCCCTCTGCCACTTAGCTTGATTCAATTTATTTTGGCCAATGAAAACTCTGAAAAGCAACAAGACTAAAAGATTTGAGACACAGGGAAAGAGCTTAATTCAGTGGGATCAATCTTACTTATCTTGGCCGTCTTAAAAAAATAGATGTCTAGTTTAAGTTTGCCATCTGTGGTCACTGAGAAAGTTAAGCACACCCAGGGATTTAAGCAGCCTCATGCTGTGTCTAGAGCAGAGGGGACAAGCGCGTAGAGCACTCACTTGTCTCCCACTCTTCAGAGGAAACTTGATTCTTGGATTGTTAAAGCCAAAGTGGGCCAGAGAGATGAAGGCAGAAAACAGCATGGCTGCAGCCGAGGCAGCCAGCATGTCCCTCTTGAATCCCTTTCACTCTGCTGCCTCCCTGCTAGCCATAAAGCCGGGAAGACACTTGTTTCTCTGAAATCCTGTGTCTTCTCTTTTTGTCCAAAATAAAACATGTTCAGCCTCACTCTGCCTTTGGAAACTAAAATCCCAGGAGCAAACAGCCGGTTTAACATCTGCCTCCACTGATCCTTTTGTTAAGGCTGCCAGCAAAGTTGCCATTTTGCATCACTTACTGTATTGGCCTCTCTAATATGAACTCCAGCCCACAGGGAAGCAGACTGAGATGCCTCATGCTGTTTTTTCAGAGGCCATTTTGTTGCTATAGTGACACAGTGATACCAACCTGGACCACGGATAACTGGAGATCAACGTTTCTAAGCCACAGGAACAAGTCAGCATCTGCAGAGGTGAATGATCTGTTGCCTATGACTAAATTGTTATATTCCCCTGTTTCACTGTTCTGCTTGCTTTCACGCATGATTAATAGCCAAGCCACAAAAGATCAATCATGTATATGAGGTTAAACAGTTTACAGATTTTTGTTGTAAGGCTGCTCATGCATTGCAAATTAATAACATTGTTAAGGAGTAACTCCTAGCTGCATGGATAAATTTAGTGCTTGGGAAAGTTAAAAACATGCCATGGACTGTTAACGTACTGACTTTACCCAAATGCACCAGTGACAACTTGCACTGCAGTCATCTCCCTCTCTAAGGATGTGAGTGCCTGCTGTGTCACCGTAGCAGTTTTGTCTTTGCTGCAAAGAGTAAGATCAGCCCTTTAATCACAGTTATTGTTTAGATATAAGCAGCCATGTCAACAACAGATGCTAATAAGAACAATAATAGGAATTACACATACAGGATGCTAAAGGAAGGAAAGTGGAGGTCTTCTGAAAAGCAGAAGCCTGACCAAGAGCAGGAAATAGCATGCAAGGTGATGAAATTATGAACAGTAGCAGGAGCTGATCAACTCCTGCCTGTCGAGTCTTCTGCACACTCAGCATCTTCAATTCATCCACAGCCTCTACTGTGGATGCACCCTCAATCCCAGTAAAGTGCTATGAATAATGTATTATCTTCAAGGAAGGGAACCAACTGTTTCTGAATTTCACAAGCTTTTTTATGCTTCTTGTTTTGTTGCTAATTCAAGCATGTTGCTATTTCCAATATTTCACATGTATAATTTTGCAAAAGATCACCAGAACCCAAAACCAAAGCCAGAAGCTCTGAGACTGCATTAGGATAGGGAATTAGCTCACCTCAGTGAGCTCTGAGCACTCAGCAGAGCTGAGGTAGTGGCCTGATACTGGAAGAGGAAAATCCACAAAATGCCGTAAATTTGCAATGCTGCTGTTGGATTACAGACTTCTTGGCAGGACAGTTTACATGAAGCATGCAAGTGTGACAGCTTGTGGCAGCTGCATAATCTGAAAGCTGTCCAGCAGTTAAACCTGCCCCAACAACTTATGCAGGTTTCATACCATTTTTAATTCAACACAGCAGTTTTGGGTGGTATTTTTTTTCCTTAATTTTTAAATCATCTGGGATAAGGATCTATTCAGAGGAAGAAATATACAATGTGAAATCGGTTAGCAGAGTTTAAGCCTCAGTGCAGTGCTATGTTACTTTTAAATGCATGCAACATGTCATGGTTCTGCACTGCTTGGTTTATACAGAAAAAAATTAAAGAGGGATGTTAATAGGAAACAGAGAAAAGTTGGTTACACACCTGATACTGCTGTTGGGCTTGGTAGGGAACACCGTAAGCACAGAAGGAGTCAGCATTGTGAAATGGCATATGCACACACATGAACTGCAGTAGGACATGCTAACAACTCAACTACAAGGATTTCTTCTTCAGAATAGGCAATTCCCATACAAGATTTCCAAGGTTTTAAAAGCTTTGGTTTTCTGGTTGCAGAGGCATGTATCCAGGCTCCAAAATGCCTTTCCAAACACACTCAGATCTGCAAGTGGATGTGGGAATGAGCAGTGAAGCCAAAACCACAACCACAGTTAATGACTATTGGTTCTTTGGAATTAAAAAAGAAATATCCTGTGGGATCCTGCAGGAAAACCACACTTTGAGAGTCCTGGCAGAGCAGCAATTCTCCCATGCAGAGGCTTTTGTCTTTGATTGGCAGATATTACCAGAGTGATGGTAGAACAAAATTTATCTACCACTCTGCCACTTCCATCACTATTTCCTTCTTGCTCTGAGTTCCTGACCTCTATGCACTGCATCACAGAAGAGCCTGTGTGATGGGGAGCTTTAAGCAGACAAAAAAATCTGACACAAGATCTGTAAAAAGTGCTCTGGGGGAATGACTGTTGCCTCTGTTTACTTAGGCCTCATGACTTCTGTACAAGACGTTGCCCACCAGTCTGCCTCTGTGGTCAGTCCATGGTCTCTGGTCCCTCTGAGCCTGGAGCAGAGGGAAGCTGCACAGAACAACTTTGCTGCAAAGAGACTGATGACGCCAGCTAGTGCCCTCACATCATCCTTCCTTTGCCTTGTACAGGCAATATGCAGTAGATCTCCTCCCTCTATCTTCGGAGAGGGTGGATTTGTTTTGTACAGAAGCTCAAGACAGCAGATGTTGCTACTTGCAGCTATGTGAAGAAACACAGGCATGTAAATTCTTAATCAGAGGAACAAAAGATCATCTGTTTTATAGGAAGGAAAATACTACAAGAAAATTCCAACTATAGTGTGTCATTTCTGCATCCATTTCAGCACCTCTAAACTCTTCACCTCATCATCCCAAGGTACAAAAACTCTAAGAACCTTTTTATTTATGAAGACAACACCAGGCAAATGAGAAAGTTTTGCCTATTGCTAAAAGGAAGTGTTGTTGAAGAAATGTTGAGTCTGTCTACCACCTAATTGACTTCACGGCATCAACCTTGATAATAAATTTAATTTCACATCATAAAGGTGTCCAACAAAATAAATTTGCAACCTAATATTAAAGGCAACAGATGCAACTACTAAGTTAAAGAGTGTTGAAAATTTGTTTTACACATTTCTCACACTGAGATAGAAAAATGTCCCTAGAGAGCCCACACTTTTTTATTAACTTCCCTTGTCATAACACTGAAACAATTCACACAATACTTAGCATCAGTGCTGAAGTTCTGGACACATTACCTTCACACAAGCTTATAAATAGCAGAGACTGTATATTCTTATACAGTAAATCTATTCTAATTTGGGGAGCTAGATTATTTATTTGCAAACACTGTCATTGTCTCCATGGTGATGCCAACACCAATTTTCAGGTTTTGCACTGATCTCTGTGATTATAAATTTCCTTATAGAATAAACAGTCTCTGAGAGGATGAGGATGGTGATACAAAATTTTTTAGATTGCTTCTCCAATTTGCTTGTAGAATTAGCATTTATCCATCATTTCTCATGAAAATGTTTCCATAGATCTATCAAGATCAGCCACAGAATTAACCTATATATTTCCTATTGGCAACTGTGAGAGACAAATTACTGAGCTACAAGCTTTTGGTCTTAACGTCTATGTTTGTTCTCTTCATACAGGACTACGGGCAGTGAAAAGAGAAAAAAAGTTTGGCCAGAGAGATTGGTGCTCTGACATCAGCACCTACT
This sequence comes from Aquila chrysaetos chrysaetos, assembly GCF_900496995.4. NCBI lineage: Eukaryota > Metazoa > Chordata > Aves > Accipitriformes > Accipitridae > Aquila > Aquila chrysaetos. The sequence goes on along the minus strand of NC_044022.1, from coordinate 11,016,605 downwards.
GAACAATAAGGATGTGCCAGTGAAGTCAGAATGAAATCTCAATCTATCGATAGCTATTTGAAAAATTTTCCCGCTAGGGTACTAGGTAATGACATCAAAACCACAGCTTTATTAGCTAGGAAGTAGTGTTCCTCCTCCAGTGGTGAAACATGAACTTTGCTCCATTTATGATTCTTGCATGTCTCACTGGTGTTTCCAGGAAAAAAATGCATGGTACATCCTGTGTACGTGCAAACTGACAGCTATAGGCTAAAACTTGTCATCCTATGCAGAAAACTCTCAGATCTGTAGTTTGGATGGAAATTCTGCAACCTCAAGCTCAAACACTTCTTGTTAAGTCATTTTTCAGATAGGCAGTATTGCTGCAGATGCTGTTTATCAAGGTAGATAAAACATTAACTCCTCCAATCCCAAGGATGCTCTAATATCAATGGAAGAAATCTTTAACATCAGTGTTCCTCTAGAAAGCGAGGGAATTTCCATTTAAGTAAGTTTTTGGGCTAATTCCCATGCATCTACCCTCTTCAGACAAGAAAAACAACACCCCTACATAATAACTTCAGATGTCCTTTACATGCTGAAGTCTGTGTAGGTTCAAGATAGTCCTTTCTCATCCAGAAAGTCGTCATGGAAAGGAAGCCTGAAACATGTTCAGCACAGGCTAGTGGTGCGAAGCTCACTTGTTCCCACTCTAACATGGGCTACTGGTCACAGGGGAGAAATACAGCACTGTCATTCCCTCCACAGAAAGATCTAACTGGATAATCTGGATGTGTGGTGAAAGTTATTTACTTATTTTCAAAATTTGCCTCAAGTTATGACTACTAAATCCATAAGTAAACTCTAATTTCTGCTCTGGATTGTAGAAATGCAGAGCTTCCCCTAGTGCTGTTGAAAGTCTTATCTTTGATTTCAGTGAGCTTTGATCAGCCCCATGTAAAGCTAAGCCACTTCAGAATCACTGCACAACTGTTAACTAACAATTTGCAAGAGCAGAACATTGGCCCACTTCAGTATGACCCTAAAAAGAGTACACCTGCAAAGGAAAACTGACTGCCATTATTTTTGAAAAGGAAAACCTGAGAAATAAACAATGCCTGAAAATGTGCCTATTAGGGGACAGATCCACATCTTGTTACAATTGGATCCCTTGAAGACAAAAACGCTATATTAATTTTTAACAGCAAAGAATTGGCCTTTTTTTTAAAATTGACATGGACTCATCTAAATCTTGAACTGCCATTTGCATTAAACCTGGGAAAGTATTGCCTACCCCTTTTCAGTGGTTTTTTGGTCTACATTAGATAAAGCAGGGGATCTTTCAGCCAATCCAGCAATAGAGGAAATTTCCAGATAAGCATCATTAATAACAGATAAGATTTTCAATAATCAAGCTGGAGTAGGAGCACAAGTCCTATTAAAAAAATGTGGAAAACCAGTACCCAGAGAGCTTCCAGTGTCTGCTGGAATTCCTTAGAATAAGTTTTCACAAGATCAAATTTTTTAAAAAACTCCAGGACTTCTGTCAAAAATCAGTTTGGTTGATAATTTAGTGGGAAACAAGCCTCACTGAGCAGAACTTTTCTGTTTGTCAACACATTGATCTTCTACATTTTGTTTGCATTGTCCTGGAAGGACTGGACATACAGCACTGTAGGACAAATACTGAACATTATTTTATATAAGCAAGACAATGCTCATCTAAAGCTTTAGCATAAACATCAGGTAAAGAGATTTACCAAAGTGTTTTTTTCTGTAAAATGTCAATATTTTTGTTGCCAAAAAAAGTCAAAAAATGACTTCTTCCCACTTGTATAACAATAAGGTTTGATAGGTAGAATGTATGAAATATACAGTAGCTTCTTCTGAAAAGCTATCTAAGCTCATTCAGCTTACAGTATGTGGAATGTAATTATCCAGAAAGTGAAATATGTATAAAAATAGGTAAAATTCCTACAATATTTGTATTGAATTATAATTCCTCCTGCCAGGAAGGTTACAACAGGTCTACAGTATATGTATGAAATGTTTGTTCATAAAGTTAAAAAACATCATTACCTTACTGAAGAACGCATTAAATGTAGGAATGCATAATCAGAACTGACTCTCAATTCTGCTTAGCTGGTGCAAATCTACAGAGAACCATCATCCTTTCTGCACAAAACAAAACCAACCTCTAATTTGAGTGTTAGGTTTTTTTTGTTTGGTTTGGTTTTGTTTGTCATAGAGGGGCCAGGCTGAAGTTTATGAAAGAAATTCCTCTGGAAGTACTTTGTTTATTTTTTTTTTTCCCTATCTCCACTTTGTTTACTGACAGCAGTCACCCACCTTTTAAAATGATTATTGCCTGACGTTACATGGAGCTTTTACTGCTTGTTCAGAACAAGGCAGTGAAATAGAAAGAAACTCCAACTCCCCTGTCATGACCCAGTTCTGGGCTTGTGCTTTTTTGACGAGTCTTTGATCTGCAGCAGGCCTCATAGGCTAGTCTCCCGGAGGAACATGGTGCCAATGTTGTAAGAAACCTTTCTCACTCTGGCAGATGTGATGGAGGGTTTTGGCGGCTTCTGACTACTTCTGACTTCGAGGAAGTAACAGATCCCAGGAATTTCCTTTGGAAAGTTTTCTGGAAGCTCTTCACGGGAACGAGGGATAAAAATAAAATTTTCTTCCTTTTTCAAAAGCCTAGGAAAAAAAAAACACCAAAACAGAGGGATATAAAAACCTGTAAAACACAGTCCAGAAACATCTTTTTGGAAGAGATTGATCCTATGTGGTCCCAAATAAAAATGAGTTAAAAGTATTATGTAACATCTAAAAAAATCCTAAGCCAGGATCCTCAGCTGATATATGTTAATTTAGCATCATCAACTTCACGGAGGTCTGTTGACTAGATCAGCTGAAGAGATGGCCCAAATAAACACATAAAATCAGTGTCAGTATTCAGAAAGTCATGTACTAGAAAGGGAACAAAATTCATAATGATCACTATCCATAACATATTATTTGGCTCACTTAAAACACTCCAGTCTGGCCAGTTTTGCAGAAATTAACATTTCAGAGTGATGACTACCACTAGGTCTTCTGCCGGAAAGTAGATATGAAGGTGGCAGTGCTTGGGAGCAATCACAGTTGGAAGCAGGGTGGTCAGTTTGTGCCCTTCTCATACTCAGTAGTGTTGTATTTCATAAACTAGGCTCAAATACAGCACGTCCAGCTTCAACAAAAAACAGAATAAAATCTGACACTATTCATCAAAAGTACCTATGGGTTTAATCTGGGTCACCTGCTTGTAGTCAAAAAGGGATATAGGTTCACAGGAGCCATGAAGCCATCCTCCAGGCATGTCCACACAAGTGGTACCTCACAGACCTGACTATACTGCCTTTTGCCATTTGTCGTCTTCTTCCATAGTGAAGAACTCTCTGTTTGGCTAGATCTAAAAGTTTAGGGCCTCTTTATCAAGTATCTTCCCTGAAACTACTTGGACTTGTAAAAAAACCAATATAACTCTATACATTTTGTTTCCAGTAAATTAAGTTAGGGGTAGGTCCCCTCCAGCGTTGAAAAGAGCAGTTTTGAGGTAATAGTAAACTCTGAGCACAGCTGGATATACAAAAGTGGTCTTCATCTTTTCACCTCCCAAGATATTTATTCTTTCTCTCAATCAATTTGAAGCTCAAAAACATCAGTGGGAAGAACTTTATTAGCTTCAGTGGATTTTGTAATAGGTTCTTTATTTAATGTCTCTAAAGCTGGTTTCTGAGAAGTAAATGAATGAATGAATCCTGTTGCCAGGAGAGTTTTCCAGGATTCTCAGCACACATAATGGCACTTCCTTTACTGAGTATTTTTCGTGAGTTTTGGCTGAGACAATTTGTGTGAGCTCACTGAAATATAAACACATTTTCTTCCCAGCTTTTAAATAATCAGTTGGTTATAAATCCAACAATGTTTTTGCCTTTGAATGTCTGTGGTGGTCTTTGTTTAGCATGCAGTTTGAATGTCATAATCTATTTTCTAGACTGCCAATTTTATGATCAATAAACTGTAATATTTTCTGAATTACATGACAGTTTGCAGATGACTCTACAGAGAAGCTTCTCTCTTTTCATCTCTGTAATGTTTGCGGTAAATATTTTGTGTTTTAAAACTACAGGCTTAATACACTGAAATAACTCTTCGTTGCTTCCCAGACTAGATTTCTGCAAGCAACAGTTGAACTCTTAGAACTTTCTGAGCTAAATCTGTAAGCTTTTGCTGGCATCATTCTTCCCCAAACTGACTATTCACTATGGAGGATCTGGCCTTGCTAAAAATCAATGGTTTCCTTCTCAGAGCCTAACATTATCTAATTGTAATGACAGTCATACAAGTTTGAAATTGTAAAATGTTTATATTCTTTGATTCAGTTCAGGGCTGGCACCGAGTTTAGTTGATATTTCACGCTATTTTCCTCATAGAACAAAAGTGCAAGTTATTAATTAAAGACTTTATTTTCACTTGTTTTGTGAATTGTAACTTGGTTGCAATGAAATGCTCCAGGAGTGATGGGTGACTAACCAATTAGTCCTTTGGAAATTCCTCCACTGCGATGGCTTGTGATAGACTCCACATCCCTATATTAGGTGCACTATTTGAATCACCTTCTCACCCTCAGAAATTGTCTAGCTGACCTTTATTGGGATAACATTTCAGCTCCCAAGCAAGCATGGCAGGAAACCTTCTTTACCAAATACTAATGGAAGCTACTTATGATCATATTCTATCCTACTTCAGTTTATACTTTAAAAAATTTTTGCTGGCTCTTGTAATAATACTATTAAAAAGACTTTAATCAGGACAAAAATGGCCTCTTGTTAGCATTCTCCTAAAGAACAGGTTCTTCATATTCCTTAAATATATTGGTCCTGACACTTGGCTTCCCAGGCTAAGAATGAGATCATGGTTCAGAAATTGCTTCTTATTTCTTATAGCTTTGTATATACACTAAAGAAGTAAGTTACCTGCTAAACCTCAGTGCTTAGCAGTGAGGACATTTTTCTGCAGGAATCTTTCCTCCTGTATTTAGGCCATTCGTGATGTTAAAAAGAAAACAGTAGCAGCTGATGGCCATGGCCCAGATCTACAGCCCTTTCTAAGTTTCTTGTCTTCCTTTTCATAGGTACAAAGAAGCCCAAAAGATATTTCTGCCAGGCAGCTGAATACATAGTGCAGATCCTCGGCGAGGGCAAGACCAAGCCAACACAATCAGTTTTCGCATTTCCCCTCTGGCTCAGGGAAAGAGCCAGTGTAAAACTTTCTGGTCTGGAAGGTTTCCTGGGTGGTGGCACCCAGTTCTGGTTGTTTGTCTCACCTTGTGGACCATTCTCAAAGCATTTTATTGTGACCGGGTCAGACTGCCTGTTCTGAAAGTCTGAGACCACAGTCTGTCCCGAGAGCACAATCTATCCTTCACCTTCAAGAAATTATATGGCAGCTGAAGCTCTACATAAAATGTCCCCAGATTGTCCCATAGTCACAGACCTTAAGTTACACAACCTCTGCAGTTCAGGAATATGCATATAACAACTAGTCTGAAAATATTCCAAAGCATTTATCTCAGCTGTATTTCCTGCATCACTTCTGTCTATTTCCCTTAAAAGAACTATTGCAAAGGATATTTTTAGAGTAGATTATTCACAGGTTCAAAATTCTGGGTTCCACTCAAGTGGTTGGATATACAACTTACAATTCAGTGCTTAAATTGTTATGGTCAGGCTACTCAGGCATTCCTCTAAATTGAACTAGGTCTGCCCTCAGCTTGTCATCTTTGTTGATGTTTCAGTGGAGGAAGAATTTCTTAAAAACTGATTTGTAGTTGATTAACTTTGACAGCTTCCCCTCCTAACCTGAAATCTTCCAGAACTGTTTAAATTCTTGTTCTGTCCCTTCCCTGGTGAAATGCTGTTGCTTTCAGACAAAAAGAGATGGTATCTGAGAAGTATCCCATTTATTTTTTAATTTTCAGTTCCTTCATTTAAAAAAAAAAAAAAAAGGTGTCAGTATGGAAACAGAAAATGTGGTTATTTTCTAGTGGAAACACGAAGCATTTCAAGGTCAGGAGGTCTGTGTGTGAATGAAAATTGGGATCATACTTAGTGGGAACCTCGAAGCAGCTTTTAAAAGCTGTAGCTCTTTTTTGCATAGAGGAAATGACAGAGTATTTATATTTCAAACTATTTTGGCAAGAAACAGTCACATCTGTATCAGTGGGTTCCTATATTCAGAAAATAAAGTAACAAAGATTTGTTACTACAGAATTATTTGTTGCAAGGCCCTCTACGCTGAGTGCATGCTTTCCACAATGATTCTTACTCTCTCCATGCCCATTGGAAAGCAATATCACCTCTTTATCTCTCCATCTCTCAGAGATGTCAGACCTTTGTATTTATCACTGGATGCTGTGAAGATTAATTAATACACAAAAAAAGTACCTCTGCTTGCCGTCAGGCTCAGCAGGAAGGATGGCTGCAAATATTTTTTTATTTTTGTGAAAAGTGGGCTAACTTGCTCCATTCTTTCCCAAACAAGATACAATCATAAACTGAAGGATCTGTCCAAAGGGAGGAATAAGATGGTGAGGGGAGCAGCCACTTAGCAGCCTGGAGTAGCAACTCTTTCAGAAATATGAAAGAGCAATTCCTTCAGAAACACAAAAGATGATCTTCTTTGAGAACTGTATTTCCACAGCTAAAGGAATAAATGTTTACCACATATGCTAACTCAACTCTAGCTGCTTTGAGAAACAGCAGTGCTGAGGAAGCACTTGCCTAGCTTCAGCATTCTCTAATATTTTGAGTTCCACCATGAGAGTTTCAGAGGACACATTGCCCATACAGACTCCAGAAACCTTTGAAACCTCCTCCCCACTGCTATCAGTAGTGCTTGCTGGACATGGCTAGCACAGGTTGCCACATCCCAGCAAACTTTGCAAATCCCAGAAAATGCCAGCAGGTTTGTTTGGCTGCAGGAGGCCAGCACACTGCATAGTTTGTAGTGCTCAGAGGTCTGTCTTTTCTCTCACCCTTTACACCAGGCTTGTCTTAAAAGCCACCTTCACGCCATGCAGTCAGGCCAAATCCTTCCAGAGTCAACAGACTGTAAGAAGCAAGCGATCCTGGTGGTGATGCAGCCAGTCCTCGGCCAGGCTCCTCCTCTTGCTTGCCAAGCTTGCCACTTGCTGTCCCCTGACTGCAGGAGCAGTTCAGGAGTATCAGCCCCCCCAGAACAAAGTACAGCATCTCCACCTGCCTGCATGGTTTGCTCCCCTCTGTCTTCCCCAGGCCCTCCACAAAATGTATAGTGGATATAGTTTACATCACAGTTCCTGAAATAAGTGCCATAACCTGATATATATATGTATATAAAATATGTATTCTATAATAACCTTCAAACACATGTTCATATCTCATTAGATATGAGACTAATTATAGTATTTGCTTCTTCAATAATCTATGTAACAGGAATATAATATTCCAGTAAGGTATTAACAACAGCTAAATATTTATTCAGCTTTGTTTTTTCATATATATACATTTTAACCTCTGTATAACGAATTTCCACGTACCCTAAATAAAAGTCATGTTAGGATAGGGTTTGGCAATTTGCTGAATCAGAGTTAAAAAAGCACCCACTCAGAACTGAACTTCAATGTAAACTTCTTTTAGGAAAGTTGTTTTGTGTAGACCAAAAGTTGAACAATATTTTTAAAAGAAATACAATGCACTACAATAAAGGAGAATATGCACTGCCTTCCTAAAAATAGTATGCACCAAGAAAAGCAAAGTAGCCAGGTCAATCTTCCATAAATGTTACCTTTCACAGGGATAGCTATCAACAAAAGAAAAAGTTCTTTTTGCCCTAACTCTTAAAGAACTGTAAAAACTATAGTTAACCTTGTTCACATCCACCTACTAATTGGTACATTTAGGAAAATTTAATTGATGGCTTCCCAAACGGATTATCAGAAGACTGTCTCCTGCTGGATTGCTGAGCCCTTCCTCTGCAGCAACAAGTGTTGGTCACTTCACCAGCTGTGCATCTGGTTTGATAACATATGCCATCTTATTTGTTTCCATATGAATTCAGATGATAAATTATTATGGTAGGCATCAGAAATATTGGTAGGTTGCTCATAAAATACACTGTATAAAGATATGAATTTGCTATTGTAACACTAAAAATCAGTGCACTTGGTTCTAAATTTTAGTGGCTTTGAATTTCTCCCTCAGTTTCTATACATGCTAGAAAGACCAGGAGACTGAAAAAAACCTGACTATGTCTGGATCCAATGCATTTCACATTGTACTATATTATTTTTCAAACTATGGAAGTTTGTGTATTGATGTTTTTCCTTCATACAGATCAATTGTAATAATAATAAGATTATGAAAGGACCAGCCATGATTTTTTAATGCAATATATTGTATATCACATGCAGCTCAGCACAGTGAGTGTCTGTCACTGACCTTTAATACTTTTATTTCTCACACACCTACCTAAGCAGAAGGAATACTGGGTCTCTGCTCTCTTTGGGACATTAGAGAATTAGGTTCAGTGAATAGGATTGTGCCATCACTAGTAAAAGGCCCCAGGCTTTGCATTGATCTAACAGGGCTGGCCTCAGGACTTGTTTGGATTTGTCTAGGCTTGAGCTTTTTGTAGTTTTAGCAGTTGTCTAGCTGTTAGATGACTATTGCCTAAATATGTTTTAGCTTTAGTTTAGCTGTGTGGAACTGTGGTGTAAAATACACTGTTAACTAATGTACAGTGATCTAATACAGAGTTATTCTGTGTAGAGTGAACTACCTATGAACCTTGAATAAAAATGTAGTGTCATGAAGCACAAGCACAGGCGGACAGCAGAGGCCCCAGGACTGTAATCACAAATCACAGTGACTACGGGGGTGCAGCCTCATGGAAACAGATGACACTGGGAACAGAAAAACAAGAATAAACCAGTGCATTTTGACTAGACTTTCAATATTTTAATTAGACTAACAATAATTTTTTGTGTCAATGTATAAGCTGTGTTCCCCTTCTGTCCATCACTAAATTGTCTGTCCACCAATACGGCTCATGAAAGCATACATGGTGAATTGACCAATATAAAAAGAAACTGTTCTTTAAAAGATGCTCAGAAATAAGATTTAAAATAATCTGAAAAGGCTCTTGGAGAGCAAATCCATTTGTTTGTCCATATGAGGCAGAAAAATACAGATGTAGATACAGACATAGATGGAGATTGAGATAGAGATATAGATACAGACATAGATATAGATAAACCTGTAGGAAAAATAATATATAGAGAGATATAACTGGTAGAAAAAAGAATTTGATTAAAATAAAAATCTGTAAGGAGTTTATAGAAATGCATCATTCTAATTTAAAATCCAAATAAGAGACAGATGTATATTGTCCTGATGTATATACATCCTTCTTAATTACCTAAAAGTGAAACTTCTTCCATGCAACATTCTGTGAGATAAATCTGCAGTTTTTAATGAATTTTAAAGGCTGAGGGGCAATTTAGGCAGGTGAACCAGCAGTGAGCTCACCCAGCTCAGTAAGGAGGTACTCTTGGTTGCTCTCTCTCCTAAATCAGATAAGGATGTGGGATATAGGCTATTCATCATTGCCTAAGCTCAGGTCCCACATGTATTCCCCAGCATGTGATAATGGAAAATATCTGTACCCAACACTTGATGCCAGAAGCACCTTCTCCACAAGGGAAATACGTGCTGGAAAAGACCATAGGTAGAAAGAACAGGAAAAAGAGAATTCATTTCTAAATGCAGTTACTTGACAAATAGCAACAATTATGTTTACCTGCTTCTGATAACTGCTTAGAGATCCCAAGGCATTACATTGTAATACTATTAGGGAAACAGGATGAATGTGGGTATATTATATTAATATCTGATAAACATCATTATTCAATGCTGAAACAAAGAATTAAAAAATATTTAATCTCTCTTCTGTGCTGAAGAAAAGACTCAGAAATCTCATTATGCTTCCTTCCTGAGTATTGAAAATAGGGTAATTTTATTCAATTCAGGATAATGTAGATGAATTAAATAAACCTTGAGCTGGATTTGCTGGTTTACTAAAGGAACAGAGAATGTGTTATACTTCTCCTATTCCTTCCTGGCCACATGTTTAAACAGGGACCAGTCTAGGATCCTCTACTCCCTCTCCACTTTCCACATGTTTCACTGGAAGTTTTACCAGTGCTGTTCCAGTGCTTTCATTTTACAATGCTCAGTGTTTCAAAGCAAATGGGGCTCTGTAATCCTTCAGTCAAAAGACCTGTCTGAGTCAAGAGAACAAGATATTTTGAACAGAAGCGAGTTCTTATCCCAACAGATTCAAAGGTAACCTTTGTAAAAGGTGCTGTTTCACACCACAAAGCTCTGCCCAGGCAGGTGTAACTTGGAGCAAGGCTGCCCCAGGCTCACTGATGCTGCTAGGCAACACCACATCTTATATTTACTATTTTAGACTTTGATTCTTAAATAGGCAGATTACGGGCTCACAGGGAAGTGTCTGAAACCAATAATAGGTATTCTGAAGTGTGATTATAATTTGAATGCTGATGACACTTTGTAATGCATAATCTGTACTGTAAAATGAAAGGTGATAAGTATTAGACATGTTTCCAGTATCTGCATGCTTTGTAAGCACAAAACTTGTATCAGAATTTTCATTGGGGGCATGGTAGACACAAACATGTAATGATAAATGCCAGTAGTTTTAATTAATTGAAAATTCTGTTATTTTCATACTGATTGCAGAATTATCTGCTTTGGAAAACATTGCTTCATAGATAAAAAAAATATTAACTAAGTACACAGCAGCACAGTGTGATCAAATAGAAGCATTTGATGGAATATAAGGTCAACTATAAAGACATTTTAGTTTGTGATGAATCACTTGTACACAGCAAATTATATACTCATGCAAATTATATTTAAGAAAAGTTATATACAGATGCATCAGAACACTACTTGTTTGTTTGGATAGCACCAGTATATTATGTTCAAACCTCCTAGATCACCTTCAGAAGCTCTGAATAATTCTGCCCTATAGAGTATTTTGTAATTGAAGTGTCTCCTGGCCACTGTGTCAGCAGTGTCATGTCTTGACTTCTCCCCTGTCTGTTCTCATGCTTTCAATCAAATAGCCTTTCTAAGTTGCCCCATGCACATTCATTTTATTTTCTCATATAATTTCTGAAGCATGTAAAATAAACTCGTTCCTAGCCTTTTCATCATTACTTTTAGCCATTCATCTTGAATGATAACTGCCTCATTCAAACATATATTTTCTTGCCATTTCTACTTTACCTGTAACCATATGTCTAGCCTGTTACTTGCACTTAAATTTCTCTGAATTGAGCACTGAATTTGTTCAGGACATAACAGCAGATTTTTTACATAGTACAATAATGCAGATAAATATCAATAGTTTTGTATTTTGTTGTGTTGTGTTTTGTTTTGCAATTTTATGTTATAGTATTACTGCATCATCAGTCACTTTTCTACCAGCTTCCCTTTTTGAAAGTAACAGTCTAAATTTGTAACTTTCTGGAAGATAAGCCCAGACATGACGATCATATAAAGTAAAAGTTTGGCCATCCTGAAACAAATGTTCCTATTCCTACTGGATTTCTAAGATTAAAGGGAAGTGAAAAAAAATGTAGCTCCCCTTTTGATAGAACCTGGAGGACATAGAGGGTGAGAAACTCTGACTCACATTATGCTAGCTAAGTCTTAGTAAGAATCCTCTCCAAACCGAGGTTACTCGCATTGGACTTGGTACAGTATGGTTTGACCAATGGCAGCCAGGTAGAGGGGAGACACAGACAAACAGAAGCCATCTTCTCTGTGCTATGATGTACAGTCAGATAAAGGGCAGCACAAAAACATGGATTTCTAACAAATTCCATATACAAGCCCTCAAACTGGCTTTCAGAACAGACTTTTTACCAGCAATATGATGAAAAGAAAACATACAATCATAGAATCATAGAATGGTTTGGGTTGGAAGGGACCTTTGGAGGTCATCTAGTCAAACCTCCCTGCCATGAGCAGGGACTTCTTCAACTAGATCAGGTTCCTCAACAACAACCACAAATCTGTTGTCTCACAGAAGAGGTGCCATATCACTCTCATAACCAAACCCAACAGAACTGGCACTGGTACACGAGAAGTAAATCTGGCTTCAGCATGCCAAGAAAAGAGTTTTGTGCATCACTTGCCCCACAAATACTCACTACTTATATTTCCAACTGTATTTTTCTTAAAATATGTAACACTCTAGCTCACCAATTTCTGCTCTCAGGTACACAAACTTGAACAACACCATAGGCCTGAGTGGAATCACACCCCTGAACCACATTTGTAAAGCAATAAGATCTCTCTTCTGAAAAAGGACAGACTGCACTTTCAGAATATCTTGAAGACGTTCTCAGGTTGGAGAACATCCCTTTGTAAGAACTGTTCCTGTATAAGGAAAGTTCAGGTCCCTGTCATAGGGCCTTGGTCACTTTGCCAAGTGTGATTGCCAGAATCACTTACCTCCATTTGCATAAAATTAACACCAAAGGCCCTGCTACTGCTTATGTTTTCAAAACTGGGACACGACTGGTGAACAATCTTGTGTTCACTTTTCAAATAACATCTTAAAGGGTTTCTCCTACCCACAGTAGGAGACCAGGAACCAAAGCCACTAGAACACTGTATCTGGAAGGTCCCAAAGACAATTTCTTTTCAAGTGACACCAAGTTCCAAACAGCAATTGCCTATATATTTATTGAATTTATTTTTATTTAAATGAACAGATTTTCTATACCCAATAGTAGGTTGGGTCTGTGTTTCTCTTGCATGTTACCAGACAACTGTATGAATCTGCTTCTGTTCACTTTATGATCAGAAGTCTATTCAGTTTTTCTGCCTCTTGTTCAATTAGCTACACTTGCTCCATTCTGCAAATCTGATCTTGAGTGAATGGGCTGTTCAGAAGAATGTAATTTTATTCACTGGTTTTAATTACTTTTAACTTTAATTTCTGACTGATTTATATTTTAGCATATCAGATGCTTCAATTCTTGGATGAAGAAATTCCATTTAAAACTTTAATTTACATAGATAGTTATGGGGAAAAAATAAATATTGAGATTCACAGTTCTGTATAAGGTAAAAAAAAGAAAGAAAAGCAGTATTGTTTGAGCAATTGCATACAGATTTACCACAGAGAAACAGTCCCAAAACCTGAGCAAAACCATACTTCAGAAAATTACTGCAGATACAGAACACTGGAAAAAGAGTAAGAATGAGATCTCCTGCCAAAAAAGTGAATACATCAGTATTAATCCAAGCAGCAGAAATTCTAATAGTCAAGCTGTCAAATTTGAACAATAAGGAACACCTTTTTTATTTAGGAGCTGTTCCTCATAACCAGATTTAATCAAGCCTTCTCTATTTGCATAATTTCTTCAAAGAGCTAGGAATAATGCTTTGCCATTTTCAATCTTTTTTCCTTCATTAAGAAAATGCTTCTATCAAGTGTCTCTTTACAGTGCTATATAAGAAATTTTGTCTTCAAGAAAGCATAAAAACTCTTTGAAAGCTTGGCCTCACTGGCAAAATTAAAGACTTTCTTCTGAGCCAATGGGAATATGCTTCTCTCCACAAACTGTGTCTAGCAGGTGGAACCCAAGTCCTTACCCTAAAGATGTAATAGTGCATAAAATTATGGTGCTTTGGGAGACATCTCCCATTTCTTCTGTTACATGTTATTTCAGGCAGGAATGGTTGGACCTCCTGTTGTGCCTCCTTGCCTCCACTGCCTGACTTCTTTGTGCATTCTGATGCAAACCTACAAATGCAAGACTGACAGTCCCATGCAACAGCTCTTTCCAGTTGGCCTGGTGCCCTGCTGACTTTCTGTTGAAGTTCACGTGTTGAGGACAGAACATGTTACAAGATCAAACTCAAAACAGGCTGAAATGAAAACAGAATGAAAAGGCTAAGAGAACTTACTGGTATGTGGTTGGACTGACATTGATGCGGCGTGGGTGACTTCCTGACTCGAACTTGCTTGCAAGGGTGACATTGTTCCCAAAGAGACAATAACGTGGCATTCTTACACCAACGACACCAGCCAGCACCGATCCTGAGTGAATGCCTATCCTCATCTGGAAAAACATGAGATCCATGTCAGTCTGTCTCTCTTGTGCTGCCCATGATAATGTCATTAACACTTATTTACAAGCCAGTCACAGCAACCCTTTCAAAGAAATAATAAACCAAAGAATAAAGAGTGAACTGGAAGAAAACAGGCTCTCCCATTCCTCTAGCGTAAATCAGATGCAGTTAAAAAAAGAACAAAAACGTGGTTATCTTTTTACTAAAACTATTTTCTTCTTTTGTGCATGTTTGCTGGAGACTACAACAGTCAAAACAGGAATCATGAACAGAATAGGATGGGATCACCAAGAGTTACTGCAATATCAGCCATCGAATTACACAAATAGATACATTACAGAGGGTTATTTTTGGCACCACTTCTAACACAGGCTTTAAAGTAAGACCCAAATTTTCTCAAACTGGCAGAGAGTAATAAAGTGGAGTGAATGAATATGGTGCTTTTATCTTCTTTGTGGTTTTTTCCTTCCAAACTCCTCAAGGTCTAAGGTCTTTCTCACTTTGTCAGACTTGAGAGATACTGCACCAGTGAAGATGCTGAAGATTAAGGCACCAATGACTTTAAAAATAATTGTATCCCCCTCAAAATAAGGAGGAATAAATCCCCAGCAAATTTAAAAAAATCCATGTGACTATTCTAGCAATCATCCCGTGTAACTGAGATGTGGCGATTACGTTGATTTGTAAAGCTTGGAGTCAACATCCAAGTTTCTTTCAGAGTGAATAATCAAACAGAGATTTATTCTGCATACATTTTAGCAATCGTGTTTGCCAAGAAAATAATTTTTACAAATAGGAAAGTCTTTTTCTGTTGTTAACTTTATTACATTAAAAAATGAAAAGAAAATATTTATATCTTCTGAGGATACTCTTACTCATAGCAACTGGACTGCTGCAAAAAAAGAGATAACATGAAGAAAATAAATACCAGCTACTAAAACAGAGGGTCTGATGGTGTCTGAATGAGTCATTTAACTAATACTGTACTCAGTATGGTCCTTTGACTTACTTACTCAATTCACAGTTATCACACTGTGCTTTTGTCTGTCAAACCCTATTTTTTAATAACACAACACATATTTACTCAAATACAAATAAAAAAATCATTGTTAGCACTTTTTTATGTTAAGACAAATGCCAGCATTTTATGACCTTGGCGTCCATGAAGTTCTACGAACTTGTGGGACCCCACATTATTTCAGTGACTATAGTTCTTCCCATGTGTCCAAGACTTTTACCATGCAGCTAAGCACCCTTTTCATTTCGTTGCTCTCTTATATGTCACAGACAATGGGTATAGCATTATATCTGCTATACACTAAGCCCATGCGTAACCTAAGAACATGTCGTTCTGCATTCAATGTGATACTGCTTACAACATTTTCACAGGCAACATAAAACCTTCAATCTTCACAATAATGCTGTTAATTACAGACTAGGATTTTAAAAAAAAAAATCTGTGAATAAATAGCACTCAAATTTAATTGAGCTTTCAAACCTTTACTAAATTTTGGAAGGCAGCTACTGAAATCCTTTGAATACTCTTACCCTATTGGGCTGGGAAGCACCCACAAACTTGCTTTGGCTGTGAACATCTGTGCAAACCCATCACACCTACATTATTTTGGTCATATTTGGCATGAAGATTTCCTGCTTTTGCCACAATGTACATTTAAACTTCATTGTTCACTTCCAGTGAAAAAAGTGTTCCTGCAGTCAAGAAGTGAGAAAACAGCCCTTCTGTATATTAGTGAGGTCAGTACCTGCCCTCAGCAAAAGATTATAAGCAGAAAGTCTTGCTTACACAACAGCAATTATGCTGTCAGCTTTCAATAAATAATAAAGAATGAACTTACAATGTCTTGGTTTTGTGAGATGGGAAAAGGATTAGTTATTTTGTACACAATTTTAAGAACAGAGCTAATGCTACCTATTTGTTCCAATACTACTCTGTACATTTATTTAAGAATCACAAACCACTTGCTGTGACCTCTTCTAGGACGCATTTAATCACATGTGAAAGCCAGATTGAAACTATAAGAAAAAGCACTACCTTTGTTTTGCTGTTGGAAAGTGGAAATGAGAGTATACATTAGAGTGGAAGGAAAATCTGGTAGCAAAAAATGCACTAAGAAATTAAAAGTTACTTTTGCAATATATGCAAAACTTGCTTGGGAAGTTATGTAGTTATAGTTCCCAAGCTATATTGTATATGCAGCCCTTATCAGTGCTTTCCCAGAACAGTTACCATTAAAGATTATTAATAACATATGAAATGCAAATTAGGTGGCAACACTAAGATGCATTATTTGTCTATCATAACTATATTTATTCATTTATGTCCTTTAAATATACATGTAATATACATTATACATATATGAACTATCTTATACTTAAATTGAGCATTTTTAATAAAATGCATGCTCTTCATCTGTGCTGACTGCTCCTTTATCTGTCCTTAATTATTTGGCTAATGATAAAAGGGCAGCATATAACTGAGACTGAAAGTTCAGAGGCATTATGCATACAAACAGCAAGACAACTCTTTGGAAACTATCACAAAGAGAAG
The DNA here is from genome assembly GCF_900496995.4 of Aquila chrysaetos chrysaetos. Taxonomy (NCBI): domain Eukaryota; kingdom Metazoa; phylum Chordata; class Aves; order Accipitriformes; family Accipitridae; genus Aquila; species Aquila chrysaetos. Next base: position 10,999,787 of record NC_044022.1, on the reverse strand, counting down.
ACAGCCCTGAAAGAAACCCCGAGAAAATACCAGACCCCCATAATTAAGGAACAGTGAAGAGATGGACAAACACCAAAGATATTTCTAGAGGAGAATATTGGAAGGCACAATGGGGAATGAAACATGAACCGGTGTGAAAAAGAGCAAGAGACCTGTGAGAGGCCTTTTAGATAAAGACGACCAACTTGAACTGGCTGCAATGGAAAGATTTAAAGTGGAAAATGACAGGGAGAAGAAAGATTAATTAATTTGATCTTTGCAGATCAAAGGTAATAGTGGTAATAGAGGTAGAAAAAAGCTGAGGTGAGTGTCAGAGGCGTAAACGAAAAGCATCCTGCATTGATCAATGGAGGACAAGAGGAAAAACATAGCTATGTGGAAAGGAAAAGAAGCTTCCAAAAACTCTAAAGAAAATGTAGCAGTATTTGGATATTGCCTACAGGATAAGGCACAGGGAGCAAAAACGGCTAATACCTGAGTGACGGGAAGGATAGTGGGTTTTGTATAACAGTGATAGATAAAGAAAGTTCATAAGCAAAGATAAGGCGCACTGGAGCTATGGTCATCCTCTGATGGGGAAATGTGCCAGAAGTGGTATCAATGAGAACTGATAGTCCACGCTGGACTGAGAGAGAAAAGTCAAGAACAAACAGGAACAGGGATGATAAGCATAAAAATATTTTGGTTTTCTGTTAATCAGTATGTTCACAATAAGCAAATCCAGTTATTTGCTTTATGTTCAAAGCTCTTGAGCTTTTTCTCTTTTGAAACCCTGTTGAAAAATGTGTTCTCCTTTCCCTCTCCTCATTTCCCTGCATAATTTTCCAGGAAAAAACTTTGACATTAAAATGCAAGAGGAAAGACACCACTCTACAGTCTGAGAAGTAGTACTTGTCTCCACAAGAACATTTTAGAAAACCTCCTCAAATCTAAGATTTTTGACTGGTATATGTCTGCATGTTGATAACCAATAGAACACATTAAAACCCATATTTCCCTTCAGTCAAAACTGAGACATTGCATTACAAGACTTAAAAATACTTCCTTTATTAATTAGACCACAAAACAATGGTTCAAGCTGTAATGATTCCTGAAAGGAAAATTAACTGCTTTTTTAATTATTCTTTGAGCTTCTTATGTACAGGGTACTTAGCAGAAGTATCTGCAGTCTTGGTTAAGGGCTTACAAATCTATTTTAAAAAGCATGACCTGTGCTTAATTCAGAAGAGAAAGGAGACATCAGAGACATCTTCCCTGATAGGCAACAGCAGGAAGAATTGCATAAGGACATGACAGCGAAGAATGACTTCTGAATTGAAAAGCAGCAGCTCTTTGTGGACAGTATTGAAAGGCAGAGTAGGGAAGAGTCTGTGGGTACCTTTCTTTTTGTCAGCCAGTAAAGCGTAGTTGATGTTATAACATGCAAGCAGACTTTCCAATTCAAACCAAAGGTACACGCAACCTGTCTTGTGATAAGCACAGGGCAAAAATACCTGCTCATTTTTAGTAATTTTTAGTTCAGGGATTTCCTGAGCCAAAAGAAATCCTTTCTGTAGAGGAAAGGTGTTTGTTGTTCACAGTTCCTCCTCAAATATGAACTACGATAATATTTCATGGGAGTGGTAGCTGTACACATTCTTCCCACCGCACACACACAGAGAGAGGGACCTTAATAAACAGTTCTCACACTCTGAAAAACATACTCCCATGCTAGAAAGAGAAGTCTCAGATTGCCTCACAGGTTAACTGCATCCAGGAGGACTCAAAATTCATTTTCACAGAACTGCCTGCCTTACACAGACACTGAACTGAAGAAGTGAGGGCAGGCTGGGAAGTAGGTGACACAGTTTGGAAAGCAACCACGGGCAGAAGTAATCCCCGACTCAGCCAGCGTGGAGCATTTCAAGCCTTAATAATGTGACTGACTGGCAGCTGCTCAAGACTTTGTGCTGAGCTGGTAGCAGAGCTTAGGGCTGATACGAGGCCAGTAGCTGTATGGCAATACTTCCAGGCACACGGATGTCCCAAGCCAACAAAGCATTTAAATAAATAGGAAGTGTTCTGCTGGATCAGGACTTTCAGCATCTTTCAATAATATATGTGGATATCTGTAAACTACCATTTCTCAGACAAATAAAGCACTCCTCACTTTCTGCCCTAACATACTGAGGGATACTCTGTGTTTCAGTAAGGACCTTCTGCCTTCTGTCCTTGCAGTGTCCTTCAGAAAGGAAAAAATCACCTCTCATAGAGTATCTTAGCTATTAGTCCATGATGCACCGCCAGATCTTTTCAAACAGAATGTGCCAAATTCCTAAGAAGTTATCTGATCTGATATTTTGTAGCAGCTTCTACTACAGTGATATCTCTAAATCTCAACATATGCCTTACACAAGGACATTTATTTGTAAAATATATTAATGCAAAATAGACTCTACAGATCTCAGAGGTCTAAAATCAGGGTAAGTCAATGTGCCTTTCTGCTCCTTCAAAGAACTGCAAGTTGACAGGACTGACAGCTATGCCCTGACATATGCTTTAGTGTGTGGGTTATCTGTATTCTTAGATAGATTTATAAATATCACAATGTCTTTCTGGAAAGGGACATATGACAGTACAGCTCACTACAGAATTGTTGCCAAGAAACAGACCTGCTCAGAGGAAAATTTAGATCATTTTGAATTTCACAAGGTGTTCTATAGAACTAAACTACAGGACATATTTCCCCCATGTTTGAACAACATTTGGAGAAATGAACACTTAGCTTTTTTCTAACGAGAATTTCCGAGATTTCTTACTCATAGACTTAGAATTATTCAACCTGTGTGAAGCAAAAGCCAGAGAAAATGATACAAGGTCAATGAAAAATACAATAATAAACTAACAAAGATTGAATTCCTTGGGATCAATAAATCCATTTAAAATAGTTATTGTGTAAAGCAATCATGTGGTTTGTGTAAAAGACATACAATTAAATTATAACCAATGTGATGCACATTGCATATGTACAACCCTGGACTATGGTCTTGGCCTACAGTCATCTCTACTGCATGTGGAACAAGGTGCTATGAAGCATTTCTACATAAAGAAGCCCCAGACTTGAAGGATGAAATTCCTTTTCTCTTTCCCCTTAAGTTCTTCCACTATTATCTAAGTTAGCCCTGCTTTGAATAGTGGTTGGATTAGATGACATCCAGAGGTTCCTTCCAACTTCCTTTACTCCATGATTCTATATTTCATACCCTATGATGAAAAATTATACCCCTGTGAGTCTTCATTAGCAGTACAAAGTAGAATTAGATGAAGTAAAAATCAAAACCAAAGATTCAGACTAGTTTTGGGGGCTCATTAGTTCTAACACCAAAGGAAAGTTTATATTGGGGCAAGGTTTTTGGGGCCAAATTCTGTCCTGAGGCATCATGTGAATTCACTATGGCACTGCTCAGGGTCTAGGTTAGAAGAGGATGTGGGTCATCTGTAAGAAAACATCTGACCTGAAATTATTTACTGGGGAGGAGTATAAACCATGTAAATGGGAATTTCTAGAGTTGCTGAACAGAAAAATAAGTCCTATATCCCTTCCCCTAAGATTCCAAAGAAGAGACATTAATGTTAATGTGCTTCTTCATAAGCTGCTTCTCCCTCACGAATAAAATGTTGCATTTCATTGCTGATATAGTGTTTAATAAAAAAAAATTTTTATTGTTTTCTTTGAATAGTAATTTCCACAGCAGGAATTTAATTACTATGTGAATCTGTGTGTTCAGGCACTTAAAAAAGAGCTAATCATTCAAGCAAGCCCACATAGCAGTGGAGGATTTTTCCCAGGCTCCTCTCCACTGACACCCAAAAAAGAAAAAATTTCATCAGAAAGTTCTGTTTGATCCTTAGTGTAGGAGGACATCTTTGTCTCACAGTGCCATCATATGACATATACTGAACGGATTGGGTGATATTTTAACAAGGATAAATGACACATGCTCAAAATATTTAAAGGAACAAAAAAACTGTATGCTAAAAAAAAAAAAGTTGAGCGTAAGGGTTTTAACCTTAAGAAACAGTCTTCAATACTTTTGCTAATTTAGTCGTTTAAGGTAGATTTCACTTAATTTCAACCACCTGGAAGTCAGGCAGCTCATTTAAGTTCGATTTCTAGACTCCTTCTAAACCAAGGAGGTAAATAACCTCAAGGCTGCAATTCTTCACATTCCAAAACTGGCACCTAGGAGGGGCTGGATCGATCACTCCCGAAGGTGTCTAACTCTCAGTGGAACAAAGAGGGACAGTTAATGGTAAGTTTAGCTTAGACACCTCATGCACAGACAGCTAAAGATAAGCGAGATGAAGCCAACACTCAGATTGGAAAAGTTGACACACTTTCATCTTTTTTGCATAAAATGAGCTACACTCCTGTGCATAAAGGATCAAAGAAACAGGTGTTGATGGACAGGACTCTGTCAGAAGAACATTCTATTTGTAGAACAGCAGAAGTTTTTTCAGATATTTTAACATAATGTTCTTTGAATCTAGCCTGCAATCTTTGAAACTGTTAAATGAAATGACCTTTCAATGGAAAAGTCATGCTTTGTCTTTTGATCATAGTATGTGCTTTTATGCATAGATGAAATTCATGTTGATCTGCTTTGGGAAGAGCCTGGAACTAATCAGCAAGGATCTTCTGCATAACAACTTTAAAATCTACATAAACCATTGACGTATAAGAATCCTACAGTTTTACTAATAGAAGCAACATTATCTAGCCTATGTACACTAATGATGTATCTGTATCAAGATTCTTTCCAAAGACTTGTACACTGTTAAAGAGACCTAAATTGTTGCCTATGTCATTTAAACCTTTACCACTGCAAGATGTTTTAATAATTTTTGCACAAACTGGAGATACATTTTAAGTGTGTAGTTTCTACTGGATCCCCCTGCTTCTTGCAATCAGCACCAAGGTAAACATAATCAAGATAAAAAATTGATTAAACCCCCTCCTCCATATGGACACAGACATGACAAAAACATCAATGGGCCAGGTTTTGCAAATATGCATGTTCATAAGTTGGGGAAAGTGGAGAGACTAGTTCCTTTAACACCTCTCAATCTAACAAACAACTTCTCCAATTAAATATAGACAAATACCAGAAACAAGTCAACATGTTCCCTCTTTTGAAATACAGTAAATCCAGGAATGACCATGTGGAAAGATAAAAGGCTAATAACATCCCAAGCTGTGCATAAGGAATGCTTAGTGTTGCAAGTTATAATAGCTAAAAAATAGTTTGCTTCCTAGTGAAGAAACTTTGGGCAATGCCATCATCATAGAAATTTAAATACTAAATGTGCAACATGACTGCTCTCTCTCATGCTTAACTAAAGGATAAATTAGCTTGTAAAGTACAGAAAGTTTCCATGTGAGAGCTGGGGTGTACAGATAATTTATACCATATAAGTTCCAATGTTAGAACAGCTCACAGTATGAGACCATCCTTGCACATCTCACTCATCACTAAAATGATAATGTTGCTGTGTTCCTTTGCTTGTTCGTCAGTTCATTTTTAAGAACTTCAATTTCTATAGACTTAATGCAAGACAACATAAGAGCTAGATGACGACAATGATTTTTGTAGAATTTACCTTCCTCTTAAGCCTGGAGCAAGTCTTCACAGCTGGCAGGTAATGATTAGCCTAACAGGCAATGGCAATTGCATACAAAGAGAAAAGAGGCTCTGTGATTGTATGGATCCTATAAACAAGAGTCTAGGACTTCACCTTGGCTATAATTGGGAAGGGGTTTATTAACACTCCTTATTGGCCTTTGTACTTCACCATCACAGAACTTCCAATTTATGCAGGGAAAGTGAATTACCCCCTCAGTAAAATCAAAACACACATTCACATATAATGATTTTTTTTAAGTCTTTCAGACAGGCAAATCCACTGAGTTGAGAAAAGCTATTTTATACAACAAATAGAATGAACATGAAGAGAAAGGGTGCTGTTTTGCACTGAACTGAGGATTTTAGCAGAACAGACTCATGTATAGCCAGCACTTCAGCAAGTCAATCAAACCTCCTTGAGACCACAAAAGAAGTATAACAAAAGCTAGCATCAGAACTCAGAGAGTATTTTGTACAGCTCTTACCTTCACTGAAAATCTTCACGGTTAATGAAATCAATGAAAAAAAATCACTCTAACTCATGTAAAATGTAACATCTTCTATTCCTAGATTTAAGCTGCACATCTACAAGCAATATCTGATGATTATTGCATGTCAGATGTGCCATGAATGGAAATGTGATACTATTTTATTGTTTGTTTCAACTGCTTCAGATAAAATTAACTGCACTGCAATTTTAAGAGAATATTTAGGATAAATTTGAATGTTCCAGTGTTTTCATGACTAGAAAGATTTCAACCTTATTTTCAAAGCAATGAGCAAATGAAGACCTGATGATGTCAAGAATATGACAAAATCCAAACAGATGGAGACAAATCGCTCTCAGATGAAGGTGAATCACTTAGGGGAAGCAAAGACTTCCATGTTCAGTCTAATGACTTTCCTTCACTTCATTCAGTGGTCTCTCCCACTGTGTTTCACACTCATCCCCCGCGTCAGAGACACACCAATAAAGAACAAATCATGGGAACACATCTATCTGTTTTTAGCTTGTGCATTCTGTAAAAAATCCCAATCATAATACATATATTATAATAATTCCTTTTATACATAATATTAGTTTTGCAAATTCAAAAATTCAAATGTTAATACGCTTAGTTAAGATTACCTCTGCCCATCTTCACTAGCTTTTATCAACTAACTTATTTTTCTATAATCCACAAACATATACACAAATAAAAGCATATTTCTGCTTTTATTTGTGTGAGCAAGAAAGACCAAAAAAGAAAGACAAAGAGACTTTAAGCCTCAATTATCCTTGCACGTTCTTTTGAAAATCACTAGACAAGTTAAACGCTAATTTAGTTTTGGAGGCAGTAGCAGATGATAGCATGGCATATCTATAACATCATTGTTTGTCACTGCTGCCCAGCCAACCTTTAATGCCGCTAATTGGGTGAATTTGGCAGCTGAAGCACACAGATACCTAGCCCTGGATTTTGCTTATCCAGCATTATCATCACTTGCTTGTTTCCTGGTGTTGCTCTTGTCTGATTGTGCTTTATTTGGAACTTTTCCAGTCAACTTCTTCATCCAAAGCCATCTCTCTTGGTTCAACCTTTGCTGACAAGAGCTGACAACTCCTTTACCTTTTAGTCCCATTCTTTACTCCTTTCCTCCCAAATGCATGCAAGATGTGTTTTCATGGAAAGAGTCCCTTTATTCTCTGGTGCACCATATTTTTCATACCCTACATACATGTCATATATGTAACTGGTGTCACTGAAAACCAGGAGTAAAATATACAAATTCTCCCACAAAGAAAAAGAGCAACCAACTTGACAATCCTTCTCCCTTAAATTGTTAACCAAAAATAAAACATATTTGTCTTTAAAAATTAATTCAACTTTTATCAGATGATTGTAAAGGACTATCTGACTCTCATTCCCCCTTCCGTACCTTCAGAATGGGACAATGATATATATAATCAAGTCAATGTGAGAAAAGCAGAAAGAAGCAGAAACCTTTCGAATCACCTAAAATAAGTGTTATCCCCACAGCAGAAAAACAGCGGAAAAAAGGATGAGCAGAAAGTGGTCTTTACATTAATGGGTTTGTTAAAATAACCACTAAAATTTGTGACATCGATATGGACTTTTTTGTAAGATAGTATGTATTTAGTAGGTCATCTGTGGAGAGCATGCAGACAACACAAGCAAACAAGTTAGCTACCAACCTTACTAATAGAATAATAGTTCTTTTAAAATCAGTAAACAACAGAAATTACACTGGAAAGCTAAATATAGCTATGATTATCTATAGGAGAAAAAAAAGAAAATTATTCTTGATATTATTGCTTCAAATTCTATCTTTTAGCCTTAATAAATTAAGTGAAAATAGTTGGAGAGAAAGAAATCACTAGACATTTCAGAGACTCTGGCTGTAGTTTTGTGAAGATTAAATCATGTCAATTTAATAATTTTTATTTGTATTTAACTTGAGTTGAAATTAGTGGATAAATGAAATAAAGTAGATGAAATATGCTTGAACTTCATCTCACTTGTACTTGCGCCTAGTAAATAAAAATAAATTATGCTGAATTTTATTACTGTGTTTGTTAATGATCTATAATAAACAACACACATTTGAAGTTAGCTGATCACACAAACTGAATGCACCTAGAAAAATACTCCAAACTAAAAATACACAATTCAAGAAAGAAAATTGGAAAATCCTGTGTAAGGTCTCCTGAGCAAAGACCAAAATGAACTTGAGTTAACATGCAATCTGGTCACATAAAAAAAGTAATCTGGGGCTATGAACATTTTATGACACTCTAAATAGTTCCTTCCTACAGAATTCTAGTTCAACCCCACCAAGAATATTAAGTTAGAACCTAGGTGCTGTCAACAGGAGTGATTTCTGAAAAGATCAACAATCTGTTCAGACCCTTGAAAGGATTTGTTTAAGGAAGAAAACTAAAAAACCCATAAATAGTCACAGCTTGGCTAAGTATTACTCAGTAGGGAAAACATGATAATCATCTACAAATATCTACAAGGTGTTAATGTCAAAGAGGGTGATATGGCAGATGGGGACACAACCAGAAATAATAAAATGGAAATGAAGACATAGATAAATATCCAGTTTCCCTGGGCCTAAATAGGCTATAATAATGGCAGTGACAGACTCCTGAGGCAAGTGTGGTAAGCTACCTCATGTAAGTCTTTTCTTTAAGGCACTAGTAAAACACTTGAAAATACATTGTAAGGATGTTGACAGGAAGATGGACAGGATGCATTAATACATGTGTCTTTTTTAACTCTAACATCATACTGCATTTACAGACAACTAATTAGAAAGTGGTGATATGTTTGAGGGTTTCAAATGACTGCCGAAAGGTCTGTCTTTCTGTCATCATTAATAACAGATGGAGTAGGAGAAATATTTTGTAAGTTCCTGAAACTTAAAGAAACAGAATTTTGAACTTCAGTTTTAAATTAAGTGTAACTCGGTTCACATTCTCTTTAGAATTTCACTAAAACGTCATCCAAAATCTTGGGCTGAACTAGGGTTTAGCATTTTGGAAATACCTAAAAGAACCTTGAGAATCTGCTTTATCTCCTTGAACAAATCTATGTAAAATGAAGTTAGTACTCTGCACCTAATACATGCAAGACTCAAAAATGATTGAAAAGAGCCACTGAGATACAGAGTTGTGTCCAATATTGGAACATATATTTCTATGGTAATAGCTGGTGTGAGAATAAGAAGAGAAACACATTCCTTTTGATGAAAGAAATTTATCATTTTTAGCAGAATCCAGGTTGGAAAATATAGATTAAGAAATAATGATTTAAGTATTTTGGAAAGCAGATGAGACCAGGATCCCAAACTCAGAAGCTTCAGCAGAACCAGGCCTCACAAGATTTGTACCTTCTCAGGTCCTCACCAGGCAAAAAGGGTGGCTCCAGAGACACTAGGGAGCATCTGAGCTGGGTCTAAGAACCTGGGAGCACAGCAGGGAGACTTGAGGCCTAAAACTTCCTCATATGAACAGGGGATTTGCAGACTCCAGATCTGATAGGTGAACTGGGGATGATCAAAGGGTATGAAATCTTAGAAAACACATGGTCTCCACTGGTCATTAAGCAAGCTGTCATTATAGTTCTCAAAACCTGCATTTGTGAAAAACATCTTTGGTGTCATGGAATTGAAAACTTGTTTTGGCAGAAAACTTCCAATCAGATCAAGGTGTAAGATTAATCTTGTTGCTAGAGACGAAAATGAAGAGTACAGCAACTATGTTGAACCAATTTTACTTACAATATAAACTCAGATTTTTAACTTTTTTTTTTTTATAATATCATGATGATCTATGTCTAACAACACACTTTGCAGTATCGAGTACACTGTGCATAGCAAATCAGTGCAATCTTGACAGGGAGAAAAAGTAATATGATTTTTTAGACAGTCATCCTTTAGGAATGTGACTGTCAGTTCTGTCAATACACTGCAATCATACATTGAGCAAGTCATGTTATTTTGGCATTGGTCTATTCCTCACTACAGATGATCACTGTTAAGCTTCATGTGGATAGCTATCAAAATAAACCCTTTCACAGGAAATACTTTGGCAGTTGTACATTCAGGCTCCTTGAGGATGAGAGAAAGGGTCACCTCACTAAAGGCCAGCAACCTCCAAAGTAAAATAAGGCCATGTCCTATGGTGGTTTTGGTTCAGAGAAACAGTGCAGTTTTGAAGTGCATGCCCCAGTTGTCCCTGCTTACTCTACATTGCTTCACTTCACAAAGTGGGTTTGGTCTGCAGGAACCGGACCCCTGTCAGAGGAAATTAAAGTAGTAGCTGTGCTCAAGATGTACACTAAAGTCAAGACAGGCTCTTATGGGCATATCAGGGTCCAAAACAACATTTGATCTTTCAGATCACATATGGCTGAGGCATTCAGTCTGAGGAACAAAATCAGTCCAAGTGGAAACCTCAGAATGCATTGAGTGTACATGTAAGGCCCTCAGCACAAACTCCATCAATCCACTGATCCTTTTCTGTTGTACTGATCTACTTGATGAGCAGGCACACCTATTGGATATTCAGCAAAAGGGGCAAGACAGCAAAACTAATTACCTAACATCAGCTAGCCAAACCTGTGATCATGCATTTAAAAATTTAATTTCTAAAATTCTAATCAGCGACTGACATTTTATAACAATAAGTTCATTACTAAGTAAAAATGTTATGGCTGTATCAGAAATGTTCAGGACTGAAATGTAAAATGAAAACAATGACATCTCTAATTAGAGTGGTAAGGCCCATAAAATTAAGAGATTCACTTATACAAAAACGCTGTAGATGAACCTTGAATGAAATTAGTCAAAACACATTTAAGATTTCTCATTGCAAAACTGTTTAATCCCAGAAGCTTCCCACATTAAGGGTTTGGCTTCATACATTTCAAAGCTGTAGCACGTTAAATTCCAATTACTTCATAAAAGGTAGGCAGTGTGCGTATAAAAGGTACTTGGAACAATAGACTGCATTATGGTGTGTCTCAAAGCTCATTATAAAGCAGCTACTACAGTGGACTGTGTCTGTTAACTCACCACAATTCTTCTTCATTTAGTCTTACTTAGAAATTGATCTTGGTTTGTAAGCAAATTCAGAGAATCCTAATGCACTTCTAATAATCCCCATGGGAAAGATGAATAATGTTCAGACTATGTGTTCCACAGACACCATTCCCCATTATAGAAATGTGGGAAGAATAATGAAAACTCCTTTCCTCTTCTCTGAAGTCAATTAATTATTTTCTATAAAAATAAACAGGGGCTTTCTTCACATCAGCAACCATCCAAATTCATGTAGCTGAACTTAATATGTGAATCTGGGCAAAGGGAAGAAAATCTTTTCCTTTAAAGCACACATTTCATTAATGTCTGTGTAAATCACAGAACGGTGCACCTCAAAAAGTAGATTTCTTAAAAATTATGCCTACGTGTGAAAAACCTGATAACAATGAAGTATACTTTCATATTAATCATGAGGAAATGATGCCAAACAAACACAAGTTCTTATTCTAATTTTTGCCAAACCAAGAAAGGCTATTTTTCTATTTGAAATATCTTTAAAGCTATTACCTGCACCATAAATTTCAGTGAGGCATATAGACTCCAAGCTATGTTAAGGTGAGCTTGTTCAGACCTGACCCAATATAGCTGTAGAAGCACAGCACTGCTATTGGATCAGCACAAGGGGCCATGAGGACTACTGTCCTGACTTAAACCATCGCAGTTGTCAACACCTATGAAAAATTATCAGAACATGACAAGTGCAGAGTGATACCTTTCCAGCTTTACTTGCTTCTGACCAGTTGTGACTCTGGGTCTTCTAAGGCTCACTTTCTGCTGAGGCCCATGTCCTGTGATGCCCTTACTATACTGTTACAGCTGCTTGAACTAACTGGTGTAAACCCGGAACAGGTAACTCCAATACTTGCCTCTCCCTTAATTGCCAGCGTATTTCTGGTCTTCTTTCTTTGCTAGATTTTTCAAAGCTATGCAGTGGGTGGGTTCCTCAAACATTCATTGGACTGAAGAGAGGTTTCTGTTATAGCCCTCAGGCACTAATTAATGACAGCTTACTTCACTGCAGCTCCTTTTTCCCTGGTCTGCCATCCTGGCTGCAAGAACAAGGCAATGATAAAATTGTCTCTGACTCAGCAGCAAGATTCCCTGTTCCCCTCTACATATCCTCAACTTTATTTAAACAAACTAATTCATTAGAAAATTGCCATACAATGGATTTTTAAATATTTTTCATAGGAACGGAACCAGTTCCATTTAGCCTAGAGACATCTGGAAACCCTCCCCAAAAATGATTCTAAAAGGAATATTCTGATAATATGCCATTTCTGTGGAGATCACAAGTGGTGCTTCTGACGTCACCTCAGTCCAGTCCAATAGAGTTTAAAACAGAAGGTACCATCAAAGAACATGATTTGGCTCACTGCATTTCCACCCAGTTAGCCCTGTGCTGACACTGGTAGCTGACAGCACACTGCAGCAGGCCTGGATTACACACAGAACAGTGTTTGAACCTTTTTAATGAACTTTCACTGACTCAAAGGCTGCTTGAAAAAGGATTTGGGTCAAAAGCAAGGTAGGACAGCAGAGGGCAATGCAAAACGTGAGTGGGCAGTGTGCTGTAGCAGTTAAGGGCATGATACAAGATAAAACACAGGCCTCTTTCAAGGCGTTGATGGGAAGGATGACAATGCCTGTTTATCCATATTAATCTATGGGGATTTTAAATGCTGTAACTACCAAATCCTCTAAAGATTATAACCAATATGCCTGCCAATCATGTGGACTACAAGAGAATCTTGCTTATAGAAAATGCCTTAAAATTAAAATTCCAAGGCAAGACAAAACAAAGGAGCAGCAGAGGAGGAGTGTGAAGAGGGACGACCAGTGTAAGGTAAGTTTTGATAAGCTAAGCCCATAGCAAGACATGCCAGCAACAGACAATACCTGTTTTTCATGCACCAGTAAGAATTCCAGATGCATCACAGCAAGCGTGGGAAAACTATAATTCCTGCAATGGCATTGGGCTACAAAGGTATCATCTTCAGTTAGCCCAAAGTAATGAGAGCACGAGTCACTTTCTCATTTTGGAACCTTGTCCCACTAAATTGGCAATATGCTCAGGAAGTAGTTGCATCAGGATGTGAGGGCATTGTTCATAACTGTCATTACTGTGCAAGACACATCAGGAGATGGACTTAGAAATGTTTGCAAACAGAATTAATTAAAATGAATGCTTTATTTAGATGGCAAAATAAACTATATTCACATCTGCATAATCCCCATGTCCTGCTGAGGAAACCACATGTCCAGCTGAAGATTTGCTCTTTGCTGGTGTTCTTCGAAAGGAAGCAGCAGAAAGACTGGTATCACAGACCTCTCTCACAGAAATTTCCACAAATCTCAGTGCTTTCTACAGCCTGTAAACCTGCTGTTTGGTTCTCACGCACACAGATTTACTGTTCAGTGGTGAGCAATCACCTCTACCAAGTTTTTCCCACTGGCTTTTTTCTCCTTTTCCTTTTTTGGGGAGGAGGAGAGGAGGGTATAGAGAAGAATTTTTAGGAAGCTCTCAGGGTTCCGTACTGCTTTCCTGTCTTCAGAAGACCAAACTAAAGTAGTCACCTGTTGCAATTTGGTCATATCTCCAAACAGAGGTATTTATAAAGTAATTTGGGGGGGTTCAGATGTTTACTAAGCATAGATGAGGTTCTAAAACATACATTTATTTCTCACTTTCTACTTTCTTGAAAAAAACTTTTGATTCTTCTTGCAAAACATTGTTTAGAGCTTAGATTTCATTTTAGTATTAGTGTTATGTGGGCTGTGCAATGATGATGCTTGTTAGGGTTAGCAAGAAAAACTTTCAGTTTTGTATAAATTGCAGTTTTTAAGCATCTTTTCTGTGAAACAAAACTGAGGTCCTTCAAAATATGAAATGTGAAAACGATGACAGGTTCAAGAACAGTCATTTTGCTATTTTGGGCTTAATAGTACTCACTCACCCCGAGTGTGGGACATTCACCTTTGTCTAATGTAAGCCATGGAGACTAAGCTTGGTATTCTATACTCCACTTAACCACTGGCTGCTCTTAATGCCTTTTTATCTTTCCAGAAATGCCATCTTAAACCATAGAACTTTTTGTTCTATTAAAAAAATCATTAAAACTAATGCATTTCATAAGGAGTATTGGTTTAAAAGAATCTGTGTTTTCATATGTGCAAAACATTTCACCAAAAACAAAGAAAAAAGAAATCTCAGATGGCTCTGCTTACAGAACTGTCAAACACAGCAAAAAGTATGATATACTTGATTCACACTTCTAAGGCAAGGTAAGTTAAGCCCTGTACTACCACTATGCAGGACGCAACGGCTAGCCTCACTGAAAACTAGATTGGAAACTCTGCACTGTCTTACAGATTGCAGTTTGTAGAGTGTGGCTCCGTCAGTTTGTGTAGACATAACTGGAGAGACAGTTCTCCTATGAGAATAACCTTTCTTTGTTCTGCAAAAGATATATTTGCAAACAATCATTTTGATTCTGAATGGCTGTTCATTTCTTTCTGGTCATGAACAATCAGACCAAAAAACTTACTCACTGTGTTCACTGGGGAACAGATCTTTGCAAAATTAACCTCATCTCCTGTGAACAATACTCCTCATGTGTGGACAAGAGTAGGCTTTATTATTTAGCTATTTTCCATTCATCTTCATGCATTAAAAGTTTTTCTTCTGTCCAGGGAGCAAGAATGTGACATAACTTAGGTAACCAATACACACAATGCAACAAATGGAAAAAATCAAGGAAGAGCTCATAAAAAACAAAAAGGCTAAAAATTCTTTGGCAAATGCTCAGAAATAATGAAAGCTCTGAGAATAGAAGAAGGATGTTGTAGTCTCCTCAATATGTTTATAACTAGCAATTTCACGAGCTCCCTATGAGTCCTTTGGGGAGGAAATGACAGTGTGTAAACAACCATAAAATGTTGTAGGGTAACCAGACTGAAATAGATACCATGACCTCAGTCATAGCAGACAGAATTTTTGCACTCTCTTTGTTGTTTTTGTTATCTGAGCTATCCTAGCTATTAAATGTGCCATTCCTTCAGAAAAAGAAGCTGCAGACATCTGTGACTAGGAACAGGCAATAAATTAGATAAGAATGTAAGAAGAACTGTACAGTATCAGACCAAAAGACCATCTAGTCCAGTACTGTCACCCTGAAAGCAGACATAATGTTTGAACACAGAGCCCAGTATGCAAGGGATGGTGCCCTGGAGACAAATGGGGTTAAATGAAGGATTCACTGAAGCCTGTGAAAATTTTCTTCTAATTATGGTAGAGAAAAGGTTTCAGAGAGTGCCAAACAGAATGTAATCATGCTTTGTTCTCACTGGAAGTTTAAGAAAAGTGAGACTGAAAATTTGAATATCAAATAGCTTCCTAGGAGATGTGAGGTTTTGTGGTAAACACATACAGAAAAAAAAAAAAAAAAAAAAAAAAAAGAAGTTTGAACTCCACATCACCTTCTTTTAATTTTCACTTTTGACAAAGTTCTTATTCACAGATAGCCCAGTGAAATGGAGACTGGTATTTTGGAGTTAGAAATAATGGAACTGTCTTCATCCCACTACAAAATTTCAGGGCTTACAATACATTGTCCATGTTAAAATTAGTATGTGTTGAAATTAAATTAATTAGTGTTTGAGAGTTTATATAGGAAAAGGGAAAGACTTAGTCATTAATTTGGGAGACATTTTCATGTTGTCTTGGTGCATATAAGCTAAGAATGTAAAGTGATGTCCTTAGAAAATATCCATTAGTGTATTTACAGAAACTATGCATTTCTCAGGCTTCCACAGGCTTTAAAGTTGAAATTGTGATTTTCGCAAAAGCTAGGTTAAAAAATAAAATCACTACCTAAAGTCATATTCTCTTGAACACTTATGTTATTGGTTCTTCTTTCAAAAAAGTAGCTCCACTAACATATTTCAAAATTAACTTTTTTTATAATGATCTTTTAATCATAAAACACCTGAACTATTGAAAAAAGGCAAAATTACCCTTCTTACCTTTAGTTATAACAGTAGCCTGTAAAGCTACAAACCGCTTGTGTATGCAGATCAGTCACACATGAGTTTGCTGAATCTGGCCTTTCACAAAAATATATGTGTCTGTATACACACACACACATACGTATGGAATATTTACATATATTTAAGGAACGATTTCAGTTTGTTCTGATGAGTCAGAGGTTTTGTTGTTATTATTGCTGGAACCTAAATATAATTATGTGGGGGATGTGAACTTGGTTATTAACTGATTTTCCAAGGTGAATACCTGTTAGTATTCATTTCAGTAAGTCCAGACAGATATAGTTTTCTAGAGAATCAAAATTAGACCAATTCACAGCTCGTGAGCATCAGCTAAATGCATAGAAATTTGAAGGCCTGCAGTAATTTGGTAGTTGCAAGTCCTGCACTTTGTGATTCAACACAACTAAGGTAGATCCAGTTCTTATATAATACAGATTCCTTACATGCATTAATAATTGAAGAAACAGCTGCTACTTAAATATAATTTATTTTTTAAAACATACATAATACTTCAGGAAGCCAAGTGTCCTATAAACAAAAGCTCTCACAGATCGGATTAGACCTTCAGAACCCTCCATTCTTCAGAAAATTCATTCCATGAAGTAAAATATATAAAAAGAGAAATCCAGAGAGCTGCTGAGCAATTATGGCTCATATTGATTTTAATGCCAGAGACATTCCACACACTTCTGGTTTTACAAGATGGTACAGTTGCACCACTTTGAGCAAATTCTTGAAGACAGGTAGATTTGTAATATAGAGAAGAAACTGTTCAATCATGCTATATATATCCCTTCCAGTCTCTATAAACTGATAGTCATAAATGACAATTTAATCTCAGAAATCAAAGGCTGAACAAAGGTAGCTAAATGCAAATTATTTTCTACTCAAGTCAAAGGACATGAGCTCAGCTCCCAAACCACTTAGATGTACAAAGGTATAGTTAGTTAACCAAGTTTGAAATATTTCCATGATCAAAAAACCCTGGACTATTTTTGATCAAATGAATAGGAGTTTTGGTCAAAACCACTTATGAATAATGAAGCTGTTTTCTAAGTTCAAGCAACCAGTGTGTTGTGACATGATGACCTTTTCATAATATTGGAAAGAAAGTGCAATAACCAGTTACTGAAGATGGCCTATACAACCAGCTCTATAAACTGGAAAAGACAAAAAGACAAACACAAGATGCAAACAGAAATCACAAATAAATAAAAGGCAAACTCCTATAACCAGAGATCATAAAAACAGCTTTTTGAATAGACTACCTACTTTAAAGTTTGGAGTGAGTAGTGATTTTAATTGTCCTACCTGAGATGCCCCACAGATGCCTAATCTTAAGGCCACAAAGCGACAATCAGGCCACCTTCAGATGACAGCATTTTTTTCAGAAAAACACAGAAACAGTTACTGGAATAACAGGGAAATATTTGTGTCATTTCATGTTATGTATTTCTTATTGTCACTGTCATAGATTAGTAAAAAAATCAGAAAAGAATTCTTTAAGGTAATGTTTAGTAACAGTCTGCTTCACTTAAGTAAATCACAATGATGCTCCCAACAGAAGTGATGACTCTAATTCTGCAAAGTGTTGTTTGTGGCTACAGAGTGATTCCTAAAGGACCATCCTGCAGAAATAACAGTAGTAAAGCAGTAACAACAGCAGTTAGTTCCTCTCCCAAAGAACTTTAGAACTGAACGGTAGTTAAAAATGTCCCTATTTTTAGGATTCTTTTTCTTCTGGTAAAGGTTTTTATACTTCTTTTCATCCATATTCAAAATGTAGCACAAATGGTCCTACTGCAAAGTAAGCTGTCATGGAAAGAAAAACAGGTATTCTACAGAAAGATGACAAAAAAGATGTATTTTTAAAAAGGCACATAGGGATTCAGTTACTCACTTTCCATTAAAATTACTGTAAGAGGTGTCACTACTTCCACAGACCACTGAAAATTTACTCTTTTGTAAAGAACATGTTATGTCTCCCAGATGAACATCAGATTTTAACAGTATAAATATATCATCACATTACCTGGTACAGAATAACCAAAAAGCCTGGTACAGGCTAGGACCTGGGGGTCCTGGTGGACAGCCAGCTGCACAGGGGTCAGGAGTGCACTGCTGGAGCAACAAAGATAAATTGGATCCTGGGTTGCATTTGCATGGGCATCACTGGCAGGGATAGAGACGTGATCATCCTACTCTACTCGGTGCTTGTCAGGCCGTGCCTGGAGTATTGTGTCCAGTGCTGGCTGCCACTATTCAAGAAAGATGCTCACAAACTGAAGAGTGTCCAAAGGAAAGCCACAAAGATGATCAATGGGCTGGAGAACCTGCCCTGTGAGGAAAAGCTGAAGGGAGTTAGGTCTTTTCTCCCTGGAGAAGAGAAGGCTTGGGGGACCTCATCCCAGTATTCCAGTACTTAAAGGGCAGCCACAAAGAGGACAGAAGCTCTCTCTCCACAAGGAGCCACATGGAGATGACAAGCGGCAACAGGTACAGTTTGAATGGGAGAGGTTTCATCTCGACATATGAGACAATGTTTTACATTGAGAACAATCAATCACTGGAACAACTTCCCCAGGGACGTGGTGGAGTCCCCATTGCTGGAGGTTTTCAAGATGTGATTAGACAGGGTGCTAGATAATCTCAGCTAGGCTTCTCCCACAAAAAGCTGGACCATCTGATCTTTCAAGGTCCCTTCCCACCTGGGCTGTTCTATGATTCTATGACTTTTGATAAGCTTTGTTTTAATCAGTTTCTGTCATTTTAGAATCATAGAATCATTTAGGTTGGAAAAGACCTTCAAGATCATTGACTCCAACCATCAACCATGCCCACTAAATCATCTCCTGAAGTACCCTGTCCACTCGCTTTTTGAATACCTCCAGGGATGGTGACTCAACCACTTCCCTGGGCAGCCTGTTCCAACGTCTGACAACCCTCTCAGTAAAGAAATTTTTCCTAATATCCAACCTAAACCTCCCCTGCCGCAACTTGAGGCCATTTCCTCTCATCCTGTCGCTAGTCACCTGACAGACGAGACCAGCACCCACCTCACTACAACCTCCTTTCAGGTAGCTGTAGAGAGCGATAAGGTCTCCCCTCAGCCTCCTTTTCTCCAGACTAAACAGCCCCAGTTCCCTCAGCCGCTCCTCATAAGACTTGTGCTCCAGACCCCTCACCAACTTGGTTGCCCTTCTCTGGACACGCTCCAGCACCTCCATGTCTTTCCTGTTGTGAGGGGCCCAAAACTGAACACAGCACTCGAGGTGCGGCCTCACCAGTGCCGAGTACAGGGGAACAACCACCTCCCTCTTCCTGCTGGCCACACTATTTCTGATACAGGCTAGGATGCGATTGGCCTTCTTGGCCACCTGGGCACACTGCTGGCTCATATTCAGCCGGCTGTCAACCAGCACACCCAGGTCTTTCTCTGCCGGGGCAGTTTTGCAGCCACCCTTCCCCAAGCCTTTTAGATATTAAGATAATGGTGAAGGCTTTAACCAGTATTAGAATATTTAGCTAAATGTCAAGAATTATCTTGCTCACTCTAGGAAAACTATATCCCAGTAAGAAATTATCCAGGGCCTCGTGTTTCCTGGTGTGGAGGTTTTGCAAGAAGGAAAAATGGGATCTCAGAAATACACCACTTTCCATCTTCTTCCTCAGAGTTGATTCTTTTTCCTGTAACAAAGCTTCAAACCTAGACAAAAATCAGGTCTTCCTTCAGGATAATTATCACTTGGGCCCCTCCAAGTTCTGCCAGCTAGGAGAAATCCCAGTACATCCTAATCCACCTTTTTTTATACCACTTTCTCCTTTCTTTTTATTGACCTAATCAAATAGGTCACATGCAAATAGGATGAAGCCAAAGAGCCCTTCAATTAACTGAGCATTCTTAGATTATTTGTGCCTTGTTTTCCCTTCTTCTCTATTCAAAACTAATGTCCTTGCTCTCCTCTCCTCTCTTTCTAAAATATTAAAGCAAAACCAAAACCCAAATATGAGATATATCAAAATATGGAGATTGTTTTGTTTTTAAAAAAAAAAGTTCAGGTTATTCAGTATGAAGTCTCTGAAGATGATTATTTACATTGAATGACTTTTAGCCTAGTTTAAGGAAGATATTTGAACAGAAGAGGCTATCGCAAGTTCCTCTGAAGTATTGGCATTTTTTCCAAAATACTCTTATGTCTCATATGAAAGGAAGCTGAAATACCATTAAAAATTTAGTTTATGGATTTATTTATGACAGGAAACGCATTCTTCCTCAGGGAACTAAACTTCTGAAACAGTAGAACAATGTTGCTGAACTTGTCAGCTTCAAACAGAAGGCCAAGTATAATCCTCCAGCATCCACCCCCCCATCTGAACTGTTCACTCAAATATAGCACAGTGTAATGACTCACTGTTTAGCACAGAATAATGACAACAGTTATGCGACAGAGTTTTTTAACCAGTGCTTAAAACTGCAGACTTTGACTTTTCTTCTCAGAAGTGGGTGTGTTGGAGGGAATGAGGGAATAAAAGTAGAGAATTGCCATTAACAAATATACTTTCTTCATCTTAATCTTGCAGAGGAGATGCTGGCAGCTGCTTCTAAAAATCCGGTAACTGTGGATGCCAGTGTATGAAGCCAGATCTGCATAAAGGTTAACATATCTACAGGATTACCCAGTGGGGCTGAGAAAGACACTGTTCTCCACGAGACAACCCAGAGGCAGCTCTTCTGGGACTCTGTGCAAGGCTTTGCTTGCAATCCAGGGTCAGAAAAGACAAGGACTACTGAGGTGCTCCTTGCAACACGAAAAATCTTTGTGTCAAGGGGGATCTTTCCTGCAGTGAGCATAATCCTCCCAGCAAAATTATATTAAAGGGACAAGGTAACTAATAGGTCATGGAGAGGAAAGCTATGCCCTTTAAATGTATAACAGAAGGTACGCGGTATAAAAAAGTGCATGCAGCTCAGCTCCATTTTTTTGTTATTTCCAGTGCACCTTATCCCAAACTATTCATGCAGTAGGAGACAAGGAAGAGGGGAGAAGGAGGAGATGGAAAGCGGCCCTTTCTTGAATCTTTTCCTCCAGTCTGCATCAGGGTGCAGAGGGAGCTATGCTAGCAGTCACCTAGCACATGAGTGCCTGAGTTGCATTATTCGGGAGGATGCATTACTTCTGCACACTGGAGAGCTCCTGGAGGCATAACACCATCTCTTTCTTCTGGGGGAGGATCAGATCAAAGGAAGAGGCAGATTTGCCCTATTTGCTGCCAAAACCTGCAATTTATGGCACATTATGGCCCCAGATAAAGTAAAACATTTGGATTAGGGCACTTCACTGTTTGGACACTTGGAAGAGAGACAGAAAATGAAGGGACATCAGTGATGTAATGGTGGTTCTGAAACAAAAATATTGCCCATTTTAGAAAAGACAATGTACATAATTGAGATTACAATAATAAATAAATATCACTAGCTCTGGACAGAAGAGGCTTCCTTCATTTTAAAGCAGGCAGACCAAAAAGCAGATGCAGACAGCTCAGTCACTGAAGGGAGAGGCAGATGCTGTAGCAATGCAGCACAGGGCAGCAGCTGCCTGACAGCATCTCAGCAGCTGGAAACACAGACACTCAGGTAGCAACCACGTCTACAGCTGCAAAGGGCAAGGCATTTTCCCTTCTATGTCCCACTCAGAGGCCTCTGGGATCACCCGTGCCTATCAACACAGTGAGGTGGCAATTCAAGCCTAGCACATTTACTGTTCATGCTTATGTGGTCAGACTGCATAAAAGTCAATAAAGCACTATTTTCATGCAAAATCTGTGCTTGTTTCTCGGTGTACTACTGCTTATCTTCTATGAGTCCTTGTAGGTTTGCATATTATCTCATATCACTACTTTTATTTAGGTTTTGTGTAATGCTTCCCATCTCTTCCCCATCTCAGGAGATAAGAAAAATAGCCTTGTAGTTGATAGTGGAAACTTGACTTTTAATTTTTATATGACAGGAAGACATACTGAGGGAAGAAGAGAACAGATATTTAGGACTTAGGAGAAATAGAAGTTTAGCGCTCAGCTACCATGGGTTCCCTAACCCAATTCTTTAAATAGTCATGGATAATTTTATATTACATGGTTTTATGTCTTTTTTATATAAATATATAACATCACTATACACGTGGCAATTCTCATTTTCTAAGGATTTTTGTCTATCGTTCCCTTTGTCAACCTCCTGAAACTCCAGTGTACAAGAGATTTAATTATTTATTCACCTGGTGGGCTGTGTTGCTGTTGTTCTTGTTATTACTGCTTGCTTTTTGTTTGAATAAAGAGTCAGTGACAATAATAACAATAGAAAATTTCGGCTTCAGCATGGAAGTTCTCCACTGACTAGAACAGTCAAAACTAGAATGTGAAGTTTTGGCAGCTGCACAAAATGCCCCAACTCAAGCCCAGGGGCAAAACAGTATCTTAGGATATCTTCCATGCTAGATAACCAAGAATGCGGGTGTTTTTTTTTCATAAAGGACACAACTTCAACACATTACTCTGTTTAAAGTCTTTTTTTCCCCAGGTGATTGTCCTAGTAACTAATCTATTTACTATCCTGGAGCAAGTTTTCCTCTGATCAGAAATTTGATCTGGTAAATTTGCCTGATGAAAATGTGGCAAGATATTTCTACGCAAGTTTTTGGTTTTGATCATTCAGTGTTCTCAGCCAAAAAGTGTTTTCCATGGAAAACTTCCAACCACCTCTACTACTAGCCAGACATCTGGAGTATTATTTGGAGGCGTTTGTGTCTGAAATAACTGCTAAACCGTGAGAATCAGACCAGTGAGAGATGTCACACCGTGACCTTAAACCTAACCCCAGAATCCAGCTGCACATCCTGTGGCCACAAGTCCACTGCAGGAATCCAGATGTTGAAACTGTTGCTGGTTTTCCCTGTGCATGGACTTACATCACCTGGAGAAAGAAATTAAATTAACTGCTCACTCTGAGGCACTAGGACAAAGTTACAAGCTAGGAGCAACCATCATAGTAAGGTTTTGTCTGCCTTAGGGAACATGACATATGACTGAATTACAGAGCCAGCTGTACTGTACTGTACTGTATTTACTCAGCTAAATCTAAATACTGTGAGTCACAAAGAGTTGTGAACATGTAATAATCACTGTGGACTAATAAACTATGAAGAAGTCCACAAGGTGCCCTGGGTAACTACCCTGGTTTCTACAAGTATGCTCTATCTGCCATAGAGACAAGTATAAATAGAAAGGCTCTTGTGCTTCTTACTTGGAGGACAACAATGTCAGAGAAAACATGGTATCAGAGCAGAATGGTCAGGTCCAAAGACAAAACCTCTTCTCACTGATCCTCATGTTATTAATTAGCTCTCTGCTCATCTTTCCGGTCTCTTCCTCTCAGCAGTCAGAAAAAGAGTATCTTCACAGCCTTCTAATTAATTCAAGTTGGGCTTACACTGGGTTGCCAATCCTGATACCATGCCTCTGTCCTGCAATTGCATGCACAGCAGGCTGACCCTTACATTGTGCAGGATCAAGCCCTGGTAGCTTTGAAAATCTACCTTTATCATCTACTGCAGACTTTACCTAAGTACCTGATAAAAACAAGAAATTCATGTCACCCGAAAGACTAACCAACCCTTTGGGAAATTTCCTTCTTCAGCAGTATAAAGTATCAATCTAAGTTTTCAGACCAAACTCTTCCACAAAACTGCTGTGCACCCAATAGTCATATTAAACCCCACTTACCCTTGTTATTGCAAGACATATACAGTAACACTGTCATACAGTGGGTGCAACATACACCTGGATATGACAAAGTCCCTTCAAAATAATAGAAGTTGCAAATAATGGGTGTGGTTTTGTTTTTTAAAAGCAATTGATAATTATTAAAATCAGACAAAAGGAAGCACTTGAGTGAAAATGACGGGGGGGCTGAGGAAAGTGAATTTTCCCTTAGGGTAGCCTAACAAAACTTGCAATTTTCCAGATGCCTGGGGAGATGCACTTTGATACAGATCAGCTCCTCTCATTTCGCATTTCCAAAGGTACCAGACTGAGGTATGGCATCACGAACTCTCCTCAAGCCCAGGGAACCGGCACCAGGGCTGACTTCGCCTCACCATCACCCAAGCATGCTTGCAAGAAAAAGTACCAAGCTTCCCCCAAGACGTGCAGCTCTGAATGCTCCCCAAAGGAGTCTGCTGCCCTGATGTTGGAAAGCCAGTGAAACTAAGAACTCTTGTACTAGCTCATTAGTAATTTTTCGTAAAAATGTCTCTTAATGCAGGTGTTTCTTGTCTGGAACTGTTTCTGATTTTTTCTTTTAAACACAATGAAATTTCTAATCTGAAGTTATGCAGCCTGAAATAGGGTATTATATACATTCCAGAATCTGATGTAGACATTAGGTACAAGGCAAAGTTGCTAGGAGACCACAGATGGAGCAAGAAGCATCGCAATAACACAGCAGCTTTTCACACAGGGCTGATGAGAATGCCTGCATCAGCAGTCAGCCTTTCACAATTTAAAAGAAACCAGACAACCTTTTACTGCTTATGTAAAGATGTACATTTGGTGACGACCACTAAATTGTTATAAAACTAGCACACCACAATCTGAATTAAAAGAAAGGCAAGAAACACTGAAAAGCATTACACAGACAACACTTGCTAAACTAC
The DNA here is from genome assembly GCF_900496995.4 of Aquila chrysaetos chrysaetos. Classification (NCBI taxonomy): domain Eukaryota; kingdom Metazoa; phylum Chordata; class Aves; order Accipitriformes; family Accipitridae; genus Aquila; species Aquila chrysaetos. Next base: position 10,974,757 of record NC_044022.1, on the reverse strand, counting down.
TCTCCCTCTTTCTATGTTTGGGAATGGCCCCTTCATTTAGAAACTTAAAAAAAGCATATATCCAAGCAAATGTTGGCACTTTCACTCTACTTGTGTTCTGGGCCCAAGTGCCATGTTACCGTAATGCAAAGGCGAATACTTAATGAGCCAGCAGAAAATGCTACGCACACTAAAATTCATTGCCCATTTCCATGTTATTAGAAAAGTGTGTCACTCTCACTGTGGACATGAGCCATTACAATCCACAGAGCCCTTTTGTCTCTTCTGTACCCTTACTCATGAGACAGAGTTTATGCTTATTAAAATTTACCACTTGGCAAGCAGAGATTAGAGGTTTATCAAACTCAGGCTTTCATTGTTCCAGTCATCACAGCCACAGGTATTTAAACAGACAACACAAACCAAAACTAATGCAGCTGCACGGCCACAAAGTGACACAGCTTAGACATGCTACAGAAACGGTTCTACTTGTAAAACATTATTTGTCACCTATATATGGGAAGTTGAAGTATAGAAAGTCTGGATAACATCTAAAATTCAAATGGAAAGGCTGTGACTGAACAAAGATTCAAACCTGTGTTTCAGTTCAGCTCCTTCCAGTGTGATCGTCCATCCTTCTGAGAGCTCATTAGCCTGTTCACCCTTGAGGTAGGATTTATCTGACAAACATTCATTCAAATATTTCCTTAAAAAGTAGACACTGAAAGCATGTCAGATGAATAGACTAAAATAGCTTTACTCTCTCCATTTAAAGAGGGAGCTACAGTAACAAGTTTAGATGTAGCTGTTCATACTGTCAGTGTTTGAAGTTAGATGAGGTTAATCCCACACTTCACATGAAGTGGTCCCTCTGCCATGCTGTTCTTCTTTCTCTAGCTGACAGATGAAGACCAGCTTTTGTGTTGACAGTGCTAATACCAGTCTACACTGTTCAAGTGCAGCTTATAAATCCAATAATAAAGTAGGTTTGGCAATGGACATCTGAAAGTTAGAAGCTGCAAGTGCTTCAAGCACTTGATAATAAAGAAACAACTAAGCCGAGGACCAGACTGAGCCTTACAAATACAAGGTCCCATCTACCTCACCTGAGAATAAATTAATTTAACTGAAGCCAATATCAGCTAGAAATTTTCTGCGCTACTCTATTTACATTATTGCATGAACTAGTCATTAGCAAGTGAGCAAAAAGAAAGGTGAAGGTATGTATTTTCTTCAGTTTGTGATTACAGTATTTACAGGCCTAACTGTCACGTTATTGTAACATAATCATTTGAAAGACACATGACATTTTTCTGCTGTAGAGGGACATATTTTAAAACATGTTTTGAACTAATGTGGTAGGGCCCAATCTTTATGTTTTAGACAGGAACACCTGTACACAACAAATCTACATAATTGTAGTTAATTTCAGCAGCTTCATGTAAGTCATTTACTTATCCTCTGTGTGTTCCCAGTTCTGTATCTCTTCACAACCCTATTAGGACCACCTTCAAACACTATAAAAATAAGCAGATAATCTTAGAGAATAACCTCTTGGGACATCTCGTTAGTAAAAACTAAGTATGTTCTGCCAGAGCAGCCCTTTTAACAATAAACTGAAAAGGATGCCTTTCTGTTTCTTTGGGATATACACTGCACATTAATTAATAAGGCAAGATTTGAAGCATGATAAAAAGTGATGCCACCAATAATATCCTATGGGTTTTAACACATCAAATTAGATCTGCATTGTGACTTTTATCTGTAAATGTCAATGCTCTGGAGAATTCTTCTTACAGCATTATCTCTAGCTATTAAAATCAATGTACTTCCACTTCATCTAAAAAAATGTAGTAAAATATGAAGTGTATCCTAAATTCAAGTAACACTGACTTAAAGGTAGGAGGCAATTTTAAATCAATATTTTCAAACTACAGTCATAGAGCACTATGTATAATTAGTTGTACAGATCCTAAATCAAACAAGTGCTTCTGGACTACAAAGTGTTTTGCTGAAAGGATATAAACATATATCCAATTCTACATGCAGTGTCTGAGCCAACAGTCCTTCTTTTCTACTAAGGTCTTAGCTCATGCTAAAGTAATGGGATTTTGCCTCAAATAGAACTGATTTAAAAAAAAAAAAAAAATCATACAGGGACCTGAAGCCTTCTCCATCACTCAGAGAAGAATGATCAGTCCATTTTCTGTTACAAATATTTATTTCAGAAAGAGCGGACTGTGTTACAACACTGATGATAGGATTTGTGGAGGCTGCTATAATATAGCTCGCTCTCTCTTTCTGCAAAACAACATTTTTTCATTACCCTGCAAATCACAGGCTATTCACACAGGTATAAGGAGTGCAGGCTCAGGGTCTCCATTCTGCTGATGCATTTCTGCTGCCTTTGGGTCTGCTGGAAGTGTCAAATGCCTAAGTATGTGTCAGCTGCACACCATGGTGCTCTCATCAGCTCTGACTCTGGGGTGGGAGCATCATCTGGATATAAACCAGACCTGCTTCATACACCTTCTCACCATCCTGAGGTCCACATAAGCATTGCTCTAAGGGGCAGATTTTTCATAAAATGTACATGGTTATACAAACAAGGTATTTTTGTGATCACTACAATGAATACTTTCAAATGATAACTGTGTACCCAGATAAACTTCATTTGATTGTCCACCAATGCTCTTTATAGATGAAAATCTTATCCTAAACTCCCATTTATGTGATGTGGTATTTTTTCATTCATTCATTTATTTTTTCTTTCTAACTTTCTGAGACTCTAAGTGTCATTTAATAAGATATCTGCTGCTCTCACAGGGATGAATATTTCAAGCACTACAAAAAAGTAAATATTTGCATTCTGGTGAGTTCAGTCCTGAGATAACAACGTAATATATCCATCCAAGTAATTTAGAAAATACATATATTCCATAAACCATAATCATAAGACATATCTAATTGAGTAATCATCAAATAAAAAGCACTACATTTCATAATTGCAGTTAGGTTTCCCTAGAGCTGAAATCTCTACAACCGGTACAACCCAAACAGATTCATAAAGGCTCTGTCTAAAAAAAATTTTGCCCCCTAAGTAATTAGCTTCTTAAACGTGCATTGTATCAGTCACACCCCACAAACCTGGGAAATAACTTCTGAACTCACGGTTTCCAGAAGTGACCTCAGAGAGCTTAAAAAAGAGATAAACCTCTGGAAAAGAAAGCCCCTGCAAACAACCAAGAAGACTTTAGCATGTTTCCTTCTTACTAGAAAACACAATCAGAACAGAGTAACTGTGCTGTATTTGTTAGCCTACTAACAGAAATTGAACTTCAAATAACTGTGGTGTCATGTATTATATAAAATGGCTGAGAATTATTTCTTCCTATTTAATCAAGGCTTATCAGCTAGTTTTAGAGGGGGGCAGGAGAAAACAGAACACTGTTGTTTACTCCTGAGATCAGAAGGTCTCTTATTTTTAGGAATTGCATTTTGGAAAATTGTCTCGGACTTAGTGGAGTAATTATCTTACTTTTTCAAAATAGCTACTAGACTATACTGAGGAATAAAGTCAGAATTTAGTCACAGCAACTCATGAAATCTGTCAAAAGATATCAAACGTTGGGCATGAGGAAAACTGCCCTCTGATATCAAGTTCTTTTCAAATATCCAAATACTGATGTAGGTTTTTCGATAAAAGAAAGCAAAAGCTGCGTCAGCATTCTATATTCAGCATGCTTGGCAACGACTCAGGAAATGTGACTTGTGCTTGTTAACATGAATCACAGATAAGAATTAAGGTCAAAATATGGTCAAAATACTGCACTTCTTTTACCATCCATATCAACAGGACCAGCTCAAAGTAACCACATTATAGTACAATTTAATTCACTGTTTAGAAGTCAGGCCACTTATAAATGTCTTACAGCCTACATTGTGTACTTTGTATCTAATGTTCATGAATATTTAAATATGTTAATGGCTTAATTGTAAAATGTGTCATGCAGTAAGTCTCCTATTAATGGTTCTGAGCTGAGTCCATAGTAACTGTTACACATACCTAGGGGTTCTTAAACTTCAGGTAGATTATAGAACCAAGTCCAACTCCTGACTCCACACGGGGCAACCTAAAAGTTAAACCATGTATCTAAGAGCATTGTCCAAACGCTTGAACACTGACTGGCTTGGGGCCATGACCACCTCCCTGGGGAGCTTGTTCCAGTGCTTGACCACTTTTTCCAAATATCCAATCTGACCTTCCCCTGATGCAGCTTTAAGACATTATTAGGCATACGAAGTATTTATTAGCGGGAATCTGTGGCATGATGGGCACCTGCACATTTTTTTAAGTGAAAAACTGGCAGCTAACCAAAGTACGGATCACTATCCAATTCAACATTGGCTGGAAGGTAAAGTCATGCCAACCCAATTTAGAAATAATGCATATGTTTTTAACTGTGACAATCACTGACACAACCACTGACAAAAACTATGTGTTCTTTGCCATTTGTAGGAGGACTCATCTGACAGAGTGTAGAAGCTTACAGTACAGACATCCACATTTAGGCTAAGTCCATAGACTTCCCTTACAGACAACTGAGAAAATACACATTTTTAGGGTGTGATTCATCTCATCCTAGAGTAGACACCTAAACTAGGACAAATTAAAGTAGACTTCTCCAAGAGTCCTTATTTCAATAGTTTTACAGGGTAGACATCCACGTGAGAGGAATCCTAACCTTAATATATTTAAAATCAAATCAAAATACCTCTATGCAAGATAAGCTTTTTTAAACATGATTTACCAGGTTAGGTACAAAGGTAAAAACAACATTTTATGATATCACCATTCCTCATGCCCTGAAAGCTATTACACCTAAAACTGAAGATGGGACAACTAACACCCACTGAGGAGCTTCTCAGCACCTCTACTTTCAGTTTAAGTATGATGAACTGACTTTTTTCTCCTGAATTCTAAAGGATGTTTATTAGCACTTTTTGAAAATATTTGGTTATTCTTAGCATTTTATTCTATGCAAGCATTTTTGCTCTGCACTGTCTTTATAGTCTTTCTTTTATTGGTTTTCTTATGCAGCCACTGAAATCATGAGGAATTTTTGGAAAAATAGTGAGTGATAATGAAAACAGTCACAAACTGTGACTCTCAGGGTAAAACATACACCTTCAAAATTTCCCTACAATTGCAGCAATCACTCAAAAGAAGGTGAAAAGATGGAGAGGATCTGGAAGACAGCTCTCCCAGCATGTGACAGTGTAGCTAGAATGTATTAATCAGCTATAGTCATTGGAAAAATAGAGAAATCATCAAACAATCTAGAAAATCTATTTTAATAAGATTAAATTAATATCTGTTTGAAACAGTCTTATATCAAAACTGAAAACGCTGTCTTCTGGTTATCTTCAGATACCATTTGTCTTTTAATGCTTATTCTGTGTTTGATGAATGTCCACATGAGACTTCAAGAAAATTTTCTTCAAGATCCATAGTCCAAGAGATTTTTTTCAGAAAGTTATTCTTTTGAATATGTGGGCATTTTTCAATAATCAAATAAGTATCTTATTCTGACATTTAAAAAAATTCATCAGCAGCATTGATATCTAAAAATAAAAGTATTTCAACCAGAACTCAATATATTTTCATTTGAATATTGTGTTGCCTTATGTCATGGAATTTCTAACTTGGTTGCCTTGTATCCACACTCTCCTTTCTGGACAGAAAAATTCCTTCAGATTAAGTCTCTCTTGATTCACCACACACAGAGTTCAAGGAATATAGTTCCAGATATAACCTAACTAATAGATAGACAAGAGTTGGAACTCCCAAGTATACAATTTTATTGCTCAAGGAGCATCACAGCAACATCCCTGAATAAATTTTTTAAAATTTCACCTCCTTTCTGTCAAGTTTTAAACCTTCAAAGCAGTCTTTCAATTTTAAAAAAAAAAAAAAAAAAAGCATTTTGGATGGAACCCTCATTTTTTAACAGACAGGAGAAATTGCAATTTACAAAGTGCATTTCAGCCATGATGTAAATCATCCCATGGGAAGTCTGTCTGGCCTTCTCATCCAGCTACATATGGCTTTTGTTATAGGCTTTAGACAGTGTTGAATAATTGTTCTACATAATACCCCCATTTAGATTGAAAACAAAAGGTCTATATTATGGGAAGAACAATTTAACCAGAAACAGGAGTGAGTACACACAATGAAAACAATGTGTAATCTGACCCTTGAAAAAGAAAGGCACATCTATGTATCCATGGTTTTTCTTCCCCGCTGAATCTCCATCTCCTACCTAAACATTACCAGTTCCAAATGCCAGTAGCTACAAGGTTGGTGTAAGATCAAAAGAAGCAGAACAGCAGTGGAACTTTAAAATGGTATAAAAGGACATGTGGTTTTCCACCTCCTGCTACCTCCTGCACCAATCTAGGAAAAGGAACTGGAATAGTGTGGGAAGGATGCACATTAACACTGAGAAAGAGCAGGCAGTCTACACATTCTTCTTTTATACAGGTCAACAACTATTTAGAAAACAGGCATGTGGCCCCTTAGAGCCACAGAACTCTCTGAGTACCTCTACACTAGTGCTGAAGTTCAGTTCAGGAGCCTACTTCTGAAGCGAATTTTCCTATTGCCGTCGCATACTCTGCTTTGGCTTTTAGCATGGGACAGTGCTGGATCATATGAATTGTCGTCTTCTCACACTAAACTGAATTGGAAGAAGGGCTCCAGCAGTGTATCTAATGCCCTCCAGCCACAAATAGGCATTCAATGCATACGACAAGGCGACAGCTAGTCTGTGTGGTCTACTGTGCTTACTAAAGTAAGGCATAGCTTACATGATTGTTGATGGGCACCAGTGAAATATATGTCCACAAAAAAGACCATGATAGATTGATGTGATTTTAAATTCTCCTAGCAATAAACAGATTGCTACTGACAGAACACAATGGAATTAATCAGGTCCACATACCACTGACAAGCCGAGAAAAAAAGAGCAAAGGGGTTACCTTAATAGGGCTCCCATCTGGAGTGAGAACCTCTTCTGAAAGCTCCATCATCTTCAGTGCCATCAGGGCAATGGCTTTAGCATGACTAAGGCTTTTCTTATGGAGCCCTGCTGCAACGCAGTATGCATCACCTATTGTTTCCACCTGCAGCAATCAGATAAATCAAATGTATGATAATGAGAAGACAACCCTACCATTAGTTATCTGCAATCAAATAGCATTGCTTAAAACATGTGAGCAAAACATCCATAAAATAAGCAATTAGACAACGGAGCATAATTACCTGAGTTTGCAAACAGGTGCAGTCAAAACCTGACATGCGATTGCATAGTGGTTCATCACCATTATAACCAAAGAAGATCATTACATCTAGAAAAGTGTATGCCATCAGCTGAGAGATGACAACATTTTCCCACAGCAGTAATACAGAAAACTCTATTTTCCTAAATGAGAAATTGCTTGCAGCTTTGTTTGACACTATCCTGGCCGAGTTTGCTGTTGGGTAAGAATAGTGCTACATCATTATAATTCATAATTATTATTTGCTCTACCAGAAAAGTATATCAGGAAGAGAATTAGAAAAAGCAAAACATCACCATAAAAAACAGTGAAGAGTCTGTAACTTCTCATTAGCAGGTAGCTCTTCCTGGTATAGGGATAATTTACAAATAGATGCTATTGCTACAGACTTTTGACTGCACCTGTCTCTGTTATTTTCAGATAAGAATTGTTGCCTCTGTACTATGCAGGCTACCTGACTGTGAATTCCCTACCTTCAGGCATCAAGTTGAGCAGACTGATCCCTCTGGTCTCTTCAGAGAGGCCTTAGCTCTCTCTTATCCTTGATTTTCTTTAAAGAAAGTTGTCCCTCAGGAGGAAAGTGGGAGCAAAATAAATTGCAGAAGCCCTCTGGCTCTGGATAAAGGCAGCCTGAGAAACACTGAAGCCCTCAAATTCTGCAGCTTTATTAACAGCATTGCATTTTGCAGTCTGCTTCCCCACACATCTGCAACATGCTCTGTACGCAGTCCGTTAACACATGCCCAAGCAGACTTGGCCCTCAAGGATTAGTTTGGCTTTTGCTACATAACTAATCTGGCTTTCACCCTGCCTATAACACTACAGGAATGCCAGGAAAGGTTTCAGCAAAGACTAAGGTGAGAAGAAAGCACACACTGAGCAAAGAGTTATTCAGGGAATAAATACAGCTGATCCTTCTCTTTGCAGGGGTCCTACTAATATTAGTAGACCTGGACCTTCTCAGATTAATTTCCAGTCCTGATAAACAGAATTGGAAATAGTACCTCAAAAAGTAAGCATTACATGTAAATGTACCCAGAGTATGAATCTAGAACAGCAGTATGGGCAAATACTTCCCACCATCAAACTTACAGAAGCTGCTACAAGCCCATTGCCAAGTTTCACACCTTAGCCTTTCCTACTGATCATGCAGGAGGATATATATAAGAAGCTGAGGGTTTCTCATGAGCTGAGAGCTGAGACAGCTGTTAGAGCTCCCTCGTCACTTTTGGAAGCTCATAATAGTGCTTGTATATAGAAAAAAAAAAAAGTAGAAGCAATCACTACTGCTGTCTGCCTGCCTATTTTCCCCAAGCCATATCTCAGGATCTCTGTCCACAAGAAGCAGAGACTGCCAACTCCCTGCAGTTTAGGAGGTCATCTTTCCAAAGACAAATGGATGGGCAAGTATACTGCAATGGCTGCCGAAAAATGTAGAAACTAGGGAAGAAAACACACAAGCATAGTGAGAAAAAGTATCAGAAGTTAAAAAGACACTCTGGATGGCTAAGAAATAGATGGTAAAAAATTCTCTAAATCAGAAGGAAGAATTAGCAGAAATCCAAATAACTGCACATTGCCATTCTTAAAAATTGTGGATGAGCATAACCAGTCTGAATAGAAATAAAGGGGTTACTACAAAAAGAGCTCAGTCTATGCTGTCAAATACAAAAATGAAATAAAAATCCTGCTCTTTGTTGAATGATTTAATTTCAGAATGACCCTTCCACTAAAGTTAGTTGCATTACACTACTGAAAGCAAGTATAGATCTGGGACCATATCCTATTCCTGCAATGTTCAGGCAAACCTACTTATTTTGCTACCTTCTTCCCCTTTGGAAATTTCCATAGTTGTGTGAACTAATTTGACAGCTAAATTGCACTCACGGAAAGAGTAGCACCATCAGAGCTGCATTGTACATATCTGTGTACTACCAGAAAAATAGGACTGAAGCTGCCTCATGTTAATCTTACTCTGAAAATAAAAATGATAACAATACCATTGTAGGATACTCTTTAAAGTGCTTATCCCTATGAAGTTCCTCTGACAGTAATAGTGGAGAACCAGGGGAATGATTAGGACTGTTGAGACTGACCTGGTAGTTGAAACTGGATGTGCTAAGTACTGATAAGGTTGTCTAATGATTTACCATCTGTGACCCTGTTTTCAGTCACTACTAAGATTTCCCCAACTAAGCATTTAAGCTGAAATTTACATGCTGAGTACCTCCATCAAACTTTAACCTTGGTTCAGTCCTCCTTCAAAATCAGATTTGACAAATTTTCCAGTTATCTGTGTTTTTTACACCCAACTCCTTTTTCTAAAAAGCTCCAGGAGTTCTTATAATTCAGGTTGTTCATGGCACTTTGATTTGGTCCTCTCGTACGGAGTCATAGAATCATAGAATGGTTTGGGTTGGAAGGGACTTTCAAAGATCACCTAGTCCAACCCCCCTGCCGTGGGCAGGGACATCTTTCACTAGATCAAGTTGCTCAAAGCCCCATCCAACCTGACCTAGAACACTTCCAGCAATGGGGCATCCACAGCTTCTCTGGGCAACCTGTTCCAGTGCCTCATCACCTTCACAGTAAAAAATTTCTTCCTTATGTCCAGTCTAAATCCACCCTCTTCCAGTTTATAACCATTGCACCTTGTCCTATAACTACAGGCCTTGGTAAAATGTCTCTCTGCATCCTTCTTATAAGCCCCCTTTATATATTGAAAGGCCACAGTAAGGGAGCCTTCTGTTCTCCAGGCTTAACAATCCCAACTCTCTTAGCCTTTCTTCATAGGAGAGGTGTTCCATCCCTCTGATCAATTTTGTGGCCCTCCTCTGGACTCACTCCAACAGGTCCATGTCCTTCTTGTACTGGGGGCCCCAGAGCTGGACACAATACTCCAGGTGGGGTCTCACAAGAGTAGAGTGGAGGGTTAGAATCACCTCCCTTGACCAGCCGGCCACGCTTCTTTTTATGCAGCCCAGGATACGGTTGGCTTTCTGGGCTCAGAGCGCACATTGCTGGGTCATGTCTAATTTTTCATGTACCAATATCCCCAAGTCCTTCTCTGCAGGGCTGCTCTCAATTCCTTCATCCCTCAGTCTGTATTAATATTGGGGATTACCCTGAGCCAGGAGCAGGACCTTGCATTTGGCCTTGTTGAACTTCAGCAGGTTGTGTGAGGACATTAAAATAGAAACTCCAATGAGACTGATACATCACACTTCAGAATTTCAGGCTGGGCCCTTCAGTGAGTCAGACACGCATGGGGAAGAACGGGATTTCTCTTGCTTCAGCTGAGGAGCAAGAACTGGACCAGAAAAACAAAGCACTGCTTATAGCTCGCTCCACACTATCTGCTGGGTAGATCCTGAAATCACTGGGCACACCAGAGAGCAACTTACTCCATAAATATTCAAGTAAATGTCAATAGGATTAAGAGCAAAGGAAGGTACTACTCAAGGTGGCTAAAATAGCAGCACTCAGATCTGTTTGATGCTCTTCAAGATGATGATATACAGAAACTCCAGAGAAAATCGCTACCATGTGATAAACTTACTTCTCAGTTTTTTACTTCATAATGTGATTATGATAGTGCATTATTAGTAGTACATTTGATTTTTATATCCATCCTAGATAGATATGCAGGAAAAGGTATTTTGCTGTAAGACTGGAATACATTATCCTGCTTCTTTTAAAAACCAAAATATATTGTTTTGAATATTTCAGCCATTTTTGCATATGATTGAGTTTTACCTTTACTAAGATTTAGTACATTTTTGTTCTAGTTAAATAATTATTTTTTACTCCTCTTGATATTTCTAGCCACTCACTGATAGTCTGACCTATTCTTACCTACTTTTCATTCCTTTTCACTGATTTACACTCACCATGGCCAGCTTCCCTAGAGCTTTCATTAATTGGGAACTAATATATAGCACCATAGAAGAGAAGTGAGGTTGAACTTAGATTTCAAAATTAGACAAATCTATTTAAAAAGTAGGATACAATTTTTATACTTAATTAACAAACAAAGAAGCCAGGAACCATTGCAGCTACTTACAACGCTATACAAAGGCCATCACTAAAGCTGTCTATAACTCTGCATCAAGTCATTGGAAATGTCCAAAAGATTTTCAGTCAGGCCCTCAACAAATCAAAGACTAAGGTTCATAATTAACTGAAGTAGTTGTGTGTACTCTACGATTCAGAAAATGCTTCTTGGTAGATATCCTGAGACTGCTGAATACTGTAGAGTGACAATGCGTAAGACTTGCAGCAGGAAGAAAACAAAAATATCTTCTGGTCTTGGGATGTCATTTTCTATGTACCCAGCATCTGTTAGTCCTTGGTAGATACCGTATGTCTGTTTTAGTCATGAACAGTACTTTTTATAGAAGTTGAGCTCTACAGTAATTGTCTTATAGTCACTTATTTTTAATTCATGCCAATTTTAGGTGGAATATGACATGCAGATGAATCTGGTAGCCCAGCAGACAGAATATAATTTCTCCAATTCTGATGTGTCCAGAGAACGGAGGTTAATAAACTGTCCCCCGGGCAGCTCCAACAGGTGTCTTCTAACTACCAGTAGTTTAACCTTGTGTTGTGTTATGTTACTTAACTGAGAAACTGGAAGTTGTAGCTGAATGATGTTCCCCAGGTATAAAGTCAGGGTGTTGATTCAGTGACAGTTTAGAAGGGAAAATGTGCTGTAGTGAAGTACCATCCCTGCTTCTGTACTCTTCCTCGTGAATGCATGAATATGCACCAGTCATTACATAGATGAACTTCTAGAAGTAATGAAGGAACTGAAGTGTCACACTTCATTTCCCAGGGTTACAGACACAGGGGGAAGTATCATCTTGTAAGTAAGTGAAACCTGCAATGGCAAATTTAAAGATTTTCATCTAAAATACTCAGGAAACCCAAGAGCCTAAGGAATCTTACTAGCACCTTTTTCAAAGCACAGCTTGGAAATAAACATAAAAAGTGTAATCATGGGGGGGGGGGTCACTCTTGTGGCAATTCTAACTTGAAATTCCTACAGCAATCAGAAATATTAAATCATAGAATCATAGAATCATAGAATCATTTAGGTTGGAAAAGACCTTCAAGATCATTGAATCCAACCATCAACCATGCCCACTAAACCATGTTCTGGAGTACTTTGTCTACATGCTTTTTTAATACCTCCAGGGATGGTGACTCAACCACTTCCCTGGGCAGCCTGTTCCAACGTCTGACAACCCTCTCAGTAAAGAAATTTTTCCTAATATCCAACCTAAACCTCCCCTGCCGCAACTTGAGGCCATTTCCTCTCATCCTGTCACTAGTCACCTGACAGAAGAGACTAGCACCCACCTCACTACAACCTCCTTTCAGGTAGCTGTAGAGAGCGATAAGGTCTCCCCTCAGCCTCCTTTTCTCCAGACTAAACAGCCCCAGTTCCCTCAGCCGCTCCTCATAAGACTTGTGCTCCAGACCCCTCACCAACTTGGTTGCCCTTCTCTGGACACGCTCCAGCACCTCCATGTCTTTCCTGTTGTGAGGGGCCCAAAACTGAACACAGCACTCGAGGTGCGGCCTCACCAGTGCTGAGTACAGGGGAACAACCACCTCCCTGCTCCTGCTGGCCACACTATTTCTGATACAGGCCAGGATGCCATTGGCCTCCTTGGCCACCTGGGCACACTGCTGGCTCATGTTCAGCCGGCTGTCGACCAGCATCCTCAGGTCCTTTTCCGCTGGGCAGCTTTCCAGCCACTCTTCCCCAAGCCTGTAGCATTGCATGGGATTGCTGTGACTGAAGTGCAGGACCCGGCACTTGGCCTCGTTGAACCTCATATAGTTGGCTTTGGCCCATCAATCCAGCCCGTGCAGATCTCTCTGTAGAACCTTCCTACCCTCAAGCAGATCGACCCTGCCTCCCAACTTGGTGTCATCTGCAAACTTGCTGAGGGTGCACTCAATCCCATTGTCCAAATCATTGATAAAGATATTAAACAGAACGGGGCCCAACACTGAGCCGTGGGGAACACCACTTGTGAACGGCCACCAACTGGATTTAACTCCATTCACCACAACCCTCTGGGCTCGGCCATCCAGCCAGTTTTTCACCCAGCGAAAGTACACTTGTCCAAGCCATGAAACGCCAGCTTCTCAAGGAGTATACCATGAAAGACAGAGTCAAAGGCCTTGCTGAAGTCAAGGTAGATAATATCCACAGCCTTTCCCTCATCCACTAGGCGGGTCACCTAAATCCACTGAAAGAAGTCACTGGAGGGAGAATTGGCTCTATTTTTAGTCCTGTCTCTCTCAGCAGGTTTCTAGTAAAAGCCTAATAGATAATTTTTATTTTCATTGTTACAGTGTAAAAAATTACTATTTTTTTTCACATAAGAGCCATAAATAAGTCTCTGTGCGGTTTGTTCCTTTTTAATGGCTTAAATTATTCTCATATCAAGAAGGCTTCTTTGCTTACAATCAAAACTAAATACATACATACAAAAAAAAAAGGGGGCTCTGAAAATTCAAAAATTGCTGTCTTCTTTCAGAAAGAAAATCCACCCTTAACAGCACATCCCTTGTAGATCCTTCACCTTCCTCTGAAGGCTACTTGTGTACTATTGTTCCCATCTCCAAAATACTCACAGGGCTGCATAGTTATTTATTATCTCACTCCTAAGGGTTGTAATATTTAGTACCATTCACCCTAAAATAATCTATGGCACTGTCTCTATGGACTGCTCAATGCTCTTTTGCAAAATAAATAAATAAATTTGAAATAAAAAGTTGGATTGCCTTCACTAAAGAGATAAACACAGTTAAAGTATTGTCTCTAACTCAAATTGTCATCCATAAATAAAAGCCCTTAATGCAGGTTGCACTGGTGATTTTAGTTTGAGTTGGCTGTCCTGCTGAGATAAAATTAACTGCTAATGGAGCCCTTCTCAAGCCAAATCCATCAGGGAACATTCATCCTTCAGCATCTTCTTGAGAGATATATATATATAAAGAAGAGGTTTTTGGTTTTTTTCCTCACAAGGCATGGGAAAAAAAATTTTCAGTGCAATTCAGGATGAAGAACTATGGGACACTCGGAGATACCTTGATGTTATACACAGGTGATGAAGTGAATCCAGGATTACTTTGAAAAGAAAATACCTAAGTATTGCATAACCATCTTTTGCTCAAGGATGCTCTTCCTTGAGAAAAGAAAAACTTTCAGTGGTACATGTAAGAAGAAAAAAATATTATGCTGTTCAAAGTTTAGTTGGTTTATTCTATTAACATATATAGCTTATCTATATAACTGTATCACACATACAGACTTCAGATAGGGTAACTAAACATAGATATTCTTCAGCCCTTTCCATGTCTTGATTTCTTATCCTCCTTTTATAGAGTAACAGATAATTCTTCAAATTCAGTTGAGTTTCCACATGCATCAAATCCTGCTCATGGTCTCACATGTTTCTGTTACTTCAATCACCAGAAATATTTAATTCCGCTTAAGTATGTGTTCATAATCATTGTAATTTTAAGTTGGCAGGAAAAGTTGGAATATTAAACAGTTTTTCTACGCTCCACACGCTGTTTACAGCCACAGTATATAAAATGTATATGCTATATTTAGCTGAAGAGGAGCTTATTACTAAACTGTTTCTCATCACTTATGAGTAATCTGCCAATAGCCTGAAACTCATCTACTGCTGAGAGATATTCTATAAAATTTCACTTTATAATACTGAAATAATAACAAACAGCAGTTGCAATGATATCAGTCTCATCTTAAAGAGCTTGAGAGTGAAAAAAATAGAAATAAGCAGCAGGGAAAGGGGTAATGGCTTAGCTAATCACAGTTTAATGCTCTTCACTTTCCTCAATTTTCTCACCGAGAAAACTAGCTTTTCTGTTTTGGGTGTGGTTTTTTTCCCTGCACAGAAGAGCATTATTCTCCATCTTAAAATACCTGCCTCTCCTTTCACCTGTTGCCTATGCATGTTCCCCCTCTTCTACCCAAATACAGAGACATTGTTCTAGGTGAATGCAATGTGTACTGATTAGTTAACACCTTTCAAAATACAATATGTAAAAAAAAACTATCTAGAATTTTACTGAGTAAATATATCTGCCTTTTCTGACAAATCTATGCTTCTTTTCCTGATAATAACTTTATTTGCACTCTCATAAATCCTGCAGTTGATACCAAACTGGGGGGACCAGTCAATTTGCTCTAAGGCAAGGCTGCCATCCTGAGGGACATGGACAGGTGGGACAAATTGGCTGGCAGGAAACTCCTGAAATTCAACAAGAACATGTGCAAAGTCCTGTCCCTGGGAAGGAATTTCCCTGGAACTGATACATCCTGGGGTCAACTTCCTGAGAGGCAGCTCTTTAGGAAAGATCCTTGGGGTCCTGGTGGGCAGCAAGTGGCGCATGGGCCAGCAGTGAGTCCTGGGAGCAAGATGGCCAACAATAGCCTGGGCTGCATGAACAGAGACTGTGGGAAGTGGTTATTACCCTCTACTCCGCAGTCACTAGACCACACCTAGATGTTGCATCCAGTTTTGGGTCCCTCAGTACAAGACAGAGATTGATAAACTGGATCCAGCTCAGTGGCGGGCCACCAAGATGGTAGGAGCTGGAGCACCTGCCCTGTGAGGAGAGGCTGGGGGAGCTGAGCTTGTTCAGCCTGGAGCAGAGATGGCTTTGGGGGGACCTAAGAGCAGCCCCCAGTGCCTGTGGGACGTCCTCGAGGGACAGAGGTGGGCTTTTCACAGTGGTGCAGGGTAGGAGGGTAAGAGACAACGACATCAGCATCCTTATGGATTAAGAAAGAGGGAAGCCTGTGAAACCTATTGACCACAAGATCGTACTCAGATAAAAAGAATTTTGCAAGTTTTTTAAAGAACAATCAAACAGTTATGCAGACAGTAAGGATTTTAATAGATGCTTCAGCAAATACAGGGATAAAGAACATAATACTTGTATTTTAGGGCATAAATCTCAAAATGAAAATGCTGGAAAGAAGTCTGCCATATATACCTGACATTTCATAAGTAGCTCATGGGGCTTCTTCAAGTACCCACGTTCAATACTGTCAAACATGGACCATTACAATGCACTAGTTATGGCAGTTTCTACTGTAATCCAAACTTGAACTATATGGTACACCCTGTCTCCCAATATATCTATTAGCTATATTGATAATTATCTGAAACGTCAGTTGTCCAAATGTTTTCTGTCTCCCCTGACATTTAAATAATTAGGGTTATACTGCAGCCACTGAGTTTTCATTTTAATACTGTATCTTTTAATTCCAAGAAGAAAAATCCGTTACACTGGAAAAATTAAAGCCAAAAATTATCCATGCTTTCTGAACTTTTCATGATGTAATATTTAAACTACCCAAGGAAATACTAAAGTAATGGCAATTTTTTTTACAATTATTATTTTTCCTCCATTGGCAATAATGAAATGTTTTCTTTTTTTCTGATTTGTGACCTATATTGCTATGGAGGCGAGGCGAGGCGAGGAGAGGGAAGGGGAGGGAGAAAGAGAGAAGGAAGGAAGGAAGGAAACAATTTTTTAAAAAAGCACCCTTTTTTCCATGTGCTTTATTATAGATAACTTTAATGTCCAGTTGAGCCACAGAGTTGCATTGTTTGGAGCTGCAACACTACAGTTTCCCTGGTGATTGCCCAGCAGATTAGCATTTGCCAGAATGTCAGCCTTTAACTTTCTGTAGTGATCATCAGTAAAATTACCACCTTAGTTTCCTTGGTTGATGAAATGCTGTTAGTATTTCTCTTCTTAGCTAAAAGTGAACAGAATCAGCACTAATGTTAAGGACCCTTGAATACTCCATTACCTCTTACAGTCAATCCCATGTTACTGATTGTTTCAATGGGATGAGCAAGACATAGTTTTTTAGATGACAATCATCATATCCATTTGCAAAAGTCATAGAAAGTCAAGCTTTGAATTAATCAGTAAAGTATTGTAAGGGACCCTATTGAGAGACAGCACAATACTCATGCTCAGTGGTGATGGGAGTTATTCCAGTGCCAATATAACAAAAAGCAATGAAATTAGGAAAGAAATAACTTGGGTTGATGCTGATTGTATGAGAGAAATTAAAATGCAGTGAAACTTCATTTTACTCAATTAAAATACACTCTATGTATTAAACAATATATATTAATATATATAAGGAGGTGCTTTCTTAAATCTCATCCCAGCATGAAGCCAGGATTCAGGATGGGAACACACCTGGAATTGGAAGCTGGAAAATGTTCTCAGGTACTGCAGTAAAGACCTATACCTTCCCAAAATTGTCATTATCCTGTTTATCCATATTTCATTCTATCTGCAAGACTGAGCTACATACTACCTGAATACTATATATTTCTTTTATGAAAGCTGAAACATCTTCCCTACAAAGGAGTCCAGCAAACTTCAGCCTTAAGATGAAATTCTTGGAAGTATAACTCTGTAAGAAACCTTTGAAGTTATTAGTATCTCCCAATGGGCTTTTCTTTCATCTGTTTTCTGCCTTAAGTTGTACAGCAGGGAAATTAGGAACAGTCCATGGTATATGGAAAAGTGGTGCTTCAGACACCATTTGGGCTTCATTATTCCTGTCCGTGACTTCTAGTTCAGCTGCAAAACTTTTTAACTGGTATGGGACAAAGACTGAAGAAAAGGGAGATTCAGCACTCATCACAAGGAACAATTTATTTGATATCCATATTCTACCTCAAGACATCATTGACATCTCCCATATTTCCTTCTACCCAAATCCTTCTCCAAATACATCTCTGCAAATCAGTAATAACCTTACAACATTGTCATTCAGGTGGGACTCACACTACTGAGCATGAGTCACGCAAAAATTAAGCCTCTAATTTAAGCTACTCATCTATACTCTTTCTATAGTCACTGAAGAGAAAAATTAACTTCCAGGGCATGATGTATTCCATCCTGAATTCTGGTAACCTAATTTTTTTACCCATTTACTACAGCAGGACCCAAATGTCTACATCTTTGCTTAATTGCCCGCTTCCATGACCAGACTGTCATTTGATATGCAAGACCCCTCCCATGTTGCCATCAGCACGGTTTTTCTCAGAAATGGCTGAAAACCAGGTTTATGTAGGCCATGATGGCCACAGACTGGAAAGGCTTAGTTTTTGAAACTCTCACATGACTCTAGGGGAGCTGTTATCTTCTCATGCATGACTCACCCTGTGCCCTTGAAAGTGCACTACAGAGTGCATGTTCCTGCTGCCATAAAGTACCCCAAAACAGGAAAAAGATTGCATGAGTGTGTTGACTGCTAGTGGTAAGATACTGTTTGTCAGCACAACAGCAAGATCCTGTTTAGCTCAAAAAATCCTGTATCCTGGCATGCATATTTTGGCATGCAGGTCAGAGATGTTATTAATCACTAAGTGGAAGGAGGGCAGATGTGAAGTATTTGGGGCAGCTTATGGTAGAAAGACTTGAACAAGTCACTTAATCTAAAATACAGATTCTAAGGAAAGAAATGTCAGAGAAACATACTGGAGAGAAACTAGATAGGTTATTCCACTGAGAGGTGAAGTGTGCGTGCTCTTTCTCTGGAGCTGGTCTAAGTGCGGTTCAGAAAAGCCTCTTCTGAGCATGGCCTAAGTATACTTATCCTGACGTAGCTTCTAGATCTACGTAACAAAGAGTGAATACTGACCTTTTTCAAATTAATCAAAACCTGTTTGTTTTCTTGATGTTGCATGAATATAAATTAAAGCCTATTTCTGTTTGCATTTTGAAGTATTCTGTATGTTTTCCCACTGCACAGATTTGGCAGAAAAGCTTTGAAACACAGTTGAATTCTGCAACACTGTGAAGCTTAACATCTATCAGCTTATATTACTTAGGTCTGGGGTTTATTGCTGATATTAATTCTACATGTTGGATACAATATTATTTACAGATTCCCAAAATTCTGGGATACTATAAAAAACTCCTGGTTTTTAAAGGTTTTAAAAGTTTTCAAGATAGGATTTGAGAATAAGACTATCTGCAAATGGACCCAAGAATCTCCTTCAGTTTCTGCCTTAGTGTTTGGTCCTCTTAGCTTCTGTCTCTCAACTATTCAAAATTAACTCCTAAGCAGTGAAATCTTGTGCCTAAGTTTCAAGGTAACTCTGCAATGCTTTTATGACACTGCATTCTGCTTTTGGAAATAGTTTAGTGTATGGAAAACCCCTCCCATGTGAGCAGGAATGGATTCCAACTGTCCACCCATGAAGTTCAGAAATCTGTTCCTCTGGTAAAGCTCATTTCTTAAAAGAAACGTCTTACTATAAAACCCAGCTCCTTTCCTGAGAGCCTAATTATGAAGCAATTGCTCTTATCAGGCCTGAGGGCATTTTATTTTTAGTGAGCTTAATGATGCTACACGCTGGCAAGTTCAGGAACATTTTGCAGGAAGAGCTGTATTCAAACTCTTTCTATAGCACCTACTTAGCAGTCTTAAGCATAAATCTTTCAGTATCCAATATATGGAGGAACTCTTTCATCTACACTTTAATTCAGAACGCTGTTTTCTTCACAAAAGGAAAAGTGACAAATAGTACTTGCCTTGTAGAATTCTTATCTAGTATTTTAAAAGGTTTTTTTTTTCACTAGTTAAAATAGAGGCATGCTAGAAGACTTAAGAGTTTAGATGATGTCAGCATCAGGTTTGCACACAGCAGTCATGGAATACAAAAGTCATAGTGCATAAATGATTTCTCTCTTCCGTAGGCAAGTATGAAATTGCAAAAATCACATCAAATACGTCTGATGAATAGAAAATGTCCTGGCTGGCATTCTGCCTTATGGGAAGTAGTCACAATGTCAAAGTAAAGAACTGTTTAACAAAATAAACAAATATTAAAATAATCATGCATAACTTAAGACACATTTCAGTTTAATGTGACTGCCCTTCTCCAGATGTAAGAGTGGCATTAATTTGCTATAGGTATCCCCGGTATTAAAACTACTACTGAACAACAACATCTTCCTAAAAGTTACATATTCTTTAATTTATCTGTCTTGAAATTCATACGTTAGCTAGTTTCTTTTAACTTACCTAAGTATCCCCATATTAATTTAAATCATTTAAGAAATTATTGTACAGTTATGAATGCTATTTGCATGAATGAAAATGCTGCATCTTGGCATGCTCAGGTATATGAAGGGCCAGCCATATGTTGTCACGCTTGTGCTATGTGTCCTCTACATCTGACACAATACTGGACTGTTTAAATGGAAATAGCCTAGGCTGATGGAAAGTGAAATCAATTGCCTCCAGTCCCTCAGAGGGACTGAAATTTAGAAGGTGGAAAAACTTGACACAAGAAAACAAAGGATTTAAGTATTAATGGTGGGTTTTACAAAACACAGCATCAGGGAGACCTGTATGCTGCAACAGGGCATGGTCTTAGCCATGGTTCCTGTCCAGCTGCTCTGTCTGGGTTTGCTCCTCAATATGGAGCAGGGAGCCCCAAAGGAGGATACCCTTCTTGGTCCTGTCCAAATAAAAAGTCAGGATATGGCCAGGGTTCACACACAAACTGAGGACTTGGGAAGCACTCCCAGGACCTGCAAGTTGGACACAGACTCTAAGGCTCCCAAGCAGCTTGAGAGAAGTGGAGTGGGACACTTATAAACAAATGTGTTCTTTTCAGATAAAAGTGAAAGGAGAGAGACAAAAGAGAAAAAAAGAAGGAAATATATACAAGCATGGTATTCTTGAAGAAGAAATTACATACAGAAGCAGAAGTCCTAGACTCTTTAGAGGATTCTTGGGTGATGACTTGCAAGCAGGGGAACATGCACAGGTGTTTTAGTGCTTTGTGTAGGTCTGTATGTTTATAAAGTAAAGAGTAACTCTTCTGAAGCCTACATGTCTGTCTGCTTTATTTGCACATCTCCCTAAAGACAAAAAGTATAAATCCTCCACAAGGCTGCAGAAAAATACATGCTTAAAGTAATGGGAAGTCTTAAAATATCCTGGAGCCCTTGGGTGGTGATACACCAGATCTGCAGGGAAAACCCAAGGAATCTTTTGTGTTTTTTTTTTCTAACTTAACCCAAGAACAATCCTGAGTTCCCCAAAAAGATAGGTGCCCCTGACTTCATACTGGAGTGAGAAACACCTGTGTGCCAGCAAGTCCACACACAGCCAGAGAGGTCAAGGAGAAAGAAGACAACAGTGGCCATAGGTTTTACTGGAAAACTTGGAGATTATGGTTTTTAATTTATGAAACATAAAGTCTGGAAAACTTCAGAACAGTCTGAAGCTCATGACCCCTGTCATTGCAGTATTCTTTAGTCATTATTGCACTGATAGTAAGCTTATGAACATACATATAAATATGTACAAATATCAGAGGGATAGTCAAGGCACTGAGAAAGTACTGGTATTTTCTGTAAAACAAATACTGATTTCTGCAACTTAAACTACCAGTATAAAAATGTAAAGCGATATATTTAGAAAACGCAAGTTTAAAATTAGGTTCCTAAAAGCATTATATCACAACTTCAATATAAACAACATTCTTCAGAACTGGTGAGTAGCAGTCTCAAATGATTGCAGAACAGTCCAGACTTCCACCCTTTTGTAATCTCAGGTCTTTACAATGAGCAAAAATTAAGGCTGTAGCCAGAGTTAGGTGTGTGAAATCAGAAAGTGAAGATCTGACATACTAACTGTATCATTCAGAAAAAATAAAATAGTATCATTCAGTGTGAAGTAAGTGAAATAATGTTGCCAGGAATAATAGCCAAAGAGAACCCCAAGGAAGCTGGTAAAGGACTTTGAGGCATGTGTGTGGCACCACTCAGAGAGAGCATCAGTTTAGCCAAATAATGGAACCAAAAAGAAAGCAGAAATTCATATAACAAAGTTGTGAATTCTAACTATAAAATTAACCTCTGGAATTACATTGTCTTATTCAATAAATATTCGATAAACTTTCAATGAAAATTTTGACAATAAAGATGTATAGCAAAGAAATTTTGGCAGCTGACAACAATTCATTGATGAAAATACTTAGGACTCTCTGCTTAGACATGGAAAGTGGGACTCAGTACTTCACAGAAAGTGAAGTTTAGTGTTAGGGGGAAATCTGCAAACGTCTTCAAGGACAAATGCTGCACTGTCCAGAGAAAGAACAAAGAAATTAACACCTATAGGAGCAGGCCTGATTCTTGGCTTGGTGTTACCCAGACAGCATATATAGCCACCCAGCCAGTGCATGCATGGCCGAAAAACCAGCCACAGTACATGCTGCCTTTACTCCACACAGTAGTTAAAGGGCAAGGAAGGGGAATGGGGTTGTTTCAGAAAGGAAACTGAGGGGAAAAGAGCTGAGAAAGCAGGCCTACACAGGTAAAAGGACTCAACAAGAAAAAATATTTAAAATTATCCTATATCAAAGACATATTACTTGGAGGGAGAAACAGAAGCTACAGGAATCTTAAGCAGGGAAAATTTCAGTCTCCAGGGTTAAGTTTTAAATGCCAGTAGCCATGGCTGCAGCATATCTAAATAGCTTATTTGATAAAGAGATGGTTTAGCTGAAGCATCATTTCCCAGCACTTGGCTCATAAACAACGGGAACTCAGATACAGAGAAAAAAAGGTCAAAACAAAGACACAAACAGTCAGACCAACCAGTATATACGTTATCCACAGCAATTGCTTTCATAATTTACTGAGATCTTCTCTCTCCCATTACGTCTACTCCTGGAGCTCATGTTTCTACTTGCATGTCCACAGACACTAGCTTACCAAGCATCTGCATCTACATAGTTTTGATTTGCACTCCCTGCTTAACAGCATCTTTTTCTCCCATTCCTCAATTCCAAGCAAAATATAATTATCCCAGATAGTCAGCAGCACCAGTTTCCAAATGCATTGCCAGGTCTCAGTTCTCTCACATCCTCTCCCTTCTGTGATTACCCCAAGAGTGTCCCTCTTGATCTTTTCATCAAGGCTATATGTAAGCAGATTCCTCCTAAAGTTTCACTCTGTAAAACACAGATTATTCCAGATTGCTAAAACTGTCACCCAGGCCCGTATCACTGTGCATCACAATTACTGCAATGTTCTCCCTCAGCCTGGACAAATGTAATCTGTCGCCTTTGGTATCCATTCAAAATGCTGCTGTGAAGTTCATTTTCTGAGCCCATCATCTGCCTGTGTCATTCTTACCTACGCATCCATCCATTGGATATCCTTTCCCTACCTCATCAGTTACAGCTACTTACTTTCATTTCCAAGATATTTCAGTCTAATTCATCCCCCTTCAGCCCTCTCCAAGCATTTCTTATTCTGTATCCAACAGCTCATTATGCTTGCCCTCTGTCTGACTTGTTAAACGCAAGGATCTTTGTTCTTCTTTCTGTGCCATACTTCTCTGTAAACATCCTTGAATGAATAGTATGAGACAATTGAAAATATTACGTTCATTGTCTGAGTCCAAGATTAGAAGCACCAAGGTTCTGAATTCAAAATGCTGTAACAGTAAAGCTGGGTGAATAATTTACAGCATGGAATTTATTTAATTAATTTTGCTTAATTTTCTGTTTACAAATCAGTGAATTTGGTATTCAGAACTACTCACCAAACAATCTTTGCAAATTATTCTTGCCATGTTGCTTAAAAACAAGCAAATTTGAAAATTGATCTGTTTTGATGTATATATATAGGTCACATGATAAACCTCAGTAGCCTAGTTACAGGAGTATATCTTAGAGGCAGGCTGTGGTTACAAATACTGGTGATTACAGATCTAAAATTCACTGACTGACAATAATTTCTAAAATTATAGTTGTTGTGGTGGTGATCATTCCTAGCAATAAACTTAGCTTGCAGAATATCATCTGAAACAAATGAAAAAGATATAAACATATGAGCTATTTTTATTTTAAAATGGAAATACTTTTTCAAAAGAATTGTCATTTTCTTTTAAGCCTGATTCTCTAAGGAAAAGAAAAAGGGTTCATTGCCCGAGTTTTGTCTTTCTATAATGCTCAACTGAGTCATTTTCACTTAACCTCACAGTAACTTTTTTAGACTTCTGTTTAAAAAAACAAATGAAAAAAAGATCTGGGGGGAGAAGAAAAAGGTACATACAGCTCCAAAATAGCCACAGTGCACACTGTCTTGCTCACGGGTGGGCTGTGGAAGGAAGCAGGGGATGTGTAGGGAGGCTCAGGGGACATGGGGGACTAGAGAGATGGAGAAAAACCCAGGATGAAAGGATCTGAGAAAGAACTGGCTATATTAAGGCAGTAACAGTGGAGAAAGGGTGTTAGAGGTGTAAGACATCCTTCCATGGAAAAACAGGAGGTTTTTTTCCCTCTTCATAGAATTACATAGGGGTCTTAACTTTTTGGAGTGTTTATTCCTTTTCTGAATGTATAAATCTTATCTTGCCTATCTCAGCAGCTGTCATCTTATTTCACTGGTCAGGAGAGTATTTTCATACAGCAACATCTTTCTATCTAACGCGGCAAAAAGCAAGGTGAAAGGCAGAAAGCCGTGGTCTAAATGGTATAATATTAATGACCTATGTATAAATTTTTCTTCTTAGTGTTCTCACAGGACTCAACCAACCTTCCTTCCAAACAGGTCATAGAGTTTTACATACTTTATTTCCTATTCCCATGCAACCATAGTTTTCAACAAAGAATGTCCTGAATGCCTCAAAACAGCTAACTAAAATTAATCATCTGGGAAAACACTAACTACACCCATGTACCAGATACATCATGTAAAACAAGGTCACTAGATATCACTCTTGACTGTAGGTCAGAAGTTCCTCAAGTCCTGTTCTCAGAGCTGGCTCGAGATCCAGTGCAGCAACATCAGATTAATACAAACAAAGATCAAACTTCCAATCTTTTCTGACTATATCAGAATAATTTTCAGATTGTAACAATTTTCAAATGAGGGTTGGTACCTTCCATTGCAGTCCTCTCCCAGCATGGCCTTTGGCTTCTGAGCATTAGTAATAACAAACACCTAGCCCAGGAGCACAAAACTTATTTACAGTGTGATCTTTTACCTTGGTATACTGTCCTACCAACCTATATCTATACCATGTTCAGTTCTATCTGTGGTATGTATTGTAACTTTTCAGCCACAATTATTATTTAGGTGGGTAATTAATATTTTGGGATGCCTTTTAAAGTGTATTACAGGCTAAAAATGAAACGGACAGCACTCTTGTGAAGACCTTTTCTCTATAGCCTATCAACAAATGCTATTTGAAACAGTTTGAAAACTGGTGATTCAGTCTGCAAGCCTCAGACAGAAAATGAAATCAATATATAATTTTACAACTACATTTTTTTTCTTAGGTGCATTCAGTTATAAGAATATACATACTGGACACCAAATCCACTGAAAAGAAGTGAAGGTGATGAAGTCTGTAACAGGACCAACACATGTGACATCTCCTTTTCCACAGAGCAGTAAAGGAGCATGGCAGCCCAGTGCTGTCCTGTTCCCATTTTTCAGTGGAAGTTTAAATCTCTCACAACATTTTTTTAGTGAATGCTCTGCTCTTTATGGAAAATTTAAATTCTTTCAGGGGAAAGGTAAGTGCCTAAACCCTAAACCATTCAAGTTTCAGCTGAAACAGAAAGTATTTGAGTGCCTTCCAGGTGCTGCATCTTGGCTTAGGATCATCACTGTGCACTTCATCATCCCTAGGACACTGTGGCTGATGTATCACCTAAAGGAAACCAAGCTATAATACAAAAGGTGTACATTCCTATAGGAAAATGGGAATATGAGGGATATATTCCCATGGGAGAACCATGATGACAGCTCAGCATCAAAGTATTTCAGATTTTTCACACAGAACAAAAATATTGCCTTTCCTTTTTTATAGGGAAGGTCTGCAATTTAGGAAGATGTTTACTGGGATTTTTTTTCTATCTTAGTTGCAATTAGATTTTGCTAACTTAGGACTTAGGCTGTTACCTTGTAGATGTCCAGGAATCCACACTGATGGTCAAACCGCGTGTAGAGTTCGTTCAGCATGCTGATAACCTGCATGGGCGTGCACTGTGCACAGATAGCAGTGAAGCCAACAATGTCTGAGAAAAGCATGGTGACATCATCAAACTTCCTGGCCTGAACCTGCTGCCCCTGCCACAACTGCTGAGCCACTTCTTCAGGGAAAATAGAAATAAGGAGATCTACTGTTTTCTTTTTCTCCTCTTCCAGGGCTTGGTGTGTGCATTCTAGCGTTGCCTTCAGCTTATCCATTCGTTTTTTCAAGCCATCCTGGGCCTTTGCCTGCTCCCCAACCAATATGACATCGCGAGTAGCATCATGGATAGGTATGTCCGAAAGATGGAGGCCTCGCCCCATCAGTTCATCCAATTTGTCCACACAGGGGGAACCCAGAAACAAAATTGAATTTGATTCTGGCACATGAATCATTTGTCCTTTGATCTCCATGACCTGCAAAATAAAAATAGAATTTAGAAAAGGAAAAATTAGCTGATAGGTGTGGATCCCCATTCTACTTTCCCCATCTTTCCTCCCTCAGCTAAAATAATAAACTGTAGCCTTTTATACAGAAGCCTCTTACACTCACCTATTCAAGTAATGAGACTCACACAGTCTACTCACCAAGGTGAGTCAGAAAATAGCCAGTACTGACACAAAAGTACTCCCAAATTAGATGTTGGATTCTATTTCAACCCAATTAAATAAGAAAGCAACCACAATAACATGTATTTCTGAGAATGGTGTGTAAATAATGCTTCTAAATCTTGCTCCTGGAAGGTACCTGGCTTTAAAAGCAAATTCCAGGGCAGGTCCTTCTCTGTTACTTAGCTATAAATCATAAAAAGCAAAAACTTAAAGGGAAATGACAACTATCTGAAAGCCACTTAGTGAAATGGTTAAGTAGCTTCCATTCTTTTTCAGCAAAACAGCTACTAAGTCAAATGTGGCCATGTTACAGAAGAATCAAATAAGAACAGATATGAGAAAGAACTCCATAAAATAATGAATGGCATGGGAAAAGTGTACCAGCGCTCCTATTTCCTATTTGCCTTCTCATACATGCAGCAGAGTTGAAGGCTGACATTCTGTTAGAGTCTGCAGATTTCTTGGTGATATAGATCCATGTAATTCGTATTTGCAGAATAGAAGAAGGAACAGTAAGAAAGGAGCAGCAGGTGGTTTGTCACACTGGCTTATAGATTTTGCATTTGACTCTTAAATGGCTAGACGTTTTGAGTGCTGTCCAGTGGCTGTTACATCTGACTCCATGAGGCCCTGGCTTGTTACCTCTTGCTCCATGATGGCAGTCAAGCACAAAACTACCAGACTGAAATGGACATTGAAAACCAACTGTAATGATATATTTGACATTTGGGGCTACATACAGTCTGATTTTTAACTTACTCAGGTCACACAAAAGTAACTGTCAAATACTGCAGCGGGACATTTCTCACCTGAATATAGCATTTAAAAAACAAAAACAAACAAACAGAAAGCTAAGATGAACATGTTTTGTTTGAGCAGAAAATAATTCAATTGGATAAACTGGATGTCTTTGTAAATACAGCCTGCCATGGCCTCTGCCATGAAAAACATTGTCAATGTTTTCATTCCAGGAATGCACAAAGACCAGGGCAATACTGTGCTAGGTGATCTAAAAAACCACAGTCCTTACCCCAAGAATCTCGTAGTCAAAACAGGCACGATACAAAAACGTTGTGCATCTTAGCATAGTGTTAGGCACCATAATGCCTTAAATCTGTATTTTTCTATTCCACACAATCTCCAGTCACCCTTTCTTTCATTGTATAGGCATTCCCTCACTCTCACATGATTCACTTTATCATTTAAGCCGCCTTCCATCCATTATCCCTCCAAGTAAAATAGGAAAACCTCAATCAGAAAATCCAGAGGTGTCTGTAATAATGATGTGATTTAAGCACCCTGAGTCCTGGAAGATGCTGCTGCTGAGCTGACAGCTACCCCTACATGGTACTTTCCATGTTTGGGGGAGATGTTGGGAAGCTCCTGTTTCTATTAAGGATTTCTTACATCAGATAATACGCTGTCATTGCAGATCCTACTGTCAACATGGGAACTGAGCCTATCCTGTCCCCATGCCCCTCTGCCTCCATACCCCACCCTGCTAGCAACCCGACAGATGTAACTTCTGATGTCAGCCTGGGAACTCAGCAAATGAAAGTAAATGAAAGTAATTAAAGTTGTCAATTTTCCTAATTTATGTTCCCGCACACCTACTAATGTCTACATTTCTAAGCCTGATTTCCTCAGCTTCTTTCTGGGACAGCCACCTCTGTGAGAAAGCTAGTCATCTACCTAGATGGGCAGATTTAATGCTCCAAGACTAATTGTTCTTTTTAATTTTTAAAACATATGGCTCCCTGCTCAAAACATAAGGGAAATAGGTACTTTCTTCATGCATGCAGCCTCACACTTTCAAAGGGCACATATGAAATTGTTTTAACTCTGAAGTACAAATTGTCAAATGTGAAATACACGGTACAGCATTTCTAAATTCTCTTCTTATTTTGTTCCCCTTTGCCAGAGAGTTCTGTGCCTAGAACTTCACTGGTGTGCAAAATAAATGTATCTCATATTATCACTTCTCTCTTCCACTGCCAGGTGAAAACAGGGTGTCAGCTGAGGAGGAGAAAGTGTGACCACAGACCCTTGCTGAGCCAGCCTGGCCTGGGGGTGGCCTGCTTGTCAGCAAGGCCAGGCACCTGGCTTGGAGCCATGTTTCTTCCATTAACCTGCTGTGAGACTAGAAGAAAATTAATGCATCCCTCTCTGCTCCTGCTTCGCCTTTGTCAATTTGAGGTGCTAAACTCTTTGATGTGATCTCTGTCCTTGTGAATATATTGTGTCAACCTTCTCCTGGTGGATTCTTCTCAGGAAACACTGATTGAGTGAATAACGTACTAAACAGCCACTCTGGAGTCCTCTGCTCTGCTTCTGGGTAACTGCAGGCAAATTATCAACTCTGAGTGCTTATTTGGCATTTCAGCGCAGCAGGAACAATGATATTGACCACCCTGTAACACACTTTGAGACTTATGTGTGAGAAGCAATAGAAGACACAGACAATCCTGTAAAATGCCTAACTAATAATAACCTGTTCTTCTGCCCAAGTGAGCTGAGCCTCTGCTTCAACAAGGTTGAGGGGTTTTAGAGCATTTTCGGAAACTTTTGCAGACATAGTCTCCAGCCCGCTGCTAGCCTAAATTTTAAAACAGCTGGATTCACTTCTCTGACTGTCCTGTAGGATATATGGCAGTGTCTCAGCAAGATATTCCCAAGTATTTGAGCAGTCAGGGGCTTAGGGCATTTTGTTAGCACTGGACAAGGGAACAGGATACTTCAAGAAAGAAATGTAATGACTCTGCTTGTCATGTTTCCAGGTGACACATCTAGAAAAAGGGCTGCAGGTGTGAAGGACAACACTGGAATTAAAAAAAGATATCTCTTAAATTGGAGAAATGGGCTAAAAACAGAATTCAAAACAAGGGCAATGAATATGCTCAGGCAGAAATAATCAGATGCAAAAAATACAGGCAGGCTAACAGTTCCTAAGAAGATGGCCCAGAGTCTACATAGTGGAACAGATGAATGTAAGCCAACAAGTCATGCTGTCATTAAGAAAGAAAACACTATACAGGACTATGTAAACAAGAATAGAGCTTGCAAAACACAGGAAGTAATCCTTATGCTCTGATCACTAGTATTCAGGCCCCAGATGGCCAAATCTGTTCCTGTTTGGTATAACAAAGATGTGGATCAATTGGAGAGGCTGGTGAAGAGCAATGAATGTGATGAAAGGTCTAGAAAATATGACCTACAAAAAAATCTGAAAAAAAATGATGGTTTACCCCAAAGAAGAAAAATCTCAGGGTGGGGATATGAAACTCTTCAAATACACTAAGAGCTGATGCAAAGAGGTCAGACTGTTCTACAAACCCAGTGGGAAAAGTTTTGCAGAAAAGGACCTGGCGGTCGTGGTGGACACCAAGTTGAACATGAGCCAGCAATGGGCCCTTGTGTCAAAGGCTAACAGTACTCTGGGCTCCATTAGGAGGAGTGCTGCAGCAGGTCGAGGGAAGTGATCCTTTCCCTCTGCTCAGTACTGGTGAGGCCACACATGGAGTGCTGTGTTCATTGCTGGGCTCCCCAGTACAAGAGAGACATGGACATGCTGGAGAGAGTCTAGCAAAGGGCCACAAAGGTAATTAAGGGACTGGGGCATCTCTCCTATCAGGAAAAGCTGAGAGAGTTGGGACTCTTTAGCCTGGAGGAGAGAAGGCTCAGGAGGATCTTATCCATGCACATAAATACCTGAAGGGGGTGTGCAAAGATGACGAAGTGAGGCTTTTTTCAGTGATGCCCAGGACCAGAGGCAATGGGCACAAACTGACACACAGAAGGTTCCCTCTGAACATCAGGAAACACTTTTTTTACAGAGGGTGACCAAGCACTGGCACAGGTTGCTGAGGGAGGCTGTGGAGTGTCCATCCTTGCAGATACTCAAAAGCCGTCTGGGCAACTGGCTCTAAGTGGCCCTGCTTGAGCACGGGGTTGAACCAGATGATTTGTAGAGGACCCTTCCAACCTCAACTTTCTGTCACTGTGAAATGAACAAGAACTAAAAGGCTCAAATTGGAAAAAAATGAGTTTCCGTGGGATATTCTTTTATTCATAGGGACAGTGAGAATGGAAACATCAAGAGGTGAGGAGCTGGATTCTCCATTACTGGAGATTTGTGAGACCTGCCAAAGGTGATCAGTCTTGCTGGGAAGCAGAAGACTGAATCAGTGACTTAACAGAAATCTAGGTGGAAACAGGAAGGAGAGAGGTACGAGGGTATCACTTTGTCTTCAAACAGAAACTACATAACTTATTTCTGGGACAATTAATGTAGTGCAAGTGTGGATAGTGTGGAATTCTTTGCTTCACTCAGTTTACAACTAAACTAGTTACTCCTCTTTTTACAGGCTACAACAGAAACAGATGCTTCTGGAATAAAATTCATGTAATCTGTGTGAGATGTCTAAGCCAGGGTTGAATGAATCATGTCTGATGTGTAGAAATACCTACATTTCTTTGTTGTAAAGGGAGCACAAGGCTTGGACATAGATGCCTACGCTGGTCAGATGAGTCTTCACCCTATCAGAATAAACTTACTTCACAGCAGTAAAGATATTCCTGTGTATTTAAAGACACCTAAATGCCATTATATAACTACATTAGGGGAAGTACAAGTGTAAGTCCTCTATTGGTCTAACAGATTTGTATTTTAAATGCTCCAAATCTCAATTCAATTAGTTAATCAAAAACATGGTATGCCTGTAAAGTTAACCCTGCTCTGTGGTTGGCTGACCACCAACACAGGCAGAACACAACTCTGACCTTAAACGGAGAAAAAGGAACAGCCATTACAACCTCTCCAATACGCCAGCTCTGCTTGTGGAGTGGGATAAGTCAGAGCCACAGCCAGCAGAACTAACTGTGGAGAAAGATTCATGCAAATAAGAAAAATTCATATTCAAATGAAGCCCTGATTCACTATCTTATCTGTAGACAAATAAAAAAGTATCTAAATTCAATATAAAAATCATAACAAAACACCAGCTTCCATTACACCTATGTTTTATTGAAAAAGCTACGAGAAATATATATCAACTCTACAAAAATGAAAAAATATTTTTTCAATCGATGCCTAATGCCATTGAATAAACTAGTCAGCATTTGCTCAGCACAACTCAGGATGCGCTTGGGTTCTTACAAATGTATAACTCTCAGTATTTGCTTATAGGTTTGGATTTCCAGCTCAATGCATTGTCAAAAGAACATTATTCCACCCAGCAGCAAAGTGACTGTTACAAATTTCTGGCTATTTATAGAAACCCCTGGGGTGTTACATAATGTGCAACAGTCTCCAGACCAAAGTGACCAAATTTAACATTTTCTGTACATTGTAGACACCTTGTAAACACAGAATGGCAGCATGAATATTGCACGGAACCCACCCTTAGGAAATCCAGAACTTTGGTGGGAATACATTCATGTTCTATAACATAAAAGAGAGAGAGTGATAATGAGAGAACCATTAAAACCTTTCAGTTGTAAACTTGGACCTCCAAAGGGATTTCTTGATATCAAAAGAGTAAGAGTGTGGCAGATTAAAAGCAAACAAATCAGGGTTAGATAGGACCTTCTCCACATGAAGCATAGGTATGCATGGCAAAACAAAGCATGGAGTCACCTGTAGGTAAATGTGAAAGGGGAAGAGGTAAAGGAGATGGCTCTATCCTTAGCACATTAGTCTGTCAAAGCAACTAGATAAACAAAAGGAAATTGTGGATTACACCTGAAAAGATCGTGATGATTTAAAATTTCTCCTTTCTTGCTTCAAGACACAGAAATTGCTTTTAAGATGGTACTCCATACTGCTCCTTGGATAAGTCCAAGATAAATCTAGCCCCGAGGCATAAAAAACATGGGAAAATGATTCCTTCAAAGGAACCCCTTTCTTCACAATGTAGCAAAGAGCCGTAACTCAACCCTATGTGTGCCTGAGTCAGTTTCCCTCACGGATGCTCCCAAGCAGAGAAGTGGGTGAACGCAACATGGCAGATGGGGAGAGCAGCCTGACAAGGTGCTGGTGCCAGGCTGCATGGAACAGAGGAACAAAAGGCAGTTGCTAAAACAAGAGGAAGAAACTCACCAGTGTTTCCAAGATCATTTCAAAATCCTATTTAAAGTCAACACACTGAGATGAGATTGGATTTTTTTTTCATTAATAAATACCTTCATATACTTAAAAACGATCTGTCAGGGTCCTGAAGGCACGATTGGCCTGACTGTCCCTGCCCAGTCCCCCGGGGCTTCCCCCACCCTGCCCACAGCCCAGGACCCTATGTCAGCTGCCTGGGGCTGTCAGTCCCTGCCTCAGCGATGCTGCAGTAGGACGGATCTCCAGCTCTCGAAGCCCTGCCCTGCCCAGCCACAGGCCCCCCACTGTGGGCCCAAGGCCCAGCCCAGTCTTGGCCTTTCCCCATCCACATCCTCAGGGAGGTGCCAATGCCTGGTGCTGGGGCTGTCCCCATGCTGTCCCGCTCCTGGCTTGGGCAGCTGGGATGTGCGCTGGCTGCCAGGCCCTGCCTGTCCACCCTGGGGACCCCCATGGCTCCTGGCACCCAGGGAGCCCTGGCCCCAGCTGTACCCTGACAGCATCCCAGAAAAGATTTTACCTAAAATGCCTGTCAGAGTTCAAGGAGCATCTGGACGATGCTCTGAGTCATATGGTTTAGTTTAGGTAGTCCTGTGAGAAGCAGGGAGTTGGACTCGATATGATCCTTATGGGTCCCTTTCAACTCAAGATATTCTGTGATTCTATGTTCTTCCTTTCACTGCAAAATCTATTTAACCCGTTAAGACTGCTTTCAGGTTGCACGCACTTTGGTTAGTGCTGTAGACTTTTAGGTATCGATAATACATCTCTCTGCTGCTTTATTAAAAGCCAGGATACCCTATACAGATATACAGCTGTCACCTTACTCCAACAACACAGAGTTACAAATTTACAGCATCAGGGTTAAAAAAAAGTTTGTATTTGTCAGGAGCAGAGCAGTGAAAACAATTTTCAGGGAAATGCCCATTTGTTTAGCCTAAGATCTTTCTCTCCAATGCTCTAATTAGATTGCTTCTGGCAATCGGGTGGAGCTGGCCTGGCTCTTCATGGATGGTGGGGTTTAGAAACTCTAGGATTTCTGCTCTCTATCAGTACACAGCACCTGAAGTTACAGACTGTAGGAACCTCATGCAACTTCTTAGTGAGATTCATATTCTTGACATAAAGTTTGAAATGGACAGGAGGATTAACTGCTCTGAGAAGCTGCAGATTCTGCGAATGTTCCAGCTTATGGGATATTTCACCATTTTTTTTCACATAACTTTGAGTCAGCCAAGAGCCTGTTTTAAAAAACTCCTGAAAACCAGAAGCCTTGCTGCTTGACAGAAATGTGAGAATGGTGGTAGCAATAAACATGCTCCAAACAGGAGGTCCCCAAGCCACACACTTGCATTAATTTTGCATTTGAAACAAAGAAAAATGCATTTTTTTGTACTTATGATCCCACACAGTTTGATTACAACAAATAATCAAAGTGTAAGGGAAACTTCCCATATTTAATATTCTCTCTGTGTTTATGAAAGACAAATGGAAGAGAACTACACTACATTTTCAGTGCATGTATGTTAACACACTACTTCTTATTTTAAGTCTTTCCTGGGAAAAAGAAATGGATTATTTTTGTTGCACTTTTCTTTCCATTTTAAAAAAACAGATGGAGAATGAGAAAACAAGAATGTAACATTTGAGAAAGTCATTAAAGCTTTCCAAAACGTTGGTTCTTCAGTTCAAACAAATCTCCATTAGTCTCACAAGGCGGTGAGGGTGGATGGTGACACAAATGCACATTCAGTTTGCCAACTTCACAGAGGTAAAAATTATGCTTGTTACAATTAAGTTACCTGAAATAATTATGCCCAATTAATAGGTATAGTCTCTAATACAATAGTTTTTATGTCTTTTTCTGCACCTGCTTATATTTTAAGAACATTCATATGCATTATCATTTATAATAGTTATTCCTTGACTTCCAAAGGTTTCTTCTGTGCATGCCTCTTACAATGTCAAAAGACAATCTTGTAAATCCTGTAGCAAAGTTATGAGCCTCAAAACAACATATTTTGCTTTTGGTGGTGTGGGGACAGAGGTAAGAAAGAATCTGTGAAAAAAATGAAACTGTGGTTTCAGTTCTTGATTCCTGGAGAGAATATGAAGAGCCCACAGCTCCTGCCCCAAAAGCAGGTCCGAGGGTCTGTACCGCAGCCTGGCCCCCAGCTAGGTGGGTGTTCGTGGGGGTAAGCTCAACACACATAATGGCGAGTCTCTGGTTTGCCACTGGCTTTAATGGTTCCCACACTGGTCCTTACCATGTTAGCCTTTACAGAGACAGCTCTGAACATGCTGAATTACAAGCAGAAAATTCCACTTCTGAATAAAAGATAATGTACCATCATTAAGTACCTTTGTCTGCTCGAATGCTTCTTTGAAACTTTGTATCACTTTTTCTTTTTTAGAAACAACATAATGACCAGCACCCAGAGCAAGATAACGCTCAGCACATTCCATTAGACCCAATTTCACAAAAAGTCAAAGCATCTGCAGGGAAATCTTTTTATAATATGTCTAATGTAAATTAATAAGAATAATTTAAGATAACCTTTAAGTTAGGACATTTTGTTGTTTTAAAACAAACATTTCATTTTATTTTTACCTTTTGTTTACATCACTTTTGATTTGTTTTGAATTATTTTAGAACAGTTGAGTTATGCAACAACAGTAGTAGCTGACTGAAAGACACTAAAGATGGGCTCAGTCTTTCTTACAGCTGAAAGTTCATCCTGTTCCATACATCTAGACCTCTTTTTTTTTTTTTTGGTACAGCTGCCATACAGCAGTGTGAAGTCATGCCAGAGCTAAAAAAAATACCAGGGGCTGAAACTCCCCTGGAGACCCTACTCTGAACCAGGCCCTCTTTTTCTGTATGTTGTGCAAACACACCAAACCACACCTTTGCTTTTCTACTAAGCTTATACTGCAATATTCTCGACTTAACACTCAGGATAATGACACAACTAAAATCACCAAGACTATCTATCTGGTTAAACATAAATGCTCTACATATTTACATGATCAAATCTTTATCCCATGCCTGTAAAAACCTTTATAATTGACAAATATTATTTGTCAGTTTGTTAAAGACCAATTTTTTCTTTATTTCTATCAATGTCTTCCAAGCAAGATTACAGATGAATGTGCCAGTACACTGAAGGCAGTGGAAAGGCTCCCATTTTCCACAGTGTTGTTACTTTTTTAACTAGTTCCTACTGTTGTCACCACAAGATTTGTGTAGGTGCACAAATCAGTGTTGCACCCAATCCTTCCACTAGCAGTATTCAGCTCCTAGCAAAAGCTTCTTCTTTGAACATGATCCACCTCAGCTGCCTGAGATGACCTGCTAGCAGAAAGTACTCTTACTCATTCTGTGATATTTCTTGATAAATATTTCTCTTTCTCAGATCCAGGTCAGTTTGTTTCTTTGTGGAAATGGTATTTGCTGAAATGCAATGAAATGGTTAAATGAGAATATACATTTATTCATGAGAAAAGCAGGCAAAGAGCAGCAGAAGCAGCTTTCCCCTTTGATCTGTGTGGAACATACATATAGCAACCATTAGGAGATGTGACATTTCATCACCAACCTAGGTATCTTAAAATTCCTGTGATTAAAAGATCTCAGCCTATGCACTAAGTAGCTTGCAGACATTCTTCTCCTTTAGGACTTAAAGGCTCCAACTCTTTCACTATTTCATCATAAGTATATAAATCAGCTCCAAATTCCTGCCAGCACCACACCAAGGAAACTGATTAGATGTGCAGTCTTCTGTTGGTATTTTTACTTTGTTTTTCTCTTTATTACCCCATATATCAAGTACTTTTGCATCTTTGATAAAAGACTCTATCATTAGAATTTGATAATGAGATTAATCAATTCTGATCTCTTTGTGCAGTATAAATTTTCAGAACACCAGGAGAAGAAATTTCTTCTTTTCCCAGTCCAATCATTCTTAAGTTAGATATAATTAGAAAGAACCATTCTACCTCTCACCAGAGTCATTGTAAATATACCCAGCTGGTTTTAGTGGGAACTGTACCAGGCCTTTAAAATTAAATTTTCTGTATTTTTCTTTAAAAGGTTTAATTTCTTTCAGTGTGTTCAAGACAATACATTACAGCATTAGGAGACCTTTCATCCGTAACTTTGTATTAGCTACCATATTTGACATGTACCAGTAAAAGACAATCTTTATGTGGAGTCTCTTACAGGCCATGTTAAAGACCTGAATTTGGGAAGAATGCACTGGCCTGGTTTAGTAGTTCCAGGTTAAGGGTGTCATTTTTAAGAAATTCTACAATGTATTTATTTTACAACCCATCAAGAAATGAAAAGCGAACAAAACATTAAAAAGCCTTTAACTTAATTATAAATAGAACATATATAGAGTGTGAGAGGGAACAGCCAGATACACTGAATATTCACACTTCTCTATGTGTTAAAATATGTTTAGCTTCCATTTTTGTTCACTGTGATTAACTCATTTTTCCTTGAAATGATAACAAAGGAAATTAAAATAATTAGGTGGAAGGTGGTATTTTAAAACCAAAACATGGTCTCTGTTGCCCTGATTATCCTAGCACAAATTGAAGAATGCAGTTAAAGCAAGTTGTTTCAATGACCCAGGCCGACAACAGGAGAGAAATACAAAGTTGTCCCCAAGGCTTTAGCTGCTCAGCATTGCTGCCTTGGGGTCACCAAAGCCTGGAGGGAGGTTGGTGGGATGGGGCAAGTGTGAGTGTGGATGCAAATGGGAGGCCCAGCTGTTACAGCAAAGGACAACGGAAGTGATCAGTCTAAAAATGTTGAGAACTGCCTTAGGAAGTGCCTCACTCAACTTGCAGATTTCTGTCATTGGATACCTCAGGGGAGGTTTGCACAACTGCTCAGTACTTGCTGTGGGTAGGCAGACCAGGAGCCAGCCCAGCCCCAGAAATCACAGGATTCCCCCCTAGCACAGTGCTCTGCCTCCGCTGAAGCACCTGCTGAGAAGCAGAAAATATTTGCTCAGGCACAGCATGATGCTAACACAACTACCTTGCTTTTGGATAAGGGCCAGCTTACCCAGGACAGCCCGAGAGACTGAGTGAAGCTAATGAAAAGCTGTCTGTACACACATCGACAGGACCAACTTCATCCAATTTATGCAAATACTGATCTGCAGCTAATTTGGAGCTGTGAATTCCCTAAAGGGCAGAGCATGTGATCAGCTCCCCAGTCTTCAGCATTTTGACTCCTATGATTCTTTGAGTATTAAAGCCTTTAAGCCTAAAATCCTGATTTCAAAAGTAAGTTTTAAGAATAAGATCTAGATGCCTTTCAAAATTTCACGCTTTGTGTATCTTCCCTTTGGAAGAGTCAGAAGCACTTTCCTTCACATTCATGACTGCTGAGTCCCTCATACTATTGACTGGGAAGTTTTTAAACAGTTGCTGGAGTATTGTGTTGTAAATATACAAAACCAACAACAACAACAACAAAAACAAACACCAAACCAAAAACATTATAAGAAGATGCTGCTGAGTCTAAGTGTGTGAAAAATCGAAAAGGAATTCCTTCAGGAGCTAAAGTGATCCTGCCACTGCTGAGAGCAGGGCACTGATGATATTTCTGCTCCACATTCAGCAGCGTCAATTTGTATCACATCGCAGCAAAGGCAATTAAACCCAACAGTCCACTGTGCCATCTGATAGAAATATGAAGCTGTGCGCTATATTTGCAAAGGCAGTAGATACTTACATGGCATGCAGTAGCCAGGAAGGGGCTTTGACAAAAGTTTTCCAGACATACTCAGGCTAGATGCAGTGCTGTTACTGCAAATGGAAGGGGCTGATGACCCTCCCGCCCATCACATTGTTTGAAACCAACACCACATCTGTATTGGGTTTGTGTGGCAAGGTTTTGGTAGCAGTGGGGGCTACAGGGGTGGCTTCTGTGAGAAGCTGCTAGAAGCTTCCCCCATGTCTGATAGAGCCAATGCCAGCCGGCTCCAAGATGGACCCACCACTGGCCAAGGCTGAGCCCATCAGCAATGGTGGTAGTGCCTTTGGGATAACATATTGAAGAAGGGGAAAAAGCCTGTGGAACAGCAGCTGAAGCCAAAGAGAGGACTGAGAATATGTGAAAGAAACAGCCCTGCAGACACCCAGGTCAGTGAAAAAGGAGGGGGAGGAGGTGCTCCAGGTGCCGGAGCAGAGATTCCCCTGCAGCCCATGGGGAAGACCATGGTGAGGCAGACTGTCCCCCTGCAGCCCATGGAGGTTCATGGTGGAGCAGATATCCAACTGCAGCCCGTGGAGGACCCCATGCTGGTGTAGGTGGATGCCCGAAGGAGGCTGTGACTCCATGGGAAGCCCGTGCTGGAGCAGGCTCCTGGCAGGACCTGCGGCCCCATGGAGAGAGGAGCCCACACTGGAGTAGGTTTGCCGGCAGGACTTGTGACCCCGCAGGGGACCCACGCTGGAGCAGTCTGTGCCTGAAGGACTGCAGCCCATGGAAAGGACCCACACTGGAGCAGTTCGTAAAGAATTGTAGCCCATGGGAAGGACTCATGTTGGAGAAGTTTGTGAAGGACTGTCTCCCGTGGGAGGGACCCCACACTGGAGCAGGGGAAGAGTGTGAGGAGTCCTGCCCCTGAGGAGGAAGGAGTGGCAGAGACAATGTGTGATGAACTGACCGCAACCCCTATTCCCCGTCCCCCTGTGTCGCTCGGGGGGAGGAGGTAGAGAAAATTGGGAGTGGAGTTAAGCCTGGGAAGAAGGGCGGGGTCAGGGGAAGGTGTTTTTAAGATTTGGTTTTATTTCTCATTGTCCTGCTCTGAATTGACTGGTAATAAATTAAACTAATTTCCCCAAGTGGAGTCTGTTTTGCCCGTGATGGTAATTGCTGAGTGATCTCCCTGTCCTTATCTTGATCCACGAGTCTTTCACTGTATTTTCTCTCCCCTGTCCAGCTGAGGAGGGGAGTGATAGAGCAGCTTTGGTGGGAACCTGGTGTCCAGCCCAGGTCAATGCACCACAACATCCAAGGGTGTTATTGTAGAAATACAGACCCCTAACACTGTCCTTAGCTTTAATTCAACAGTGTGTGTTTTGCAGCATCATCAGCAAGCTTTCCCCAGGGACTGTCCCCTCCTCTTCTCAGTCCCTGCTGGGTTTGTTAAGGACCCTGCCTGACCCTTGGTCATAGGAGCAGGGGGGCTCCTTGATGTTCTTCCTTCAATAGAACCTGAAAGAAAAAGGACCCTGCCTAGAATCTCTCATGAAAAAGACCCCATGAGAAGAGCCTAAAAGAAAACAGACTCTCTTCATGGAAATTAGTTTAGCTCAGTTTATCCAGTTTTCACCTGGAAATCTGCAGCTTTCTGGGGTGATAATTCACCATAAGGCTAAGTTTGATTAAGCATCTGTAGTACCTACTTCCTCTGGCACATGTGTTTTCATTAGTTGCAGTGCATTTTCATTATTTATTTGGGTTTTGCTTTACATGGCCTGTCTTTGACTCATGTAAACTTACATGGTATAGGCTTATTTCGCTTACATGCACAGACATACTTAAATACCCACTTCCTTCAGCTCAAGTCATGATCTACTTGGATTCAACAAGCAATGAGGCCAATGTTGGGCCTCATAGTTTTGTCTTAAATTATTTTGCACTGATATCAGATATTGCTAGAGTGCTGCAGTGCACTGTAATATGTAGATTTTTCCTACACATTTACACTGGAAATCCCATCCTCTGTTCTGAGCATTATCCATTTATGTTTTGTGGTACTTGAACTACCACAAACATAAAACCCAGAAATCTTTCCCTAGTTTTCAAATATAATTTGCAATATTTGGCTAGACATGGTGTCCTCCAGAATGTTTAATTTTTATTATTTTATTATTTTTCATAATCACTTACAAAAGTATTAAGAGTATATAGAGCACTTGAAGGAATATTAAATGTTATTGCACTATCAAGGTGACAATTCTATGAAATAAAATTCTAACCCTCAAAATTACACTGGTTGATGTGCTAGGAATACAGAATATAGGACCTCAGCTTCTCATGCATGATCATAGGATTTATTTATAACATTAAAACAAGTAAAAATAAGCCAATTCTCCCAAATAATCTATTCTTGCACAGTATTCCATCAGAACAATAATCACCCCCCCAAAAAGGGACAGTAAAATTTAGCAGTTCTTAATCACACTGCAACAGTCTTTTGATTTAAATCAATGGGATTATTCACAGATCAGTTGATTTCTTTAAAAGAAAAGGAGAAACTATTCTTGTATTCACCGATGAAATGAGAGACAATGAAGATGATTACCCAGCTTCAGGTAAGAGGAAATGGCACAGAAAAGCAGACTGATGACTGCCTATTTCTGTGTTAAGACACAAATTCTTTCACAAGACAGTATGTTACCTTTTGTTTAAAGAAGTTTTCCAACTGCTTTAAAAATGCATGGCTCTCCAGGAAGGATGGTCCTGAGCTGTAGCAATGAAAAGGCCTAATCTGAAGTCGTATGAAGTTAATGGGGCTGCTGTTTCTGACAGCAGCATGCTCCAGGACAGAGGGTTGCAAATGAGTGGAAAATCCCTCCTTTCTCAAATGATCAAAATACATTCATCTCTTATTGGAGGAAACAAAAGATTCCAGGTTATATCTACCAACATATACTACAAGTATAAATTGCATCAGTTTATTATAATAAATGGGAACAGTCTGGCATAAACAACTCTCTGATGACATTTGTGATTTGTCAGTCATAGCTAAACAGTGTAACTAGCCATTTTCCCCAATTTCTTCCCACACATGTTTGTGAAAGGAAATAATACCCTTTGCTCAACAGACAAGAAAATAAGGCATTGTTTACCAAAACTCATTTTAATGTATTAGTGACTTGTGAAAAGATGGAAGAATGAAATGTCCTTCTCTCCTTTCTGCTTTGGTCGATGGCCCCTCAGTCAGTCTAAAACACCTTTGTATTTCACACACAATAACCCAACTGATATATGTTAAATGACCACAAATTACCAAGGCACTTCAATTACATTTAAGTCCCCAAAGTAAAAATCCTGACCTAGTGAAATAAATGGCTAAACAGCCAACTTTACTATGTAGAGAACTACACTGCAGCTTCTTTTCTATGCTATGAAATTATATAATATTTGAACCTTGATGACTGTAATGAACGGGTTAACTTTGTTCATGAAATCGCATGTAGAGGTAGGGATATTCTTCACTTATCTAAGACCATGAGTACCGATGATTAGCATATGTAGAGAGACGTTTACAGAGCATGAATGGGACTTAAGTGACCTAAAGAACAGCTGAGGAAGACTTCGGCCTTACGACCACTTAACACCTGATGGCACAAGATACCGAAGATACCAGCCAGCCGTCATGTATCAGGGACTAAAAAGACAGTATAAATAAAGAGGCTCTTCCCCTGTTTGGGCGCGAGCTTGTGGCGGAGCACTCTCTCCGGCCGCCCAGCGCTGTTTTGCTCTTTTATCGCTTGCTAATAAATTCGATCTTTTATTTAATACAAATTGGCTCCTCCAATTTGTCACGAGCGTCTATAACAATGACCATATATAAAATACACCATCCTTGCTTACTCCAGAGGTTCACAACATCTTAATGCTCGTATTTCACAAAAGCAGTTAACAATGGAAGTCAACATAAATATTAAATCAAGGCTTATTCTGTGAAAGCTTTCCAGAGATCAGCTTCCATATGCCCAGAACTGTCTTGCTCACTTTAGATCACCAGAAGCCTAAATTCTGCAGAGCTCGGTCACATCTGAGAGTTTCATGTGTGTAAACCACTGAGGTCAGGAGAATTGTCTTGGATTCACACAAGAAGAAATAACA
Source organism: Aquila chrysaetos chrysaetos (assembly GCF_900496995.4). NCBI lineage: Eukaryota > Metazoa > Chordata > Aves > Accipitriformes > Accipitridae > Aquila > Aquila chrysaetos. The sequence goes on along the minus strand of NC_044022.1, from coordinate 10,931,738 downwards.
GCAGCATCGCTGTTTCACAGTGCCTAAACATTTAACATGTTACATCAGGACATTCTTGATGCATAAGTTAAAATTCCTGATTTTGTATTAAAATCAGATCACACAAGAAATGAAAAACTAATTTAGAGATGCAAGATTGTTCCAGATATTTTAGTTTGTAACAGAATAAATCTTCCAGAAGCAACTGTAACATTGAAGTTCATTAGTAAAACAACCCACAAATTAATTCCTCTGGAGTGAGAATTGAAATCTGGCAATATATCTGAGAAATATATTTTAAACTTCACAATGTTTCATATTTGGTGACAGTTTCACATTCAAAGCTCTTGTAGCCACACAGTTCCAACAATGCTAACTTTAGCAAGCTGTTCAGCCACCCTCAAATACAGTCCCCCCTGACTGATAAGACTAATAGATGTGTCCTTAATACTTAAAGAGTGACAGTAGCTGGTCAAAAATATCGTGGCAAAATATCTTTTTGTGTCAGGAAATGATGATTCAAGGAAAGCAAAACATTTCATGAGTATACATTAATTAAACCAAAGGATAAAACAAAATATGGACTCAAATTCAAAACTCTTCAATTCCATCATGAGTATAAATAAAGTGATAAAATATAAAATGAATGGCTTTTTTGAAACAAACACTTTCAATCTTATTGAAAGAAAAATACTATATTCTAAAATCTATGTTTGTTTCAAAATTTTGAAAAAACAAGTTATAGTTTTAATTTTTGAAGGAAAAAAATTGTGAAATGTCAAAATTCTCTCAGATTAAGGAAGTTGTCAGTATGGGGTACTATACCCTGAGCTGTAATTAACAGAAACAATTTCCTCTTCAGCAGTTATATTCAAAAAAAGGTGGCTATGTGATACAACACTAAAGTGATTTCCCCCTCTTTGTCTTCATTTTGACTGCTGTACATCTACACAGGTAATATCAGACCATATTTTTCTTAGTTAGACCAGCAAATGTTACATGCCACACTTTCTCATGCTGATGCTGCTGTGCTATTACTCTCGTTAAACAGGCAATTCCAGAACAACCTGTCTTTGGCAAGCTGTATCAGCTTTACACGCTTTCTGACGAGCCAGTCTGAATTCCTAACACAGAAGTAATGAATTTCCTATGCTTATTCATACATCAACCTTGGAATACAATGTATTCCTTTTAAAAAGAGGTTGATAATGTATTTGGTACTGGCACTGTGATAACACTACAATTACAGTACTAAATTTACTGTATTAGACTAATCCATGGTCCTACTCTCCTGCCCACTGTCTGCTACTGACCAATACCAGACACCCCAGACTAAGTTGCTAAGGCTGCTGATGTATTTTGTGGGTGAGGAGAGGTGCTTGGTTTTATGGGGTTTTTTTGGAGGTGGGGTTTTTTTTGGGGGGTGGTTTTGTTATTGTTTTTTTCTTCTGAGAGCTATCTTGAGGAAGGCTAAAAAGCTGCTGCTTGAGGTGAGGAGGAAGAGATCAGGACTTCAAAATGACCTAGCTAGAATGCCAAATACTCCAATATGGGATGCTAATGACAAAGTCACACTGGGAGCTCTGAGACAGCAAAACCAGAACTTCTCTCCCATTTAAGCAGCTTTGCTGTGAGAGGTTCTCAGCTTTGCTTCAATGCAGCTAATTTTCGGTATTCTGTAATCTGGTTCTGATTTAGCCACTAATTGCTTCCCCTTTCTTATAAAACCAGATAGAGAACTCCTCAATGGGATTACTGTTGTTAGTCTTTGTTCAACAGTGGGAGTAAAGAGTTTTTACTCTGGCCCATAGCATTAGAGGTTTCCTAATGCCTTCAGAGAATCTAGTTTCATCTCTTTGGTTACTGAATCCTCCAAGTCATCTGAGGCAAATTTCCAAATATCTTCTCTCTCATTACACTGGTAATCAACAACAATCTGCTGTCTGTATCATCTGGCAAAAACATCTTTAATCTGGAAAAGGAGCTTGCTTTTCTAATGCTGTTCAGTCATCACACTTGTCTCCAGCCTACTTTGATTCTTTTTTCCTTCTTTCGTATCATTCACAATAAATGGCAGCACTTAAACCTAACGAAATAAGACTAAGGACTAAATAAGAATAGTAATCCTAGTTTATTTACTGTAATCTCTTGACATTTGATTTTAACATGATTTTTTCTCTCTTCCTTTTTTTCTTCTTCTTACTAATTTCTGGTTTTCCTCTTAAACTTTGGCTAGTGATTTCAGGAAACATCATATTCTCATTTTCAGTAGTACAAATTCAAAATAATGCCCACTGCAGTAACCCAACTTATTCCAAATGTGCAGCAGTGTAATAAAGCAGCACTTGATTTATAGCTGCTTCCACAAATTGACTCTGTTAACTGCCATCAAACTTGATGCTTTTTCCTTCCTTCATGTAAAAGGCAAAAGAAAAAGCTTTTTTTGCCAAGTTTCAGTTTGATTTTCCTTAATCTTTCTTAATTTTAAGTGCTCCAATAAATATACATCTATTTCAGAACTCTGACTTTTTACAGGATTCTCCTACTTCTTTCCACTTCCAATTGCAGAACATGGAAAGTCCTTTAATTTGATGGATCAGAAACTAAACCACACAAGATCTATTGCTTCTCTAGCCAGAGATTCTGTTTTCGTTTACTCTAAAAAAGTCTAATCTGCCTCCAAATGGATACAGGCTTCTAAAAGAAAGGTGGTCACAAGTACTAGAATGCAAAAAAAAATAAAAATTGAAAGTGAGAAAATTACCAAATTCTCAAAAGCAACTGCTTCTGGCCACCAAGACTGGAACTTTTTAAAAGAAATAAAATTTCATGCGATGAAAATTAGGGCCTTTCAAATACTTCACATTCAGCACCCACCATCACACCAGCATATCTTGGTTCCCATATCCACTTCTTTTTAATCTTACAAAAACCAACAGAAACACAACATTACCCACAATGTTGTGTCCTATTAGTGGATTAGAATCTCATCTCATTAATGAAATGTTCATAATAAGGTATATGAAAACAAAGAGCAGAAATAAAATTCACTTCATCCTTCCTCTTGGGTCTGGAAAGACTGCGTTATTCATTTACAAAGAGAAGACAAAATTAATAAAATGGATTACTATTTAGAAAGAGTAAATATTTTTCTGTGTTTTAAATTGTATGATCTGCAATGTAATTTGGAGTCAGTAACATTTATTCATTTTCAGCAGGTATGACTGTTTTATTCTGCTTTGCATGGAAGAGGAGCAGGTTCTACAAAGAGAAGAGCATATATTGTCTTTAAAAGAAATTTGAGTAAAAAAGGATTAAATACAATAGAAGGTTCATCTTCATGTGGCTAGGAGTCCCTTCCTTTCAATCTTGGATGATTCAAGTCTATATTTAATTTGTTTTCCTAATCTTCCAGCATAATTCCTCCTTTTCTGGAACCTACGCAGTATCAAGTGTAAACAGATACACTACTAAAACGTAGTTTCTGACGCACATGTACAACCACATAGCAAATCTAAACTTGGCTTGATCATCTTTTCTTGCCATGTGTTTGCGTATCTTCCTAAAGCAGCCTCAGTAATTACTGACATCATGTGGCACAATTATGGACTTTGAATCAAAACAAAAGGCAGCAGATTGCAATAATTTTAGATGGTAATGAATCTAACATTAGATTATCAGAACCCTAATGAGAACCAAGGTGGTTTGAAATGGCATGATCAAATCAGAATTAAATTTTGTATTCTTTTTTTAAACATGAATAATTTGAACTTCCTGAAAGTGTTATAATCTCTAAATGACAAGGTGTAATGGCTCTTGCCTCAGAAATAACATATGAGGTGGGACATACATGCTTAATTTATGCTGCATGAATTCTTGGGACATGTGTATATAGGTGAAAAACAGACAGATTTTATATATATATATATATATATATACTATATATATGTATACTATATATATGTATACTGTATACTATATATATGTATACAGAAAGCTGCCAAAATATAAAAGAAGAGCCAAGCACATAAATCAATACCCCCTTTAGCTCTTTTGCATATCAGAACTTATGAGAACAAAATTACCTTTTTTCCTCTTAAAACAATAAGTTTTAATATATTCCAGATTTCTAAGCACAGTCTAAGCATGGTCCCTTCTTGTTTGGAAAAACCGCAGCAAAAATAAGTATGTCAAGGGTCATATAAAAAATCCATGCCAAGTCCGTTCTTGGCTCTAAAATGTAATAACTCAGATCATCTCAGAGCTCCCAGATTATCACAGCACCCTCTCAAAATTGTTTTTCCATAAAGTTAAAAAATATAAAGGCTCCTTCCAAGATTTCGTATTAAGACTCTCTCCTCTGTCTAGAAAAGACCCTCTCCTTTCCTGTTTTCTTATAACTATAGCAGAGAACATTTGTTATCTCAACTACAACTTTTTCAAGCTAAAATCCCACCCTCAGTGCAACTATAAGCATGGGAATTTTGTCAGATTTTGCATTTCTTCAATCTGTTATCTTCATATCCTTCACTTTCATTAACCATGAGTTGTCTAAGATTCAAATTATGTGTTTCTAGGTCTTCTATCTATAGCACCTTGTTGGTGCTATAAATAATAAACAGCCCCTTGTGTGCTTCTTACTTTAGGATCCAACCCTTCAAACAGTTACGATTCTGTCAGCAGTCACAACATCTAGGACAGTTAAGCAACAAAAAATGAGCAATGGATAGCAATACATGTAACTTTGTTGCTATTTTCAAATTTCAGGATAAAAGATGAAAAGCCCCAGCCAAATAAAAACTTCTTTTTTTCTGGGATACTGTACCTTTCATCTCTGTTAGAGACTATGATATATTCCATCTGCTTCCATACATAGACTGAAAAAGAAGTTAATACTGGGAAAGTCTTATTGATAGAGCCAATTATATAGTACATTGCCTCACTAACAAGAAGCATGAATCCAACTGGGATAAATCCTTCTCTCATTTATACTGATCTCTACAAAAATAAGACCATTGAGTCAATGCAGTTAGACCAGATTTACAGCACTGTGATTGAAAACAGAACCCTTCACTGTCTTGGATGAGTGAAAGAGGATTTGGCAGGAGAAAAGAAACAATCATGAAGCAAATTCCAACTATCTTCTTACTAGATAGAGAAGTCTCTCTGACTTCAATGGAAATAGGATCAAGCCAGCATTTGGGCTCGATCAAACTGCTCTTTTTTTCATCTAGTAATTATTGTCACGTTGTCTGGAAAAAAAACCAGCTATTAAAAGATTATAAATGTTCAAAGGAATATTATAAAATATAATCTCTGTAGCCATAGAAAAGGAACTATTAATTTTCTTTAAACTAAGTCTCTTTAAAAACCACTAATGAAGAAAAAGAACTGCTAAAAGAACAAATATACTTTCTGTCAGATGATAATATTGTTGATATTTTTCCTCTTGGCTGAACTCTGAAGGTAAATTTGTACTTAGCAGATATAATAAAGCAAAAATGAGAAATTATATCATTACTGTTAGCCAACCATGTCCAATTTCATACTAGTTTCCATCCAGCAACAAGTATGTGCCCCTTAAATTAAAGAAATTAAGTTAATTTGGCACAGTCTGTAGCATGTCTTTTTCTCATAGGACAGTGCTGAAGCCATCTATTCCATTAGCCAAGAGGTTTAAAAATCCAGAGACTGTTGCATTTGTAGTTCAAATTGAATAGCCAAATTAGGGAGTTAAAATGCATGACAACATGGAGAATGTCTTTTAGTAGCCTGCCATTTATAGTACAGACTGCATGAAGGGAACTATATTAAAATGTACATTCCGATTTTATTGTAACATCCCTTAGTCATTCTGTTGTTACTGATTTACAGAACTGAACCAGGAAGTTGGTTTTCATCAGCATACGTTTTCCCTCCATTCTGCAAAAAGTGTACCTTGAGAAGTGATCTACACAAAATCATTATCTCTGTTATCTCAATTATTATTGCTAATTAACCAGAGAGAACTAAAAGCCAGCTCCAAAGATTTTGACACCTAAAACAGGACTTCAGCAGCATTTGGCACAAGTCCTAAACTGCAACCTGAAAGGTCTCACACAGTGGTGAGAGACACGAAAGCTCCCTGAGCATCACCCTGCTGCCCCTAAACACACTGTAGGTGCCTGCATACATGTCCCAGAGGTGCTCTGTCAAGGCCTGTAGCAGCCAGCCTCCCCCCGAGGTATAACATAAGGCAACAAAGCAGCAAAGCCCAGCCTCTGTCCCTACAGAGTCTCATAGGGTGAGTGTTCTTCAAGTACCCTGCTGTCATGGACAGCACTAATTTTTCATTCACATGCACCCCTACTTAAAAAGGTAGCAGTGGTTTGCATAGTAGTCTAGCTGTAAATACACTTGCCAGAAGAAGAGATGCGGGCCGAAGCTCTCATCAGCCCATAGGTATTACATTCACATCTGTCTTCGGGACAGGATTCTGTTTTCTAAATCCTATTCAGGCTCCAGCTCTCCTCTTCTTTCCCTGATTTATGCCTTCTTTTCCAGAAAGATGAGGCATTTTCAACAATACCCTTGCAGTCTGCATTTCCTATTACTTCACAGCAATGAAGGTCTCATTCTGGACTCCTCTCTGCTGCCTCCTCCTGGGAGCCCAGGCACCTTCAAGAAGAGAGGGATGTACTACCTAAAAGTTAGATGCTTCACTGCCTCTTTCTCTTTTCAAATCGGGCCTAGGCTTTTAGTCCTCTTCAGCAGCTCAGAGCAGGTCAGGGTTGGCAGACCCCACTTTGCTATCTCCCTGTGTGTGCAGCCAGCCCAGTCCCATGACAGACACTGCAGGGTGCGAGGAAGCTCGCTCTGGGTGCTGGCTCTGCTCTCACGTGAGCGTACAGCTGAGGAAACACACCACGAGCATGGAACACGCAACACAGCAGAGGGAGGTTTGGGTCATTACATGGTTTTGGCAAGGATATGCTCTCTTTAAACTCGCTAATGAGCCAGTTATCATGATCCTGGGTGTGAGGTAAATAAAATAAAATAAATAAATTATACCTGTTCCTAGCTCATAGATCTGCTAATTCCTCATACGAATCAATCTGTAATGACTCCCAAGCATGTCACTATTTTTTTTTACCACTTGAGTCCCACCTAATTTTAATATGAATTTCTCCAGGGCTAATCAGGACAATTCATCAAACTGGGCTGTTACAAAGGAAAATTAAAAACCTTGGGTAACAGTGCTTTTATGGTACATTTAACAAATGTATTTCAGTTTATCTCCTCTAAAAGAAATCTGATATTCCCACAGATAACAATATGAATTCATTATGACCTCTGCTACTCATATCAAGCCTAGATGTTTTTGTAATGGTATTATTGCAAAAATATATTTTTTAATTGTCACCATTATTAGGATTGGCTGTGGAAGTGAAGTATGCTGCAAATAAGTGTCTCATTCTATTTGCTCTTTACAGAGCATGAAACATGCCAGGCTGACACTTTCAAAACATGCTGCACTATTTGATTCTGTCATTAATAACAAAGATTGACTAGTGATTCTAGCCCATCATTTGCTACTCATAACAAAAATTGTATTATCTTTTCTGTAGGAAATAATTTAAACATGTTCTGATCTGTCCAGTTGATGAAAGAGTCAACACACCTCCTTTCTGTACCGAATATATATTTGCAGAGGAAATAATATTATCTGTGGTCAAATCCTTGAGTTTTGGTGCATTCATGATGATTCACCCCTTTTCAAAGAACCATTTAAGCATATGCCAAGCTTCAAGAATGCACTTAAATCTAACTGGTCTACTGATGGGTGGCAGTACTTGACTAAAATCAATACTAGACTGAGGAAAAGCCTACTGAAACCAATGAATGGATGTTCTACTCTTAGAAAATACATTTTAAAGATCCAGCATGTTTAAAAGACTTTGTACAGCCTTCTTCTATCACTAAAGTATATTCAAAGAGCATCAAGCAAGTCTTCAATTTTCATGATGCTCATACTTGAATTTTAGATGATCACAAACATTGAAAAGCCGTTACTCAGTATCTTATCAGTTGAATTATGAAACAAATGTCATAGAAAGGGAACACATGTACTCTAATTTTAACAGAATACTAATGTTATTATGTTAAAAAATAGATTTATAATGGAATAAACCCTTTTCTTAAAACACTAAGCTGCTGCCAAGCAGGAAAAAAAGATGTAAATGAGACTCAGAATCTTGCACTAAAACTATGCTACTGTGAAGAAATAAGACTTTGTAAACTTATAGCTTAGTGAAGGGATAACAAACTGAGGGAGAAGAGATTTCCTTTTAAAACAAAAACAAAACCAAAACCAAAAAAAGCTAATGGCCACCAAAAGAGGATGAAAAAGGAGTATGTAAAACAGACACTTCAACAATCATGAATATGACAAATCCCTGCTAACTACTCATTTGAATGCATGGTGAACCATCATCATCATGAGGTGTTATTTTGTGTTACAGTTGTGAGCCGTCTTATTATTTCATATTGGAACACCACTGTTTTCAGCATTGCTAATTGTATCAATTTTGGGGTTACATACAAATAAGGATTTATACATCTAATAAGCATGGTGCCACAAAGCATTCGTGTAGGTATTAAATTCACCAGCTAACACGTTGGCATTAATGACATTTGAGGTGCTCGGTGGTATCACTCTTGGCTTCCTACTGCTGCTCCAAAAGAGCACAGGTCTCCCACACTTCCTGCCAGCTGTGTAAGGGCTTCTTTTGTGCTCTAGGGCATCTCAGTCATACCAGATGACACAGTGTAGACAACTGAATCAAGCCCTGGGTGCCTGTTTTCCTGTATACTACCTGGGGAGATGCATATACCTCAAGAAGGTAATCGAAAAGCCTGTAAGTTCAGCATGTAGGCAGACTGCTAGAACAGTGATATATCTGAGATTTAAGATTTCTCCTATTTGCAGATACTCTAGCAAGGTGTTTTCAAGATTCAAAACTAACTGCTCACAGATTTTCCTCAAAGATCAGGGTTCATTTGAACTAACTTGCTGCACCTTTCACATTGGCATTGGAGCCTGTACAGAAAAGAATGAAAGGTTCATATAGCTCATAGCACAATAATTAAGAGCAAATTGATTGAATCATTTAATTGTTTAAGTAAAATAGTAGATTCAGATGAGACATGTGATGTGGATCAGGATTGCACTTCAGAAGCAAAGCCTGGCAGAGCAGCCTCAGAGAGCAGACTGCTCTCCAGGAGTTTCCCTGCTGAACTCCATGTTCCAAAGGGCAGCCAGCCCACGGGACCAGACTAGAGCCTGTCTGCAGTAAACCCCACAGAAATACAAATAATGTAGGTGCTGAGTACTTAACAGTTACTGTTTTGTCCCCAGGTCTGTTCCTAGTGCTCCACAATGCTTCCTAGTCTAGATACAGTCATCTCTCATGCCTGGGTCTGTTTCTAATCCAATGTTTATATAAAGTAAAATTCATTAATAATCTTGGGAGCTAATTTCATGTACGCCAATCTGTCTGACATGCCCTTTTTGGCATGCAATTCAGGGCTCCTGAGTTATGCTAGCTTAAATTTATGCCAACCTGTTAGCGTATGTACTTAAAGCTAAACTTGGAAACCAGCTATGAAAAAGTCACGACCCCAATTCTTCCTTGCCCACAAACTCAAGCAGTCATCTCATTCAAATGCTAAATGAATGCAGCACACTCCTGACAGACTGAATGCCACTTTACTCAGGTTTGAATGTCCATGAGTGATCTGCAGCTGTGGAGAATCAGGCCCTGCATCATTTCTGTTTGTCAAATAATCACGTTGTCATTTGCCATTAGCAAGTGCTGCTTATCTATCACAAATATGTAACTGCTTCAGAAAACAATTCATTTCTGTGATCACAGATTTCTATTTGTTTTACAACATAGACTACAGGTAGGATTTTCAAAACCATCTAAATTGTTTAGGAGTACAAGTCCTATTAAATATCAGTCTGGTCTTGGCTCTTAACAGCTTCTGGAAATGCTGTTGCATTGCCATACAGCATGTAGGTTTTGGTCCTTAGCTCAAGTATCAATTTGTCACAACATGTTCTATGGTTGCAAATAACAAAAGTAGTTGGTATTACCTCCTCAAAGCCAGCTAGCTCTGCAATTCCTGAATTAAAATGAAGTCCATTATAAACCTGGTATTCAGTATTTAATATTGCAGCCCTTTGGCAAGGCATTAAGTTGAGACACAGCAGAATATTTTTTCCAGACCGCATACAGGTTTATTTTTTAGTAATCATAACCTAAGTTTTTAAAAATTTATTTATAGAACAGAAGTTATAATTCATCATCAGTCTCGTATGCTTTTTTGCATGATTATGAAGACTGAGACTTAAACCAAGACTAATTCTCACTGTACATTTCACTAAGGCAGACTGGATATAAAATACTCATGGCATTTTGTGTGCACTTTTCAGTCCCTTTCATTAGTTTGCTTCACAAGTCATTAAGGATCTGCCACTTAATTTTGCCCAGTTCCCTGCTGCCAGAGACAATCACATCACATAGTTCATTTTCCTCAACATATGAACTGCCATTTTTGAAGCAGTTTGTTTTTTGAACACATGCTGCACGTCAGCTCCACCTGCTGCAGCCCCACAGGAGACCCAGGCGAGCTCAGACATGATAAGGCTTCTTGCCACCATCATACCAAGAGCCAGATATGCCCACACCAGATGGTAGGCAGCTTTCCAAATCACCCAGGTGAGTTTCTTCATCCTCTCACACTTCTATTTGTGGAAGGAGCAATGAATTCATAGGTCTACCACACCAGCATGTGGTGTAAAACATATAAAACTCTTCACCAAGGAGAGTAAGTATGTTTTCAGGGAGGTGAGATGTCTTTGTAGTAATTTTCTTCACACAAAGGATGCTAAGAAGCTCTGACTAAAGAGGTACAGTCTGAGAAAGATATGTCAGAAGAGCTGATACTGGAAAAAAATAGGTGATTAAATAGCCACAGCCAGCAGCCTGGGAAGGTCAGGGGGTCTATAAGCTCTTAAAATACCAACTTTCAGCTGAGTTCAAGAAGACATTGCATTGGGTTTTTTTTTTCCTTTTTTGTTAGCAGCTCAGTCAGCTAAAAAGCTTTGTGTTTGACCGTATGAATTGTAGGTGAGTAGAACTTTTACTCCGTCCTACCCAGTTCATTCATAATGGAGTGACTGAAATAGAATTATTGCATACCTTGAGAGGCATAACAGAAAGTAAATAGGACAACTTTTCCAAAGGAAAATGGCATCCTTTTGAAAGGAACACTCAGCAAAAGGTGAGAGCATGTATAACATTTAGAAAGCCCTTGGCAAAGTTTTTCATAAGAAGATAATAAGGAAATACAACCTTTGGATAGGATAATATTCTGTCAGTTCAGAAGTAGTGTAAGGGAAGGAACGGAGAACAGAGAGTGACCAGTTTTTTCAAAGGAGGGCTGTTAAGATGAGGATATTTAAAGGAATTGCATTTGGTTTTTCCTTAATGATTTAAAAAAAAACACCAAAAAACCCACAGTGATATTGAGACGGCAGAGCTAACAGCTATAAAGTAAGCAGACAGAAAAGCTGGAGGGGATCTGTAATATAGACATTAAAGGTATTGAACTTGTAAGTTTAATGATCCTCTGTCATAACGGAGGAATGCAACATTCAATGCAAGAAGAAACAGAATTAAAGCAGGAGAGGAAATATTCTTCTTATTTAACACTGAAAAATAATCCTGTTCAACTATTGAAAAGACTCATCCAAGCAAAGGATTCAGTAAGAGTTAGAAAATATTTAGTCCTTTATATGGATAATGAAGACATCCAAAGTTAATCCATAAAAGATAGCCTTTACACGTCACACTAGATAGACAGTCAGAAAAAATTTCCCCACCAAATATGTTAGTGTGTGTTCCACCTTTTAACTGCCTCCAGTTTTATTCTGCCAGTCACGGAGAGAGACAAGATCCTGGATTAAATTGATCAGTCATATGGTACAGACAAAGGATTCAGAAATACACCTCTTGCTGTTCTTCAGACCGTTCTATTCCCCTGAAAAATGGGTAATGCAACCCAAAAATACAAATGCCTGGTACTCTTTATGTTCCAATAACTCAGACATCTTCAGGTATCCTCTTGGTAGTTAGAAGACAGATTTAAGGCAACTTTGGCATTATCCTTATCAGGAGGGGAGGAATCCCAGGAACCTCAGATTGGAAAGGACTGTCAGGAATCTAGACCTCGCAACCACAGAGACCTGCGTGTTAACTGCATAATTCAGAGCTGCTCAAAGAACGTGCATCCCACCTCACACTAGGCACCCCATAACATGGCTTAGCATTAGACAACAGACTTACTGCCTCTGGGTCTTGAGTCTGTCCTAAAAACAATGCCACAGGAAGAGAGCAATAGGGATGGAGTCACCACCTTTGGCCTCAATTTTTTTTGCCTTCTTTTCTCCTCAGTATCACTTTCTAAGCCATCTTTCCCACTCCAGACAGGCATTTTAAGCTAAGGTCAGAAGCACTGACAAAGCCACGAGGCTCAGGTATGGGGGTCACTGAGTATCTTCAGAGAATTAAGGCATTCCAGTGAATATACTACATACACATGCATATGCTGTTTTGCTGGTGCCTTTTTTTTTTTTTTAAGTCAGGAATTTTAAGTATGAATGTTCACAGGTAACTGAGCTATCAACACATAATTATCTGTGTCCTTACACCATGGGGAAATCGTTTTTCTCATAAACGTAACTTAAGCAGATGGCAAAGGCCATAATCTACTTTATTAATTACACCTGTAAAGAACTGTTCACTGTCATAAGCCAATACCATCTAAGCATTTCAGTAGCATTACCCTTCATATCCTGAGAAAGTTAAAAAACACTGTAATTAAAAGCTGTTCTGTCTGCATCATAAGCAATATTACAAGCCTCTTTTACTACTAAAGGTGACAAACATTTCCCATTAACAGATGTCATTTTCCATTGATCATAACTTTGTCATATTTGAACCATTCAGGCTGAAATTTTCCATTTCCAGTGTCTCCCTCAGGCTGTCATGGAATTAGACAATTTGGACCAAAATTGTTTGGGGCCATTTAAAAAAAAAACCCCAAACAAACAAAAAGTCCCCATGGTTAAAGCAAACCAATCCAAATAAAGTAGGAAATAGCAACCCTTACATTGGTGATTTCTAGTATTTTTGTGCACAGGAGCACGAATTTGAAATTTAGCATCTGTATCAGGCATGTGGTTATGCCATTCTGTCAACTCATCCAAATTAACAAATGCAAAGACCCTTTAAAAATGTGTTTATCAGACAGCTGGTAGCAGATTTCAGCAGATATATGCCCTGTGCGTCCTATAGTCCGGGGCTGAACAGTCATTTTCCTGCAATTCCAGATCTGGGGTACCACACGCACTGCTGGCTGAAAACACAGGAACTGAGCGTGAGGAGATCGCTTACCTTGTACCATCATTACCCACCTTTCTGGACAAAAAAAAAGAGGCAAAATGAAAACAGAATCTGTTTTATCAGTATATAGATAAGATACAATCTACCTCTTCCCAAGGAGATATTTTTAGGTATATTTCTAACTTTTAGGGAGCATAGTTATCTTGGATTTGCTCAACAGCAAGCTACAGTTCTTAAAATATACAAATATTTTTTATATTTTTGGTAGTTAACAATGCAAAGCTCTCGCTTTCAAATTTCTATCATACCACAGACAAAAGCACTTCAGACCAGAGTCATTTATTGACAACCTTTATAGGCAAAAATATGCAAGACTTGCTAGCAGTATGAAGTTAAAAATGAAGAGCTGTTAAGAATATTACTGAAGATGTAGTAAGGATCTATGTTACTTCCAAGCTTTTGACTCCAATTTTCAAAGAAGTTAAGCTAATAGACTTTATTTACAGCAAAGATCCAGACGAAAACACCAAATCAATGACAATCTTTGAGAATTTTGACAACTCCCTTGTATTTCTGGAGATTTTCCCTATGTTACAGATAGACAATGTGCCTCTTTGTACTAAATTCTCACTCCTGAACCACAGAAATAATACAAAATATCAGCCTTACATTGATTGCAAAATGGCAATTATGTAGCGAGATAGGAAGTCACCTTTTCCAACTGATCTACAAAAGCCACTAGCAGTTCAAAACTCCCGAGTTCAAAAGAGCCTCTTATTCCAACTAGACCACAACTTAATCACTCATTTCTATAATGCATAATCTGCACATTATTTTTAAGATTCTTCTCTGTATTTCATCTACTGTATTGAGTTTCAACAAACACACACACACAAATAAAACTGAAAAAATTCCTCTCACTTGCAAATCAAGACAGAATTTTCACTGAAAAGTTAACTGTGCTACACTTAAACTATTCCAAAGCTTTTATGCAGGAGTCAATAGGAATAATGATTTACATGTGCAATGCTATTAGCACCACAATACATCTTCAACAGAAATCATGTACGAAAGATGGCTAAATAAAGAAGACCTTGCCAGAATTTTTTTGCTTTGAAAAGAACAAATGAAAAGAAAATGGAAAATCTCAAACTGTTGTAAATACAGCAAAGATTAACTTCTCCATCTGAGAAACCAAAGTAGCCTGTAGTACTTCACAGGGCTACGGCACACTTGTATTTAACAATTTATAGGTAGACAAAACTGACATGGTATTATCCTGCTGGAGGAATATTCATTCTCTCTTTTAAATGCATCATGAAGTCACAGAAACATTAGATTTGGAGGCAAGTCAGGTATAGGAATGGCTATAGTAAAAAATTACCATGAATAAAGCAGCTGACATGCCATAACCTATGCTGCAGGACATGTTATACCTTGCAATGATTCCAAGGTATCACACTCAGTAAAGGCCATCCAAGCTACTTTATATTTCTCAAAGAGTAAGAGCATGCAGGTGAACTGTTGGGTCAGCATAGTGTACACCCTATAAATAATACTGGCTGCCTTCTGGAAATACTTTCATGAAGCTGATTTATGACATCATGTAGCTGATCCCTGTACCTTTTTACTATGGTCTCTAAAGTAACATAAATACGCATGACTGCAACACTCACAAACATGAAGCCATTTACTCAAATTGTAATAAAGCCTTGAAACCACTTTAAAAGTCAGGAGCATGGCCACCTGCTAGAGGGTGCCCTTTGCATTAGAGGTATCAGGCGTTGCAAGCAGAGAGCAGTTATGAAAGCAAGTTCTACAGAGGTGAAGAAATATGAGCAGAGCAACAGAAAGTGAACAAGAATTGAAAATTCATGCATACTGCTATTTCATTAAGACCCTCTATAAGTAGAAAATGTACTGAAAATGCTCTGTAAAACAAATATATACCAAAAAGAGTTGGTTTAGCTTTATTATAAAAGCAGTGTGGATGGGATGTCATGATACCACCTCTTCACCTAAAGGCAAAGATGACAGAGGGCAATGCAAGGCACACAGAAAGATATTCAGCAGTGTCACCATAGGAACCATTTTGCAGAAGCATGTAGGAGCAAAAGAGCCTGAGTGATGGAAGCATTTAGTGGGAAAAAAAAACAAACCACCAGACAGTAACAAAAACCTGAAATGTAAAATCAGCTACAATGTACTGTGACTGGAAGACAGCTGAATCTGTGTGGTGCCTGATACATGGGTAAATCAAGATTAGAATGAAAGCATGGTTCAATTCAATGCAAAGACACTGCAGATGCAGAGTGAAATATGCAGTCATCACAGAAGGAAATTTTAAAGCAATCCAGAGGACTACATAATGAGAAAAAGTACCTGTCTTCCACACGTGGTGAAACCAACTGGCAGTGGAAGCAAGCTGTGTTTCCTCGGAAACATCAAAACAAAAGTTATGTGATTTTCAGTCAGCAATATTTTCTGAAACAGCAGTAGGACCTACATTAAAGGCTTGATCTTAGTATTATGTACATTTTATGTAAACCAGAGTACTTGCTCTGAAATGAGCAGAGGCATTCTCGTATGAAATCAATATAAAATAAAAAACTTGTTCTTCAGATTGTAAATATGGAATTAGTTTTATTCACAAATATTTATTTTCATTATTATTTGGTTTTGAAAATGGGTCTATTCCGATCCTTAGATTTTGTGGATAATTATATCACAAATCCAAACTGGGATTTTCAGCACATATATACAGCAGGTCAAATCAAATCTTTTTTTGGTTCTGAGCTACCCTGAATCTCATAGACTTAAAATGTCAGGGCAAAATGTTTAAGCTAACTCCTATTAATAAAAAAACCTATGCATGGAATATGGCTTTTAAAGAACACAGCAGTAGCAGCCAATGAAACAACATAATCAGTCACATAAAGCAAAGCATCTAGAAAGGCAAACTCATGTAGTGAACCTCAGCTTTCACATATGTCATCTCAAAGCTTTGAGCTTTCAACAGGCTTTATGGGTTGTGATATAAAAAACAGTATAGGCTAAGCTATGATTAAACAGAAGAGGAGAAAAAAACCCGACCATTCCCATTGGTCTCATATGTCATCTGACAAGTCTTTTTCATTAATGAAATCTTCCTCTGCCTAGGGCATGGCCATTCACATTTCATATCTCGTAAGAGAGTTCCCTAACCATCAGGACTTAGATTACTGTGGTTTAGGAGTACCTTCAACACTCTGCACAACAATAAATGCATGCAAGCTAACAACAAATACATTTAAACAGAAGATTAGAGAATGTATCCAACTATTAGGGGAGTAAAGTATTGGGAAAGTCTTGCAAATAGGAGAACTGATGGCAAAATAGAATTTAACTGATTTAAAATGGCGCTTCATCATTTTATGAAAAAGTTCTCCGCAACACAGGAAATTGCACCCTTTAGGGTCCTAAAAATATGCACTCTTACTGGGATTATAATGAAAAACAGTCAACACAAAATGAAAAATTTGTTTTAGCAAAGTCAGAAGTACTGAAGAAACAGAAAGAATTGTTACAGAGAATGAAATAGAAAATGAAAATACCTGGAATATTGGAGAAGGAAGGAGTAAATTACAGATTGGTGTAATAGGAAGACTACTTAGAAGTACTAAAATAGTTGAATATAGCCAAAAGGATGAAGAAATTAACTGAACACAGTGCTACAATCTTTTAGATATGTTACTTACTCACCTCATAGCTATGAGCAACTAATTTACTCTTTCCAAATTACTTCCTTGTTAGGTACAAATGGGACCAATGCCTGTTTTACTAGACAGAGCTGATGTGAAAAGTAGCTAATGTCTCTAATGTGTCCCATCAGTCTCTAATTTGCTACAGAGAGACTCTAAACCAAAACTCCAGGTTTGAAAAGGAAGTAGTACTAGTTCTGAGGTTTTTTTAAATGCTGCTTTTCCCCTTAAAAAGAGAAATACAATGACATTACTAAAATATTAAATACAATTTAAATCATAAAGATTTCCATGGAAAGGGTGCTGACTCTTCTACCTCCTGGAAAGAAGAGAGGGAAAACACTTACTACATCAACTGATACTACTAAGAGCAAGATAGCACTCTGAAAATGCAAAGGAATGAGCAAGAAAACTAAGACATTTTTTAGATGTTGTCAGGCTGTATAGCTCCTGAGATGAGGGCATGAGGGAGCCATAAATACTCCCCTGAAAACAGATTCAAATGCAGGTGCATATGGGGTAAAATGAAATCAGAATGGGTGCCTTCAGCAGAGTAGCACCACCCTCGTGGGCATCCCCAATGAGAGCCACTTCACTCAGCTCCCCAGAATGCTGCTTCCTGATAGAAGCAGTCAAGAAACAGCTTGTGTTGCTAGTATTTATAAATTTTGATATGAAGATGGAAATTCTGAAGAACAAAGTCCATGAATGATACCTTCCTTGATTCTGGTAGAGATGTGGGTTTATCCATTAAGTTTATTATTTTAATGCTTTAGTGCACCTAGGAAGCTAATTAATTAGACTGATACTTTGTTGTGGTATATAACAGAGAAAAAGATGATCCTGTCTCAAACAATATAAAGTCCATACTAAGGTGGGGGTTTTTTTCTCTGTCAAATATGAAGGTCAGACTTTTATGTTAAATTCCATTTGTTCCTTTGTACTCTGACTGAAATAGATCATGCTCCATGCAGTCACTAATCAACATTCACAAATATTCTTTATTTCATTAAAGCACTTCAACTTGAACAAAGAATTAAAGGAGAGATTTCAGTTCCAGCACTTCAGAGTTACCCTGGTAATAGCTATAAGCAGAATTTGGTTTTGTGCCTCTAAGACTCAACTTCACTGTGAGAACAACACAGACCCACCTGAGGAGTAGCAGATGGGGGCTACATCTCAGCGGGTCCCTTCCTGTATAGTCTGCAGGAGCTGGAATTAGCCCACACCCTTTGCATCCTCAGTGTAAACTCAAAGCTGAGCTACCTTAATCCATGAGCAAAAAGTTACTTCTGTTTCCTCATCTTCTTCATCCCCACCAAAAGATACAATATTTTAAGAAAATTCCAAGATCCAGACAAGCTAAGCAAGGGTAAAGGTAATAGTTTTATACTGCAGAAATGGTAAATCTAGACAGTGGATTACGAACTAAATTGTCAAAGGGGACAAAAAAAGATGCACATATGTGCCACGCTACATACTCAGTGCCTCACCCTAGAACAAGAACACAGCATAGCACACTGCTATGCTGACCGTGTTTTCGGGTGCCACTTCTGGTTTCAAAGGCTTGCTCTTGCAGACAAATCTGCAAATGCAAAATACATAGCCTGTTTCTGCTTTGGATTTCAAAAACATTAGATACAATTTTACAATACATTTTTATTTAGTTTTCTATTGCCTTTTCTTTTGAGAGATTCAGCTCTGAAGAATGACTCTGGATGGCCACCACTGCTACTTACTGTTCAAAACGTATTCTGCCATTGCCATGTCTGTCTTTGGCTGAAGCGCTTCTCTATGTGTTACTGCTTTACACTTGTGCTTCCTAGTTCTTGCATTGTCTTACAACAGGGGTTTTTTGATACTTATTTGTCATTAAGTCTTACAGATTTAAATATATATATATAAATCTTACTGCTTTTAATATGATAATATTTTCTTAGATATTTGTAAGGGCTTTTTATTGGAAGGACTTTCTACTGTACCAGCAGATGGATTCAGTTCAAGGTCCTTGTTGACTAGATCTGAGAACAAACTATAAATGGTTTGGACTGTGAAAATGATATCAGGACTGCTGGCTTGGCCTTATGTCAACACATAGCATGGCTTATCATGTGATGTTGTATTTAGCCAACAATTTCATACCAAAACAAAGAAAACATTTTGTTCTTATTGGATATCTGAAATGGCCAAACACATCAACTTGCTCGAACCCCAGTAACGTATTTATTACTATAGCTTATCTTCCCTGTGAAAGAGTCCATTAATAAACAAATAATACTTGGACAGTCAAATCATAACTGAAAACACACATAAAATGTCAAATGTTTTAACTTCAGTCATCAAGATATATGAGAAAAACTTTGTGCTTTTAAAATATTTTTTCTGTTTCTTCTTCCCTCCCTACTTCCAGCATCAATGGATTTTTTTACTTAAAGATTCGGTGAAACTTCTAAGATACATAGCACAATGAGGCAGCTTGTGGCACACCTGTAATATGGACATAAAGAAGCTAAAAGAAAAACATTTCACATTCAAAAGCCTCAGCTTTCTAATTTGTGGTGCACTAGCAAGTACCTGTAGCCATGCAGACTGAAGTATCACTGAAATCTGAACAACTTGTCCCACCTACTGCCTTACAGAACAGGGATCCCCCAGAGGAGCCCAGGTGCTCAGCTTCATGAGCAAGCGAGCCCAAAGGGCTAAAGCTCTTTTCTCACCAGTCCTCGTTCAGAAGATAGCAGGATCGCCACTCAGATGTATAAAAAGGATTCAGGACTTGCTTTTCATACAAACAACATTTGTTTGTATCTTGGTTTAGATCTGAAGATAGAATAGCTCCACTTGACTTAGTACTGTTCAGTGTCTAATATATACAGCCTCTTACTGATTTATGCATAATTCTATGAAGATTTTGAACACTTCATTTTACAAGAAAATCACACACTAAATGGAATATATATGACTCAAAAGACTCATCTTTTCAAAAATAACAGAGAAGAAAACATTTTAAATCTCTAATTAAAACTATCTAGTAAAACCATTAGGGAAAGCTGCCAGCCAATAATAATAGTATTACAAACCAGTCTCATTTGCCAGGTAACAATGGAACTTCAAGTGCAATTCTACACTTCAAGGGTGCTTCCTCCAAGGCCTACTGTCCTGAACAAAAATCTAAATTACTGGGAGGTAACATCTTCTTTCATCTAAAGAACACTTTTAATTCAGTCTATCTCATATTGCTTTTCATGTTCTAAATGTATAGGAAATAAATGTGGTTTTATTTAGCAAGATGGATTCAGAGAAAGGAATCGTTTCATTTGACACTGACAGGCAAACACTTCAAAAGTAAAATTTCACAAATGCCTAACAGGACACAGGTACACTACACACCCTTGCAATGTGAACTCCTAAAATCTGTGTTTATTTTTCATTTTCAGTGCTTTTCCTATACAAGCATATAATAAATAATTATAAATATGGTCTCGCTGTCCTGTGTGCAGTTTGTCCATGTATTACCAGAATAACTACAGAAGGTGCACTGTGTTGTGATGATTACCAAAAGAGCATAGTATAAACAATGATTACAGATGTTACGCTTTTCTAAAAGTAAACATGGCCACATGCCATATTTTAGATCAATTAAGAGATAATTTTAAAATATTGTATTATTATTAATAAATTCAAAAGTAGGAAAATTCTGGATTTCCAAATAGCAACAATGGTATAATCAAAATATGTACTGATGACTTTATTCATGTGTTCCTATTTACTTAGCAGAAATCTTTAAAGTAGAAAATGAAAACCCTTAAATGAGAAATAAAAAAAGAAAATCAAGCAAACTGGTACTCTTAAAAGTAAGTACATTGGTGGATTATCAACAGCATTACACTGCATAAGTAAAAAGATATTTTTTCACCTTTTCAGACTCGTGTGCAAAGCAGATAAGACAGGTTACCTTATAACTGTTCTTTCTCTCTTAAACAAAATCTGAGATAACAGAAAATCAGACTTTCTGAATTACAATTTGATTTTAGTTTTACAATATGGTGCTTCTGTAATTCCAGCAATAGGCTACTTGAAGGAATACATTTTTGTCTGTTTTCACCTTAGCTAAAATCCTGCCTCTTTCACAGTAATTTGCACAAATCCTGTTGAATTTAGTGGAGACAGGACTTCTCTTCCAATGAAAATAAGCGTTAGTTAAACATTTGTGCACCAAGCTCTTGTGCAAGTGCAGTGCCAAGTACAAGATTCTGTCTGGCGCTCTTAACCTCGTTTGTCTATATAAGAACTCATTTGTTTCCTATAGCTTTTTTGCTTTTCCCAAATCCAAATGTTTTACAAAAATACATGTGTAACAAACATATTAACAGTAAATGGGTCCCAGTAACTAGGGCACTCAGGTAAACTTTTTAGGATGTTTCTGATCCCAGTTTAAAACAATCCTTCCCCTCCCACTCCTTTGGGAGAGGTTATTTTAAATCTAGATCACTTGCATGAACAAGAACAGAGAGTTATATTATTAGGTTCTTCTCACAGATCTGCAGTAGCAGATTGACAAATATCCTTTACTGATACATTTCTTCAAAGGGAATAGACCTACAAATTAAACTAATTTCTCAGTCTTACTTCTGCTAAAGGGAAGACAGGTTTACTCAAGTCCTTTATAATCTGCACTGGGATATCAGTCCTGCTCAGGAGAATGCCTTATTTCTGTTCATTTTCTCTAACTCAAGTGGGAAAGCACCAGGCAGCCTTTAGGTAGATTACTACCTACAAATACAAATGCTTGAAGAATTACACCAGGGAAAGATCTGTTAAGCTTAAACTCCCAAGGCATTTTTTTATGATACATACAGCACTTCTTTCAAGAAGTAAGCCTCATGCTTTTTAATCTATGGGGGGATCAGAAACTGTTTCTTTTTTTTAATTCCATAACACATTATTGAATACTGATCATTTGTGCAATTTTCACTTCGGCAGACACAATTTGCAAACACATGCAGATACCCTAAAAATGTTAATAACTCTTCAGCTTGTTAGAAAATGGAATCTGTTTTTCCCCCGCGTGTAATCCTTCTGCTTCCTCAGTCATGTGTGAAAGCTCAGTTTGAACAGCAACCACTAATGCTTGCTGTATAATACACCATAGAAAGCAATTAACGGAGGGAAGCATAAGGCCATCTCTAAGCTGGCAGCTAGCTATTTCTGACATAAGTTTGAATATTGCATAGCCAGGAAAAGCATTACAATAAAGTCTCCTTTCAGAAAAGGACCCTAAGTACGAAAGTACCCATGCATCTGCTTAAAGTATCCACTACTGTGAAGACTATTGACAGGGGTAAAAATTTGCAGTGGTGTGCCCATTAATTTGGATGACTCACTGCCACAATTCTTTTCAAGTACCAGGGCTAACACAGCTAAAGGGTTGAGGCTTCTCAGTGGGTGCACCAGGCAAGGACCTGGAGACCCTGAAGAACCAGAGCTGTGCTTTGTTCAAGGAGAAGCACATTGCACAAGAAAGCCTTGCCCACGGACAGGGGAGGAGGACTCCCCTTGCTCCAAACTGCTCATGAAACACAGATAAGCTGAAGGTGGTTATAGACAAAGGGATTAGAAGGTGGTCAAACAAAGAGAGAGGAACATGTCCTGGAATATTTTGTTCAAAAACATCCAGTAGTCATAAGTAATATAAAAAAGAAAGTCCTTGTCTTGAGAAATCCTTGTGCTTATGTTCCTTGCAATTCTGTCACATCCTTGCTAAAAGCATTAAACCATAAGCCCAGAGGACCTATATCTTATGGGCCTCTTCAGCATAGAGGTAAGCACCAGGAGGGAGCAAGGTGGCTCAGGCATAAGTTCTGGGGGTTTCTCTCACTGACAAGATCAGATAAAAATTACTAGGAAAGTAAGGACAGTGACATTCATTAAAACAAGGTAACCGTAACAGAGTGTATGTCAGAAATTTGATCATAAATGGCTATGTTATATACAGGATTGTAGCAAACTGAGCTTAAACTGCAAACTGAACATATATCTCTGCTCAAACATGATATATTAGGATGTTCTTGTATTTTTTCCTACGTAATACCTATCTGCTTACAATCTGAGCAATCTGATGCAGAGACTGTATCACCCTACATACAGGCATGAACTATAGACCCTTTTGGGTAATGCACAAGTATAAATAATAAAGGCAAATATAAAAGATACATAGGGGACTTTAGCTGGAGGACCGTTTGGGCCTCTCCCACATAACATCACGTCCACTTGCATTCACATTAAGATCTTACCTTCAGACCACAGTTTTAAACTGAAAACCTTATCTTAGAGAAAGTTTCCAGCACACAGATTGTCAGAGACTAATTGATCAAATCAAACCCTGGAGAATGTCACAAATGATTTAACGGTGTTTCACTGCTGACTTAGAGAAAAGTAATCAGGTATTGGATCCAAAACAGGACACAAGTCCACAAACAACCAACATTTTATGCACTTTTAAAACTTTTTTGGTTAGGAAAAAACATAATACTGTGATGGGAAAATGGTGCTACCACAATGGACTTCTGTAACTCTGGATAAGAACTAGCACTGCCTAGCTGCAGCACAGGGAGAGAGGTGGGATGGTTTGGGAAGAAAGGAATTAGAATATGAAATGCAGCAAGAACAACAGTCACACAGTGTAGTAGCTAAAAGTGATGTCTGGGAGAGAAGGTAACTCACTGTTTCAGTTGTCCTCAGAAGGTACAGTGCCAGGGGCACCGAGCAGCATGCCTGCAGGGAGGCAGGCATATGGAAAAGGCATTCCTGCCTGCACAAGGGCAGGTTGCCTATTGCATCTGCAGGAGCACAGTGGGGGCTGCAGATCACAGTCTTCTGGGGTGACCATCTCCTGCTTCTGCAAGAACTCCTACACTCTGAACTCTGTAAATAAAGTAAAAATGTCCAGGACCGTCCTCTGGTGTGGTAGCCAACAGGCAAGGAATTGTGTGGGTCCACACAACTGACCTCCTTCACCCTCACAAACAGAGTGGTCACATCCAGATTCCCCCGGGAAACTCTTGACCCTGGGCCAGGAAATGTTTTGGAGATTACTAACTGCTACTAGCCAAAATCATGCCAAGAAGCATCTCACCATTTAAGAGTACAAACAATTGCTTTGCAGAGCCTCCAAATGTTTCCTGGCAGTGCTTAGACCACTAGTCCACACATGGTCAGTGATAATGTGGTATGATCTCCTCACTCCAGCTCTGGGCCTGGGAATGGGATTGCAGTGGACCAGATGTGGAAAGCAGACAACAAGTGAAGAGTCAGGGTCCTGGTTTAAAGAGGTGGTCATACAGGAGAGGAGAGTATTAAAATGGGTGAGAGAGAGGGCACAGGGTCTCTTCAGGGGACAAGACAGATGTGATGTTTGCTTTGCATGTAGTCAGCTCATATACTGATTGATGCAGTTCATTTGTAACATTATTTAAAAACATGTATTTATTCTCCATCACAGCTCTTTCTTTTGAGCAAAAGTACTGTTAGCTGTTTGCTAATACAGAATATCGCTGATTTGCCTCAGTGATGCTCAGCTGCAACAAGGTTGGGACCAGCTGAACTGAACAAAAGCATTTATATAACCATTAAGAACAGCACTGCTGCAAGACTTAGGCATGCAGCAGTGGTCCTTACTCAGTTGAGATCCATTCAGCACGTAAGAAATTGGCTGGATGGTCCCACTCAAAGAGTTGTGGTCAATGGCTCAATGTCCAAGTGGAGACCAGTGACGAGTGGCATTCCTCAGCGCTCAATATTGGGACCGGCACTGTTCAATATCTTTGTCGGCAACATGGACGGTGGAATTGAGTGCATCCTTGGCAAGTTTGCTGACGACACGACACCAAGCTGTGTGGTGTGGTCGACACACTGGAGGGAAGGGAAGCCATCCAGAGGGACCTTGACAGGCTTGAGAGGTGGGCCTGTGTGAACCTCATGAAGTTCAACAAGGCTAAGTGCAAGGTCCTGCACATGGGTTGGGGCAGTCCCAAGCACAAATAGAGGCTCATTTACAGGCTCATTACAGAGGCCCAATACAATGGGCAATGAGTGGACTGAGAGCCACCCTGAGGAGAAGGACTTGGGGGTGTTGGTTGACAAGAAGATCAACATGACCCAGCATATCCTGGGCTGCATCAAAAGAAGCATGACCAGCAGGTCAAGGGAGGTGATTCTCCCCCTCTGCTCTTGTGAGACCCCACCTGGAGTACTGCATTCAGCTCTGGGGCCCCCAATATAAGAAGAACATGGACCTATTGGAGCAATTCCAGAGGAGGGCCACAAAGATGATCAGAGGGCTGGGGCACCTCTCCTATGAGGACAGGCTGAGAGAGTTGGGGTTGTTCAGCCTCAAGAAGAGGAGGCTCCAGGGAGACCTTACAGCAGCCTTCCAGTACCTAAAGGGGGCCTACAAGAAAGCCAGAGAAGGACCTTTTACACGGGCATGTAGTGATAGGACGAGGGGTAATGGCTTTAAGCTGAAAGAGGGTAGATTTAGATTAGATTAGATTTAGATTAGATTTAGAAGGAAGAAATTCTTCACTATGAGGGTGGTGAGGCACTGGAAGAGATTGCCCAGAGAGGCTGTGGATGCTCCTTCCCTGGAAGTGTTCAAGGCCAGGTTGGATGGGGCTTTGAGCAACCTGGTCTAGTGGAAGGTGTCCCTGCCCATGGCAGGGGGTTGGAACTAGATGATCTTTAAGATCCCTTCCAACACAAACCATTCTGTGATTCTATGAGATACCAAAGAAACCTGAGCTCTGAAATGGAGCTGTAAGCTGAGAAACAAGAGCTCACCTAGGTCTGCTACATCCCTTCCCCAGCGTAATCAGTCCGGAGGCAGCAACATTTCTGTAAGGTCATTAGCTCTTAAACAGCTGCTCACGGTCTGTGAGAATTTTAGATAATTTCCATGCCCAAGGACCCTTGGGAGGTTGCTTTCCTGCTGATATTGCATAGGCTGTTGACCTGCTGCTAGGGAAAGCAGCAGCACTGCTCGGCCAAACAGCCCCTGGTGCCAGCATGGCTCGGGCATCAAGTCACACTAGCAGCCATGACTTGGCTGCTCATTCACAGCTGGCCAGGCTGGATGAGTTTAGAGGTGGAGCTCATCCACATTTTCCAGCAAAATACCACACAGTGTATTTTAGAGTTATCTGTGCGTCCACTATGTTCCTGGCCAGTCCTGCCAGTGCAGAGTTCAATACACAGGAGCAATGGGCTAACATGTCCTTCAAAGTTTCACCCAGGAAGACTATTCCCATACAGACACCTTTTTTCAGTAAAGATTCAATACCAAGAGCTTTGGTGATAGTGTATTTTATAGGGAATGTCTTTATCTGTGCTACAAAAAAAACAACAGATCAAACTTTTTGCATCATTTCATGATCTCAGACACCTCACTTGGGTGTTGCTTCCCTTGGCAGATTGCAGGTTAATTCCCTGCATATTCTGATTTTGTAAAATAACACCTGCATTAAGATAATATTAACATTAATTTGAATGTATCTATTTTGATTAAAAAATCTTAAGATAAAATCTTGGATCTGTCCTATTTTCTTAGTTAAGCCATCTCTTGGTCAAATTCTCCTTGACTTCACACAGAATTTATATCCTTACCTAGTAGTTACTCAGACCAGCATCTGACAACTTCACTGTAACATCTGCCAGTGAAAGGAGCCTAGCGTTTGGCCTACAAATAGTCATTTGTAGGTGAAAACAAATCCAGAAATAAACACTTGGGTGAGTGGTCAATCAGTTCTTTCACCTCATAATTTTGTAGAGATGTACTTTGGCATAGGTGGAAAACAATGTGCTAGTCACTTATTGTTATTAATTCATTGGTAATTTCGTGGACATTTTCCATAATGAATACTACAATCTCTACTTCTGCAGTGACTATAGAAACGAGTCTTAAAATGTCAATCAAATTAACACATACAAAAAGATAAAGCCTATACAGTTTTTTGTCGCAATTTTTTGAATGGTAAATTAATTTTATAGAGAAAAAGGATTTTTTTTCTTAAAAAAAATTAATTATTTATGATTGCATCTTTTTTAAACTAAAAAAATAATACAGCAATACAGTATTGACGAAGTTAACAACTCCTATTTAGAAATAAAAGTCTAATTCCATGAACATGCCATATGGACAGCTTCTGTTACCAAAAGAGTTTCATGCTCAAGACATTTGTAGGAGCAGTCACCAAATATATTTTCTGCATTTAATGTCAAATTAGACTATTTTTCTATCCTTACTCAAAATAAGTACCTTCTCCCAAAGTAACCTTGTTGAAACTGGGCTGATGATAACTAGTAAGACAAATCAAGAAGTAACAGCTTATTTATCCTGAGCAAAGGTACCAGATTTTGGTCCCACAGTATCAGGATGATATACTTAGTTTAGAATTGTAACTTGATTTATGTTGTCAGTTAGGGGTCAGGAGATCCTGACCACATCCGCTGGCACTTCTCTTTGCTTTTATACTCTCAGGCACACCTCACTACACCAATACTCACAGAACTAATGTTTTTTTATTGTTACAGTTGTTTCACAGAATATTCTGCTAAAAAAATCTGGAATTTCTGGACAGTGGAAGCACTGGGCTGCTAGGATGGTCCTTCAAGTCCCGCTAGTCCAGTATGGTACCCCGGTGCGTTCATCACATTCAGTGAGCCAACATATGATTATATGACACTATGGGAAAAAACAGATCAGAGCAAACAAGTCAGTTATTTTTAAATACTGTTTATGGATTTGTCAGTGTTATTCCCATGTCCTCACAACTCTCTGTGGAGTTCCCCATCACCCAAAATGGCTCCAAAAGCCTTTCAGGACCCTCTGATGCTGCTGAACACAGCTAGGAAACCTCTCAGATGTTTCTGCATTTTTGGCTGACAGAAAATATTCTCAGCTATTTTATCCCCATATTCCCAGGAACAAATGCCAGAAACTGAATGTTCAAGACACAGAACAGAAGTTATCCAGTAACTAAATCTGAAGCCTTCCTGAGCAAAGAGGAAATAGACTGTATCAGCAGTCC
Source organism: Aquila chrysaetos chrysaetos (assembly GCF_900496995.4). Classification (NCBI taxonomy): domain Eukaryota; kingdom Metazoa; phylum Chordata; class Aves; order Accipitriformes; family Accipitridae; genus Aquila; species Aquila chrysaetos. The sequence continues at coordinate 10,903,484 of NC_044022.1, read as the reverse complement.
ACTGAGATGAGTGAGAAAATTTGATGCCCTTTTAATGATTATGTTCCATGCTTCTTTCACATGGAAATTAAACAACACTGCCTGTCTGCACAGCACTCACATCATTGCCGTAGACAGTATTTTTATAGCTTATTTTTTCTTCAAAATGAAAAAATAAATACAATTCAGTGAAGCTGAAAAATCAAAGTTCTTTCAATATGAAGTATCTCCTTTAATATTTGCCAAGCACTGGTATTTTCCCCTTGGGTTTCAGTGGAGCTGAAATAAACATAGCCTCTTCTGTTCTTTTCTTGGTAGCTCTCCTTTATTGGCATAACAGAACTCCGGGAACCGGGGATCTCTTCATTCCTTTTGCCTGACTTTTACCAGGTGCAATGTCCATGGAGTCAGAAAGTACTTTCACAGGGGAGTCATCCAGAAGCCTGCACTGCAAAGGACTCTGAGCCACGACAAGCACAGCCAAGAGTAAACCCCAGGCTCTGTTAATCCATTCAAACATTCCCTCTGCTGGATGACTTTGACGCAACAAAGCAGAAAGCAGTGAGTGTTTTACAAAAAATTGCAACAATTCTTTTATATTTAAGTTAAACAATTAAAATATAATTAATTTAGAATTCACTGGGCATTCCCCATGAAAGTTTTACACTAATAAAAGAAATCAGTCTGTGCTCTATTGTATAAGATCAGTTTTAATATCATCCCTTTCTAAGCAAAGTCATGCAGATCAGGAGAAGCTACTTGATGACTGAAATCATCCAACACTCTTTATGAGGGGAAGGATTAAAAGATGAATGTAAGCTGCAAAGATCCTTGGCATCAGTGGAAGGAAGGGACATAACTGAGTCCCCTGATTCACACCTTATGCTTATTCTGGGTCCCATGTCTCAGTGTCTCTGATCTTCCTTCGCAAACAGAATCAAAGCAACAGAATGTGCCGAGGTTTTGCAGAGGAACATACCCCCATCACACACAGAACGAAAAAGAAGTTAGTCTGCCCAGTTTTTTCTTTCTTCCTCAAGCCATTGGGCATGACTTTGCTTTTGTTTGGTGACAGATGTATTGGCCCTTCAACAGCCACGACTGAAGGCCTCCAAAGTTATCCCAGTTTGAATATCTTTATCCATTAAAATACCTGCTTAAGAAATGGATTTATTAATAGATTGCTTGCAAATTTGGGGTCATTCTTCAAACCCTCCCAAACACAGCACAGGCCAAACATTTTTATGCTCTAAGCTTTTATTTTATGAATTTTCAGAAGCAGTTCTCTTTGTAACCTGTCAATGTAAGCCATCTTTTTTAAACACTTCAATAATATTATCTGTACTGTCTTAAGGAGGGTCCCCTAGACCTATATTTTCATCAGAACAGACATTTTTAAAGCTACCAGTTCAACATTTGAGGAGGGAAGTACTAGACTGAAGTACTGAGATGTGACATAATCAGACCCTACCAGCTCCAGTCACAACAGCAATCCACTTTAGTGGCCACTGGAATACTCCTAGGAAGATGCTGTCGGAAAGACATAGCATAAAATCCTTATTTATGCAGATCAAACGATAGTTCATAACAGTCCCTTCTAGGCACAGGAGAAAAAAGATTCAATCTCTAAATTTTCACAGAAAAAGAAAGGTGATGCAACAGTGAAAATGAAATATGTTTATATTCCTCAAAGAGTTGCATAGACCCTGCTCTGCTAGTGGTTCCACAGTAGAGTAAGAGTCATTACAGAAAAAGCTGCATCCAGTGCAAACAAGATCAATTCCAGGTCTTAGAAAGAAAGAAGTAGAGTAACAAGTATCATAAAATACATAAAACTCACAAGGCAGATAGAAACTACATTGGTCAAAATGTTCAAAATAATATTTAAATGTGTCTTCAACTAGGACTGAATTTTAAAATGTTTAGCTCTTTCTGAGGTGTCGAAGTACCAGATATTTATTATTTGTTTGCAATCTGCAAAGAGGAACAAGTTTATTCTGTTTTGCACCATTACAGGAAGAAAATTATGGTAGGAATATCTTACATGCCTGTCCCAGTTCGGTGGAAAAAGAACATTTAATTCTCTTTCCAGATACTCATTCTAAGTTCTCACTTGTAAAAGCCAAAGGTTAGTGACAGGAACAAATAATATAAATATTATTTTATGGGTTAACTAATTTCACTTTCTTTAATCATGATGATACAAGGGGGTTGTTATATACTTTTTAAAAGGAAGTGTATCATAGATAGTTTTAGCTGGATAGAATGTGAATATATACAGTTATAAAAGGCATATTCAAAAAAACAACAAACAAGACAAACTACAAAATCTGAGGAATCCTCAAGACAGCACGTTACAAAACTCTGGATTATTTTTTTTCCTTATGATGGCTTAGCACAGGCAGAAGAACCCGGGGACATCCCTGTCTTCCCTCTGAGCACTACTTTTGTGGTTTACATAACTTCTAAGTCTAACATGTTGGTTACTGAGATAACTTCTGTCTTAGCATGTCCTAAAACCCCACACGTGATGAAGGAATATTCACAGAGTAGCAAATCCACAGTTATCCAACCACTGGTCTGCCTGGCTGGGCTGTATGCTTGAGTGGTGACTCCATCCTCAGCCGTGTAAAGAACTGCAAAGGAAAGGCTCATCCTTCCTGAGTGAGTACTCCTGGCTCCTCAACAAGCCATTTCACCATTGCAAAACACATGTTAAAACGATGATTAGAAGTGCTGGCATGGACTGCCTGCCTGGCAATAGGTGATCTGCTGTTATTGAAACTGTCAGTCACTGCCCTTAGAAGACTCTGGAGAAAAGAGCAGGGTAAATATCACACATCCTTGGCAAGAGTAAAGGCAGCAAAATGTTACCTAGATGAACTTACTCACATCATGCTATTTTCCACTCTACATCTACTCAAAGATAATAGAAACACTGCACCTAAGTATTAGCAAATCAGCACCTGGCTTTTGCAGATCACTTTTCTAAGTCTTGACTTTTGCAAATCACTATTATCTTACTCTTTCATACTACTGCTAATTATTCCTAATGCAAAATAAGCTAGGTGTTACTTCTTAGTAGTATTCCTTTTGATTCAAGTCTTATGACCTACAAAATTCATGACCTACAAAATTCAGCTACATTCCCAGAATATAAAAGGGGTCAAAACCAGGTACAAATGACAGGCAAAGTAATTTGCTGTCAGCTCTCTATTCTGCCTAGGTCCACAGACCAGCAAAACATCAGCAAAGTTCTTATTTCATGGAGAGTTTCAGAACTTCAGAGCTTTGCCTCTGTGGAAATAAAGCATGAAGAATCCAGGACAAGATGCATGCACAGTGAGCATGAATAAACAAACGTATTTAGAGTCATCCATGCTGTCAACTACAATATAAACTCAAAAGACTAGATATTTATGAGACAGGATTGGAGGACCAAAGCCAAGTAGTCAAAAACTGGTCCAAAACTACTAAGCTACACTCAAAACCAAAGAGGAAGGGAATCCCATGGTCCTAATCTGAGGTTTCAAGACAAAATTTAAGGTGGAGGGAAAAAGCTGAAAAATTTCTTTCCACTCCCTGGGCAATTTGGCCATGCAGGACCACTCTGCAAGTAACCTGGAGTAACTCAGGCTTGCTCTCAGGCAAGGAGCATGCTCCAGGAGCAGGATTAGCACGAGGTTTTGCCATTTTCCAAGTAGAAGTGACCTTACAGCTGAGAGCTGCCAACACGGGTAGTGCCAGGCCTTGCATTTGCTGCCCCTCAGAGCAGTAAGCTTAGTGTCCATACTCAGAGGCACACCCAGGTGTTCTGTTCCCACAGCCTCTGACTTCCCACTTGTGCACTTGTGGGAGCTCCTGCATGAAACCCACTCAATCCACAGGGAGACACTTGGGCTTTCCCCCTTCTTTCTAAGGCCACTTCAGCCTCTGCAGAGACACAGAAAAGAAGCCTTAGCTCAACTACGTGCATTGCCTATTGTGGCAGTACAAGCCGCCCACTCCCCCATCCTGCCAGCAGGAAACAAAACTTCTCCAGGAAGGGAGAAGGGGAAGGAAACCATGGAGGCTGCAGGTTGAAATTTGAACTGGCCAATCGAGATGCGCCAGGTACACCGAGGTGACCCTCCTGGCCAATAGGATTAAATGACCACAGGTCAGATTCGACAAGGGTATAAACGGGGTCCCGCCGGAGGACACGTGGGCAGTCCTCCTCGGAGCAGCGGGTCTGCAGTCGGGGACTCCCCCTCGGGTCGGGGCACCGCCCGAGGTAACTCCTCGAGGGAGAGAGCCCTCAGCTTTTAGGTGAGTGATATGCGCATTTTGAGCCATCAATTTAAATCTTGGGGATTCTTAAGTCGGCCATGTAGTATTAATTCTCTGTACATCATTGAGCCTGTGGTTTTATAAAATGTTACTGGACTTCTAACTTTTGCTGAAGAATAAATCTGAGTTTTAACACCTGTTGGGTTTGGTTAGTTGTGCATCCGTAACACCTATTTACAAGTGCCAGGATGGGAGGGAGGAAAGTAGAGAGAGACTGAATGTTTCTACTTTAGTTCAACCATCCCAAGGAAAATGGCTTTTTATTGACATCACACCTATTCACATTAGAGGACTGTGATGCCATGAAAAGCACAGTACTCAAGAACTCATATGAGCAAATGAGGAAAAGGATAAATATGTATTGTGAATAACCAATACTTAATTTTAGTCACTAGAAGACCGAGGTAGAAAAAAATGCATTCTTGAAAATCAAACTGAATTGTGCCTGAGTATTCTCATTATGTAAAGTAAAAATTAATGAAATGCGCTTTTTTGATCCAGTTATAACATAGTGTAATTTAGAAACCCATTCTAAAGCTCTCAATCAAATAGAGAAAGATGGACATTTTCATGTGCAAGGAGCTTCCTTATCATAAAAAATTATACAAATCATAAGAGGGGAGAGTTCACCATGGAGTCAAATTGTTTTAATAGCCACTTGACTCAACAAAATAATTTCCAAACAGCTTCTTTGGTTTTCAGCTCATGGAAAAGAGAAGGGAGTATTTTATCTTTAGATTGTTACACTTCTTCAGTCCTATCACTGAAAACATTTTAAAAATGACATTTTCATTGGCCTGTCTTAAAGAAGAAATAGTAAAATTTCTGGGCCACTTTCACAGTGTTATTAAAGTTCTCCGATGCACAACCACTAGTGAGATAAGAAAGTCATGTCATCTATTGTTTCTTATAACCCATCACAGTCTCTAGAAGCAGTCAAGCCAGCCAAGCCAATTCATCTTGAAAACCATCAAAGTCCAAACACATTTTGACAAGCAAACAGGTGGGATATTAGCGTTAGCAGAAACAGAAGACACAATTTGATTCTGAGAGCACCAGGAGTCTGCAAAGCAATGGGAGCTTAGTGTCAAAGGCTGACTGACTGTGAATAAATCAGCTCTTGGAAAAATTAGAATTCCTAGATCATAAGTGACAGATGTCCCTCATGCTAGAATGACTTTCAGGCCACTTCATTTGAATTTTATTAGGAGAGGAGGAAAAACACAGTTACAGAGCAAAAGCAAAACACTTCAGGATTGTATGTGGTGGGTTTTAAATTAGTCTGCCAGTGTCAGGACTGCTCATTTCATTCAGTTGGTCCAGAATAAAAATAAAAACTAGCAGATAAAAAATAGACTCTGAGTATTAAAAAAGGGGACAATGTACTTCCTGGATTTTAAAAATGGTTATTTTCATACAGTTTCCAATGGTCAACAAACACAATGGGAAAGTGCTGGCTGAAGCAAGGGGTAAGCAGGCCTCCTCACCAACGGCTCCACTCTGCACACAATGTCCCCACAGACCTGGCTGAAAGTGGTGCAAGTGGTCACCAACCAGAGCGGTCTCATCTTCACAGTTTCTAGTACACAGGGGACCTTATGTTCAAAGGATGACACAGAAGCTGACAGTATGAACTTCCCCTGGTTCAAAAGGTGCTAGAGAAAATTATGGATGAGTGCTCCTGCGGCAGTTATCAGGTGCCACACCCTGGATGCCACTGCAAGAGGATGCACTTTCATGCTGCGAGAGCTAAAAGCTGGGAGGGTATATTACAGAAAAGAACACCGCAGGCTTAAACTTTTTCTTATATTTTTCATTAAGCATTGTCTGTTGGTCACTGTGGGAGTCAGCATGCTGGACCAGATGGACTTTTGATTTGATCATACGTGGCAAATACACAGCTGAGTGACTGAAAGGAAATATTTGACCTAGAGATGGCGCTTCCTCATACCATGGAAGAAGGACTAAATGAATAACTCCACAGTTAAACAAAACAATGGAAAGGGACAGGGGAAATTCCCACTGGCTTCCACTGAATCAGCCTACATTTTAAAATGAACAGTTGTTTATTACTCAGCATTTTTAAAAATCTGGCCATTTACTACATGTCTGTTATACACTTTAGAATCTAACTTTCCAGATACAGTTTTTTTTAATCTTGGCTCTGGACTGGTTTATTTTTATTTATTTTGCATTTATCTAAATCAGTACACTGGGACAAATTCCTGCTGGTGCAGTCTAGCTCATCTACCACAAACCTCTCCTCCCCACTGACAACAGATAAGGCATTGGCTCAGACAGCCTGCACAGTCAGTAGAGCTATAAAAAGCTGACACTACCATTTTGCTGGACATTTTATCATTACAGAGTTGGTGCTTCTTGAAAATCTGAATTTTATGTAGTATTTGGAACTTCTTGCAATATAAAATTTTCAGAGGATTCTTTTTGTCAAACCCAATGTTTCAAAATTTAAATGTTGTATTATAATTTATAACGAGAAACTTTTTCCTAATAAAAAGAATTTTATATCTAAAATTATTGAACAAAACATTTTAACACAATAAAAGTAAATTATTTTCCAGAACACATTTTGCCGAACTCCTGGGGAAGTTGTGACTTTAATAAAATGGCATATTCAAAGACATTCATTCCACCAGAAAAATTCTGGCCAGCTTCAGTAATGCAGTTTAAGGTGCCAGCTTTATTCATAGACAAGTTCTCTAAATTAAAGTGTTCGCAGGCCTAACAGGAAGTCAAAGGCCAGTGAGTATCCCTATAAAAACTGATTTATTTCAAAGGTGGAAAAGGGCTGTTAGTCTGAGCAGGAGAGCAGTAGTACAAGGAAAATACAGCTGCACAGTATCTGGCAGGGAAGCAAATAATTTCTTTCATGACTCATTTTCAACTTTCTTGCTAACTGCATGCCAAGTCACAGTTTCAGAAAGGCACCCACAAACCAGTGCTGGCAGGGCTCATCCTGTCAATCTGTGCACCAAGAGGACTGGGTCTAGATCGAGGCCCCAGGGACACAGTGGGTCCCTGCGAGGGCAGCCCTGTCTCCTCTCGATCTGCCCAGCGGTGATGGCACAGGAGTGGCACATGAGGAGGACATTAGCCAGGAGAGGAAAACCAGGAGGGTCAGTCCTTGTCTTCCCATTCAGCCAAAAAGTGAAGCAGCTCCAGCCATGTCACTGTACTGTCAAGGAGGCAAGTATTTACATCATGTCACAGATGGCCTTGTTCATTAGTATAGTCAGAAAATGACTGCACTCAGGAAGTACCCATCAAGAGCTTCCAGCCCCTGTCTGGTGAAGAAATGGTGGGATGGCAGCCCACCTGCACTTACGCTACATGCATAACTTACTACTAGGTTATCATCAGCTTCATTTTGTCTTGTTCTCTGCAAAAAAAGACAAAGTGGAAAATTCCTGTGATGCACTTTCAATGAAAAGTTGAAATTTGGCCTTGGTGGCAACTAAAAGAAAGATTTGTGCAAGGTCTCACCATTAAGGTGAGGGCGAAGTTATCAGGCTGCTCAAGAAAGGCAAAGTCACTGAGGCAGCAGAATCAGGTAATATTCACGGGGGAGACTGTGAAAACAAACAGCATATACAAAGAGACATGGTAAAAGATGATGTGCCTTAAAAACAAGTGACTCACAGAGATGAGGAACTGACTTCTATTGGAAAAGTATGAAAGGGGAAGTACTAAAGAAGCTCAGATCGGAGAACAGCAATGTTAATATCACACATGTCTAAGTGCAGTGCTCACAAGTAAAACATTCAAACAGTCATGTCAACACACTTTCTGCACAGGTTAGAGTCAGGGAGAGACTTGTGTGCAAACACCGCACCTGCTTTGCGCAAACACCTGGACGTGCTGCCAGGGAGGGAGCAGTGGTGCTTCCCAGATGGTCACTTGGCCAGGAGGACCCACCACCAAGGCCTGTGGGGTGCCTAGAGGAAGGCAGCTCCCGTCCCCCTGTGTGGCAGTGCACAACCATCAGTTCTCTCGCATGCCAGCACCTTTGTGGAAAGGAAACCTCAGTGGATGGGCTTGACAGGGGCTTCAGAACACTTCAGCAGACAAGTTCAGACCCAGTCTTCCCAATTCAAATTGTATCTTATTCCATATGTGACTCCACTAACTTTCATTAAAGAGCTGTACTCTTGTGGCGTACAGCTGTATTAACCATGTGTGAAGCTATAAACAATCAATCCCAAATGGTTAATTGCCACAATAAATGTATTTTTGATTGTTGCAATAAATAATTGCTCCCAGAGAGAGAGGTATAGAATGAGTTTTCTCAGAGAGGTGAAACAGCAATATTTGTGATCTTGTTATTTAGGGATAACACCCAAAATTTTGAAAATCTGATTGCATGCAAGTGAGGGTCTCCAGTTAAACACAAAAAAAACCTGAATAAAAATTAGTGTGAAATGTGAAAAACAACAGAATGTTTGTACAAGAAGTAGAGCAACAGGGCCCTAATACTCCCTTCAGCATCTGAGTAGTACCATACCATAAACAACAAACAGTAACAAGAATTTAGCTGCATAGGAAAACTAGAAACCTCAGAGGCCTATCACATTCAGCTTTTATACATCTAAAGAGCTGTATGTATACTAGGAAACCTGATCTAAAGACAGTCATAATTGTTCATATAGACAATTTTGAATGTGCAGAATAATCAAGAAAAAATCTACAGCATCAGTGTGGATAACTTGATCTCTGCAGAGAATAAAGTGGAAGGACAGGAGGGAGGGAAGAAAGGATGGAAGTAAACCATCACATCCTGTCTTATTATGGATTGGTTTGTACAATTTGGTTCTTATTCTCCACAGACTTACAAGTCTGTTTAGTTGCAAACTCATGATAAGTTCAGGTAAAGTCAGTGAGACTGCTGACTTAATAAATTTATACAATTGCTTACTATTTTGAGGAATAAATGCTTGCATTGTCCACACGTGTCCATTGTATAATGGAGACTGAAATTTCAGCCAAGCAAACATCAAAACATTAGAGTTATGACCCAGCAGTATGGATGGTGTTGAAAATTGGAATTAAAGCTATAGAGTCCATGTTCTTCGGGTAGGGAGTTCTTTTTCCTGTTTCATCCCTACAATAATGGGATCCTGTAAATGCTCAGAGCTCCAAGAAACAGCTGGTGACATATCAAATTAACAAAACTTTGCTGAGATATTGATGCACTGATGCATGAGGCTGTGCTTCTGCAAAGGTGTACATACATCTCCGCAGGAAGTGCTACCTATCGCTCAGACCTCATAGGCCTTACATCAGAAATTTAGGATAGTGTTATAGAACCAAGTCATTTATTCCAGTGGTTCAAATCCCAGTAAATCAAAGTACACAAATGAGCCTTTGCATAAATGGGACAAGCACTAAGCACCCTGAAAGTCAGGACAGGTGTTTTTATTAATTTGCTTCTGGGTGCTGAGTTACGGAAAGATCATGATTTGTGACATACTTTCATCTGAACACAGAGCTGGTATCAGGACTAAATGAAAACTGTTTTGTTATTTTGTATTTCTCACTGCAAGCCTGAAAAAAGATCTAATTTATGTCTTGAAATGAAGATAAAAGTTCTTTGAAGAAAGGCTGAAAGGTCCTCTGCTCATCGCAAAGCCTTTTAAAACATTTTTTATTTCCTGAGGAACCACTGAGACATCTGAACAGCTTGAAAACTACTGCAGAGCTGTCTGGGTTGCATCCCTTCAACTGCCATTTAAAGTAACCAAGTCTGAAATGTGTTGAGGTTACTGGAGAGTCAGAATTTTCTAAAAAAAGATAAATAGCTATAAGTGGGATGCAATTCCAGTCTGAACTGAATAGAGGTGTGTGGCAGAGAAATAGGAAAATACCTAAGTCAGTTACTGCCAACTTTTAAGCAGGGTCATGCTTACAGCCACTGATCTACCTGCCCAATATTCAACTTCCAAACAAGTGTTGGCAAATTGAAAAGAATTCCAAAATGAGCTACACGAGTGACATGAGCTCTGGGAAAATAATACAGCATGCAGTTCCCAAGGCTCAGTCTATTTTTTTTTATCCAGGAGATATTAAGGACTTGAGCATGACATAACAGTATTGCCATGTCACTCCTCTCAAAATCTATGTAAGCAAGACAACCACAACCTCTGAATCTGTGCAACCTTTCATTTTGGAAAAAAAGGGAATATCTAGCAAAATGCATCACACCCTCAGCTTCGTTTAACTACTCACAAACAGAAACTTTCTGAAAGTGCTTATAAAACAAGTGAGTCAGAAGAAAATACCTCTTCAGCTAAATTGACGTACTCAAATTAATCCCCATTAATTAATGCCTGCAGCACAACATTTACGTCAGGTCCCCTGCACCTCACCATCACCCTTTTCTCCCTCATTTACACCTCACTGTCCAAGACACAATTTTTCTCCTAACTGCTGACAGACAAGGGATTTCCTTTACTGCCATTCCCTTTTACGTGCTTCTCAAGAAAATCTGAATTGCTACTATGGCACTAGTGCTGACACTTGCTGTCCAGGATCTGACTCTACACATGACCTTAAGACAGAGAGGGTCAGTCTCCTGAGTGGTAGCTGGGCCCACCATTGACTCATTACCCACCTGTAATGACACATGGTACAAACTACAGCAGTGACACAAGGATGCACTCAGAGCTGCACAGCTTGATGGTACAGAACAAGCTTTTGAAATCAGAGTTGCTTCCCAAACTGGCTGCTAAAACCTGCCTCCAGCAAGGTCCACTCCGTGCCACCTCTCCTGTGAGCAAGCCACAAGTGTATGAAACCTGCCCAGGTAAGAGAATGTTTTGTTTAACTTGTAATTAGATAGGGAAAAAAGTTTTAAAAGCTCCCCCCCCCACCCCAAAACCTTCTTCCTCTTCCGAGTGATTTACAGCAGACTCATGAAGAGCAGAAGAGAGTTGAAGGGCTGTGACTCTGTCCCCAGGCAGGGGAAGGTGCCTGACAGCGATGGGCAGGCTCTGAGGGAGGAAGGAGCACAGCACAAGCCTCTTTCAAAGGAGAAACAATTGTGAAAGGTAGCTCAGAGCCAAAACCTCCAAACTTTTCATACATTTCCTTTTCATAACTAAAAGCTAGGATGACTTTGAGGACAGATTCTGAAAAATAAACTCCTTTTTGGTTTTAAATAGGTTGAATTACATCAATTCATACAAAATGAACACAAGTTTGCCTCTCTTGGGGGAACATGTTGTTTCCAGGGGAAAATGCAGCAGAAACTTGTTTATTGGTGCCAAAGAGCAGTGCCAAAGGGGAGCTGGAAACATTACTGCTGTCAGAAGTGGCTATATTTTGAAAAGAACTGAGAAGTTGATACGCAGTTACCACAAGAGTCTTTCTGAAACTGGCCCACTGTAGGTAGCAAAACAGAGGTGGAGTTTCTCAAGCCATATCCAAACCACCTAAACTGCAAATGTGGCACCCATAGGCAGAACTTAGCTGTCTAAGTATCCAGTGTGATTGAGATTGACTGTTCTTGGGCGCTATCTCTTAAAACCCCTGAAAATCAATAATTCCTTTACTAAGGGCAGCAGTATTTCCAAGGCACCCACACACAGGCTTTCAATGTAAGCATTAAGTACAAGTGCTTTGGTGCATAAAGCTGGAATCCAACATCACACCAAAAAGCTTTCCCATAATTCAACAATATGCAATGAGACAAATCCATTCAACCTTTGGAGAAGTCCACTCCAGAAAACATGTTCTCACCTAACTTACCTTGGATGCACTGAACTCAACATAGGTCTACTAGTTAAGGTAGCTCTCTTCTAAAACACTGAGAGAAGAGGCAGTGTAGGAGGACAAGTGCCTATTTAAATGACTGGAAAGCATTAAAACTGGCATAAGTGATACTTGGTACCACTTATAGCTCTGGTTTCCTTGAGTGCAGAGTGAAAGATAAGAAGAAACACAGGGGAAAGCAGCATTTCCAAATAGGGAAGTAGGATATAATAAAGTGGCAGTGTGAACCCTGCAGTGAGAGTCTTTCAGAAAACATACTGAAAGCTATTCCCTAGTAAATTGCTTAATAACTATTATTACTGTCATAATATACCTGGAATGAAATTAAGGATTAGATATGGGCATTTTGAAAATTCCTCACCCTTTTGATTTAAGCTGCACTATTCAACTCCACAGCACAGAATTTTCTGAATGGCAATGTCACGATTTGCTACAACATCACAGGTAAAGCTTATAAATAATTTAGGAAAATATTCACTTGGCTGGGGAATACCACTTAGCCCCTGTTTACAAGGCATAAGTGAGCTTTCCAGAGTACACAGGACTTGAGCTGCTTCTCTTTGAATAAATAATCCTCTCCCATCACACACATATACACACATCCCCTTCCAAATTAATGTTCTTACCTTATCTTTATTTTCAGAGCCAGAATCCTCAAGTTTGGTGCGAATGACAAAGGGAGTAGATAACCTCAGGAGAACCCGTTCAAATGTGGCACTGATTTTAGGAGAAACTATGTCAAAGCAGTCTTGGAATTTCAGAGTTTTATGAGTGTCACATCTGAGCTGCTTTCTAAGACCTTCTCCAAGCTGGAGAACCAGCATGTTTGGATCAAACATCAGATGAAAGGGGAAAGCTCTGCAGAAGGTGCTGATGCTAATCCTCAGGTCTAAGGGGGACTGGGAAGTTCCATGTGGAAGTGCTTTTGTGATATTTGCATTTTCATGTTCTTTGATAAGGAAAGTCAGACAACTGCAGTTACCTGGGTTCGTCCCCTCTGAACACAAGTTATCATTAGTGACCTGTTCTACTTCCACTTCTAAGCGGTAAATCTTCTTTGCTGCTGCCTTTATCATTCCCATCATTGCAAATCCCACAATCTGATGTGGGTGAAAGTAATGAAGCATGAGATTGCCTTCAGGGAGCTCTTTGCATAGGAAAGAAGGGGATTCCAGGGTGGCCTGTCTTCCAAATGAAGTTCTAATGTGCTCCAGCAAAGCATCAAAGCCATTGAAGAAGTCTTGAAGGGTCCCACCTACAGCTCGAAGAACTCTTTCATTCTCATCAAAGCAGATATTGAAGAATTCCTCCCCAAACTTTTCTTGCATTTCCTCAAACTTCAGACCTATAGGACAATGAGACACTGATATCAACAACATAGTATGCTACTGTGTCACATTTCCCCTTTGTTCTCTACTTGCCCAGTATTTTTCCAAGTCAGTGAGAGTGGCTTTTTCACTGGATACCTACCCATAGGACTTCTGTTTTCTCTGGCGGTTGGGAATAACCCTAGAACCCACTTTTGCCTGTCACCTTAAGTCCTCATGCTTTCAGTTTGCTGTCACAGCCAGCTACTTGTGGGATTTACACTTGCCTGTCTCCTTTTTCCTTCTGGAAGCCAGGATACATTATAATTTCCCTGAGTTTTGCATGTCACATGCAGTCTGCTGTGTGAATGCACCCAGCCACAGGTGCATCCCTTCCATTGTTGACCTCGGCACTAATGAGGTTTCTGCTTTTATAGCCCCTCTGTTCACTGCCTCTATGAGCTCTTACCAGCTTGAAGAATAAGCTACTGGGACTCAAAGTCAGGCCTTTGGCCTTCAATAAGCAATGTAAAGCCCTGCACTCAGATGACACTTTAGTAGCTGGGAGAAGGGAGTTGTGGGTTTTGGGGTTTTTTTCAGTCAAAATACTTTTCTCATTATAGCTATTGGGCACTGCCAGAAGATACAAAGGAATAATTACGTCTTTTTTGTTGCCTGCAAAGGAGAGCAAAGCCTTTCCAGTTTAGGCTTCTACACTTACCCATCTTTAAAAAAAAACCTGCCTCTTAGAGCGATCCAAACTGCTAGTAGATGGGAGAGCTCTGTGACATCTCACAATGTCAATTCAAGTCTCCATCACAGAAATTCAAAAAGTTTTGATTTACAGAGGTGATAAGGCTGGTATTGCTGAAGAGATGAAAAAATAACAGTGATGGAAGCCCTTGGATACAAATGTGTATCAAATCCTACTCCAGTTTGTTATTTACCATTTTAAGGATAACCTAAAAAAAGTAATTTTGAGATGGTTATTAAACATTTTCCTCTGTCTTATTTTAGGGACGACATGCTCTGTTAAGTTTCATCTGTATATAATCCCTGTATCACTTAGTCGAGTTACAAAATTAATCAGATATGTTTGTATTGTTCTAAGTTGTAATAGAAGAAAAAGAAGTATGAATCAGCTCTATGTGAATTACAAATATCCAGCAAGAGTTTTCAAAGGAAATTAATATAGGAATTAACAACATAGTTCCTTCAATGTATTGAAATCAAATCAAATCAAATCAAATCACATTTCAGTCAACTAGCCCAATACCTTAAAATCTATCTTGCATTCTAACAGAGATGAAGGGCAGTTATTTATTTCCTAAGGGCCCAACAGGCCCTTTATTTTAATGTGTATTCAGCATGCTTTATAACATTGATAAGATCCCAGTGGATCACTGAACTTCTCATTGTTTGTTTAGATTGCCTGTAGGCTTTTAAATTTGGAACAACAGTGTGATTAGTGACTTCCATGCTCAAGAGGTATAACAGGGGACAGAAGAAGTCATGCATCTGTTGTTTGTGGACAATAACCTTTGATCATCTCAAGGCAGTGTCTGAACTGCCTATGCGCACAGGCATAATTATATCAATATTGACAAGTGATCTGAGCATTCCACAGCTTTCCAAACTATCTGCAACAATAGTTTTGTTTGGACCTTCAATATGATTAATAGCAGGATAAAATGCATAAAATTACGTATATAAACAGGACAACATGACAAAGCATATTTTATAAAAGAAGTAATAGTAATAATTTGGGAAAGTTCATTCAAATGCCATTACTCATAATCAAATTTGGTCACTAAACTAGGTTATTACAAAAATATTCCCAGGATCTTTTATGACCACAGATGGTCAGATCTGCGCCTAAGCCAAAAGAAAGTACCTCTGGTACACAATGCCCCCTAATATCCTGACTCAGAGGACAGTGTGCCAATTCCTGACTCATTACCACTACATCTGCATAACATAGTATTGTAATATCTTCCATAAAAATACTCACTATAACCCCAAAAGAATTAAATTCTAACCTATACCAATAACTTTGTCATAATTGGATTAATAGCAAGGAGCTAAGAAATGATCATATTCGTATCTGTACACAAACACATATGCATACTTTTAAATCTCATTGTTCTGTAGAGCGAACTGTGAGTAGCTTTAGAAGTCTGTCTGTAAAAGTGAGCACTCTAGCAGGGGCACCCAAGACTGTAAGATTGTAGAGGCCCTGAAAGCAGAACAGGACAGCATCAGAAACCCCTGGACTATCATACAAATGACCAAATACTGTTACAGAACTATGTAAAATCCCACAAAGCTGCCCGAAACAATAGCGTAGGTGAGCTGTCTTTAAAGAGTATTATAAAATTACAGTAAAGGTCAGTTGCCCTGGCACCACTAACTGCAAATAGGGTATGCAGAATTGATCACTTGTGTACTTTACTGCTATATGTCTAAGCCTCGTCTCATTATCATTAACAGGAGTTGTATCTTAGTATTCAGCCTAAGGTTTTGCTGATTGTCTTAGACTGGTCTTGTCATTCACCCTGTAGGACTGGCTGTTCAATCTAGGTGCAACACAGTGACTCCAAGCAATACGAATTATACTATGAAATTCAGGTCAACAACCTGGCTCAGGGACATGCCGCTACTTTTAAAAACATTTTAGCTTTGAATTGAGTTACACACAGTACCAGCAGAAAATTAGATTAGCTCAGAAGAGCAAAATGGATATGCCCAAGATCGACCAAACTGCTGGTCTGTCTTAGTCAGGAATTTTCTCTACAATAATAGATACTATGAGATACTGAGAAAACTAAACAAAAAGTCAGACAATCTTCTAAAACAAACAAGTATAATGTACATATCAGGGAAGTTTCTTCCTAAGCCTCATCAATAAAAGGTCAGTTTTTGCTTAAAGCACGATGTTTTTTCTTTAAATCAAAAGTCTTTATTTAAACTCCTATTATACAAACACACACAAACTATTTTTTTCCATATTTCTACAAAGCTCTTGGCTTCAGTGATGTGCTTGTATGAAGCTGCACAAAATACTTAACCTGTATTTTTACTGACTTATTCCTGCCTCTCCTATTGAAACAGATGATGAACAAAAGCAAACACTTACCTAACATTAACTCTGTATAAATTTCATCATAACCTTTTCATTTACTACCTGTATAAATGATCCCAATCTTTTGAATATATTCTGTGGAGTTTCTCCCTACCCTCTTCTCTATACTTATATCTGTTTAGCTTTCAAGAGACAGTAGAAATGACCATCATCATCACAAGGAGAGAAAATATCAGACTGCATCAGATTGCTATTCAGCTGCTCTGAAATCTTGTCTCAGAAGTGATTGGTATCAGATGCTATAGAAAAACTGTAAATTCTGATGGAAAATCATGAAAAAAATACAGTTTTGAGGAAGCTCCTCCCTAACTGCTACAGTAAATGTTTGGCTTATTCACTGAAATGGATGGAAGTACCAGATTGGGAGATAGTTTTATTACATATAGAAAAACCTGCTTGTTAAAAAAATTCCCAGAACTCTTTGTCTCTATAGTGCATACTTTACTACATTTGGAGGCTTCCACAGGCTAATTATTATCCTTAAAAATTACATTCAATATGATTTCCAATTCCAACGTATTCAGTATTTCCTTTGTTTTTTCTTTTATTTTGAGAAAAGACAAATAAAATCCTCTTTATAACTTTCAGGTTATACATCTGCATAAACAGTCTAATCTTTTCAAATTCATCTCACATTAAACTCTTTCTCTGCATCTTCATTTTGTTTTCATTTTGATTTTGTACTTGAATAATTCAAATTGAAGATGGCACTGAAAATGTGAGTCAACTTCTGTTTATCATAATCAATTATTTGCTATTCCTTTCTGAAAAGCTGGCATTTCCATTCTTTCTTTTTCACCACGGACCTTTAATCAAAATTTTCATTCAGCTGCTCAGAAGAAAAAAAAAATATTTGAGATCTGTATGCGAGCCCATCATTTCCAAATGCAGAGGCCACTGCACTCCCATATCGCCTTATGCATGACTGACAACCATAGACAGGGCTTCCTAATGGGCACTAGCTTGCAATCAGTAAGTAGGAGAAAGTCTTCCTTAGTTTCACCAAGACGCTTCACTAAATGGTAATGATACAAAATAAACCAAAATTCATCCCAACACTCTCTGCTGTTGCCCAAGTCATCTGTTATTTAGAGATTCTGATATTTACCAACCTTCTACTAGTACACTGAATGAAATTCTAAAAATTCATCAGTCTCAATTTCCTTTCCTCCTGGAAAGTGATCTACTGTGTTCCTATCACTTAATCCACTTCTTTGAGAAGACAAATCACATGTCTTAACTCCAATACAGGTTTTTTCCCTCAGTAGTTTCTTCTTGTTTCTTTTTCTTACAATGTCATTTTTATTCTAGCCCATACTGGAGAGGAATTAAATATGCACATCGTAGAAGGGAATTGAGGCAAAGAAACCATAGAATGAAAATATTGCTATGGGCCTCCACCAGAAAGTGCTTTGGGATCTATGACAACAGTACTATATAAGATCTATTATTATCCTTCGAAAATGTGTCTCAAAGACATTTAGAGAAGACATCCTATACCTGTGAGCCAGATCCAAAATTACCAAAGTCTCTAAGCATAGGCTCAAAGTACAAATTAAGTATTTCACTGAACTGGAGGAGAAATAGATGACTTCATCCTGTAATAACACACTAGTAAAAGGTCTTTCTTCATTTTCTTTTCAGCAATTCCTGTAAACTGCAAACCCACTACAAAACATCAAGGAACTAATACAGTATTTCTAAGTATTTTATATATTACTAAGTGGAGAAATTAGATAGGAATCTGTTCCCATAAAGAAAATCACAAATCATAGGCTCTTCAGAAACAAATAGAAGATGAATGATGTGATAAAAATGTCAAAGTAATCCATTAACTTCCAGAGCAGTTACAAGCCATCCAGTTCTTCCTTAAAGTAAATCATGGTTACAATGGTTGCAGAGTGGCCAGCATCTGATTCCTTTGGCATAGAAAAATACCTTTTTTTTTTCTGGGAGACCCATTAAGAACTTGTAAATGTCAAACATTAAGGGAATGGCACAATTCAATATGCAATTCCATAACTTATACTGTGGATGGAAGCAGGATTTGCCACTTTCAATTATAGCAAATATCTCTTAAATGTTTTTGGATTATCAGATTTTTGGTGTAAGATCTTTTCCTTAAAAAGCCTTTTGGACAGAAAGCCAGGTGGCAGTTCAGAATTCCAAAGCATAATTTAAGATGGTAGGGAAAGCATCGTTTATTCCTTCAATAAAAAAGGTTTTGATGTGTACAGGCTAATGCTGAAGGTACATTAGATGAATCATTTGGCTTGTACGTGAGCCTAGTACCAGTGTCTAATTGCTGTATAAAGGACTTTGATCTTACTTCATTATGATGATGAACTTTTATCATCCTGGGAATCCAGATAGTATTTTTATATTACCCTTTTTAGTGGTTTTTATATAAATACAATAACATCATTTTATGCCTTTATATATGGCTTTGACACAACTGTAAAATTTGTACTACACTTCTCTTACAGTGCCATACAGGGCCTGCATATCTTTCAAGATTTCATAAATAAAAATGACAATTATTGCTAAAAAGAATTCCTCACACTTGTTCACCTATAGTACTTATTTTATGCAATTTTAATGAGGTGTGTTCTTTCTTTGTTTAAGTGAGTGTCTATCACAAAAGATGCTTAGAAATATCGTTGTAATTACCACCTCTTGGTGAGGACCTGATCACCTGTGCTCAGCATACATGTGAAAGATTCTGCTCCAAACTGCTGACACAGGAAGCTCAGATGAGATCTTAAAAACAGGCAACGTTCCTTTTTTTTTCCCCCATATAGCGCTTCCAGTAGCAGCCAATTCTTCAGGCAAAGCCAAGCTGTCTGAAGCAAGGCTATAATCATTTTATGTCCCACATCACAGCTTCGAAACCTCACTTCTTAGATTTGCACAGGGTTTATTAATTGAAAACTGCAATCACTAGGTTGGTGATTCCTAAAAATAAGGCAGATCCAGTTTGTTTCACGCTAACTCTAGAGATCAAACAGCAATAAGAACAGAGTTTTTAAATTTGCTTTTGCATTAAAATGAGCATATATATCTTTGAATTGACATAGGGAGCAGAACTTCACTTCTTGAAAAGAATAAAATTGTAATGAAATCTAAAAACTTCTCCCATTAAATGAAAAATCATCTCTCGTAATTCCTCACATATATAAAGGGCTCAATTCAGCTGCCTGAATATAGAAATCTAATTCTACTTGAGTCTTCATAAGGCATCCAAGACATCTACAAAAGAAATAACAGATAGTTACATCTGCCAGGATATGGAACTTAAGGGAGACCTACACATTTTTGAAGGTTTGACAGAGGTCACACGAGATACCCCACAGCACGTAAAATAATGGCAAACACCTACATTTAGTCAATGAATCATGGCCAGAATGTCTTCTACTTTATTAACAGACTTTAACAAGATGTTACTGTACATCATAACCTCAAACTGCTCACTATCTACTGGTAGTTCATCTGCTTTCTAACAATAAATAGCTCTGATTTGAGAAGAGTGGGACATCTAAGGCCATTTGGTATAAACATTTGTCCTTTTCTAATTGAGATGTATTCATCTCAGTTTTAAAATCACATGAATTATGTGATTTTTGTTTAGATTACTTTTGTATTGCTAGCGAGCTGTAACATCTGCTAAATAATAGGAGTCCTGTGTGTATAGCTTAGACTCCCCCTGGACAGAGTTCCAAGTATTACTAAAATCCATTAGTATCACCAGTCCTCTGGGCCATGTAACATTTCCTTTTACACCATTTGTAAACCAACAATTTTAATTATAAATCAGGCTGTGTATCCTAAATTAGTTGCATCCTAATGACTATCTGCAGTTCTTAGCTCAAAGAAAAGGAAAGTGATAGTAATTTTTGTACTTTCAATATATAAGCATTTACAGTTCTCAGACACCTGCCAAGCAGTCAGTGTGCCAAACCCTTGTCCATCTTTTCCAATTACATCACCTGTTATAATCTCACGGTAGGTTAAGATCTGTTCTGGCATCTCCTTTTCAATGTATTTCCTGCCTTTTCAAATGTAGTATTTCTCAGCAGTGATGTGCTGTTATTATTTAATAGTTACCAGAATGATCCCAAATTTATTGCTCTTTAACTACAGAATATGTGTAAGAGCTGAGATTTTCTTAGTTTCATAAAGGAAACACAGATCTTCAACTTTGACAGATTACTTTTATAGAATTATGCCCTTTGCACTAAATGAAGGAACAGCCCTGCAAGATATATTTAGGTATGAAGTGATTTGCTCTATACAAAGCAGCCTACAGCACATATCTTCTTCAGTGGTGACAAGCAAATGTCACCTAGAGCAACAGCTCTCTAAACCCCTACACCAACGATGGAATGCAACTCCTCCTCAGTGTCTTGGGGAGGCTGAATCCAGAAGCATGATTTATCTCCCTGACAGGATAGGGCTCTGGGCTGGGATTCCACATATCTTATCACCAGTGGATTTGGGAATCCTTGCCACTGTGCCATATCATTCTCCAAATGGAAGATGCCCAGAAATATATTCACTTAGAAATGACACAGAAGCAAAGTCCTCATACCACTCTCAGAAGTAAAATCAAGAGGACAAGCATTATTATTAACCTATAAGTTAAGAATGCATAACAAGAAAAATCCTTGCAATACATTTGAGTCCACATGCGGCGCTGACTTAGCAACCATTGACATATGCTGTGCATTTTTTAAGGAAAACAAGTAATTGTAGTAAGATTTTAGGGGCCAAATTTTTATAACAGATTAAAAAGAATTATGTTGTATAAATTAATTTCTTGAATAAAAAAAGAGAGTGATTTCTGTATCTTAAGCAATAGAAAGTCAAATAGGTGCAATTATTTCTCCAGGCCTCCTTGCTGAAACAACTATCTGATACAAGTGCATTTGTAACTTCAGGCCATGAGCCCAAGGTGTTGCAAGTGTTATTCATGCAGTGTATGTAGCATGGTGCTGCAGTACATACAATTTAGATATTGTCTAATACATAAATAGGCTTTCAAAGACAACATTTCTTCCATGTCCTTAAAGATTGGGTATGAACACCTACTTCTGCTTTTGCAAATTTTGCACAACAGATTTTTTTATAGGTATTTATGAATTTAGCTTACTTTTCATTAGTTTTACTGTCAAAGTTATGACAGATTACAGAGTACCTCAGCAAGATGCAAAGAGGTTCCAAAGGAAATAAACAGGTAACTCCCTTTACAAAACTCCCTTTCTTTTTTTTGATTTAAGTAAGAGTGAAAAATAGTTTATGTCCACAAAGGCTACATTAATTGTGTACAGTGTTTGAAAAGAGTGTTTGGAGGAGGTGAGGTGAAGGCTGTACAATTTTTATCTAGTTTGTGCATTTGGGATGTGAGAAACATCATGTGATACATCAGAAGTACACAGTGGGGTTGAAAAATGAAAACTGGGCATTTCTGTATTGCTTCGTAAAGCTCAGTAGCACAGACCTGCTTGGAATATCTGCCCAAAAGAAAAGCAGGAGACATGTCATGATGTCTTTATGTCACAGAATAAGCTCCTTACAGTAGGAATTACAGACTAACAAAAAAAGTTTTCATCCTTATTTTCCTGTTGCCAATGTTTTAATTTGAAACTACCTGGAAGTCTTCTGCTTTATTCTGACTAGTTGCAATTAAGTCAAAATGCACACTCTAATCTTACTTGAAATCAAATTACGGGGACAAAAGCAGTCCCAAACAAGATTTGGCTGTCATTGCTCAAAATGCTGAATGTACAAAGGGTATGAAAACATCTTTGCTTTTAGAAGGTTAAAATCTGAACAGCACTGACGTATGGTTTAAAGGATTAAAAAAACCCTGTTATCTCCATTATACAGATGGGAAAATGAGGCATGGAAAGCATAAAAACTTGCCCAAGGTCAAATAAGAGATCTCTTCAGATACAATCTTTCTCCCTAACATACCTCAGTATAAATTTATAGTCACCTAATAAAGAAACGTGGTAGTCATCCACATAATATACTTCATCATAGGAATCTTACACTTATCATTATTTCTAAGATAAGTTCAAGCTAACACCACCAATCTGCTCTGAACACAGCTTAGCTAGCCAGCTAAAAGCATTATCTGTATCAACAGGATAAAACATACCAGTGCTTATTCTTTGAAATACTTTATTTTCAACTAGGAACTTTATAAAGGCTCCCTTTACAAGCTAGGATTTCTCTTCTCTTTTCCCCAACTTCCAATAGATCATCACTTGTTTTTCCTTTGGATGATAGGACTAGGGCGGTGATCATTCCCCTGTACTCGGCACTAGTGAGGCCGCACCTCGAATACTGTGTTCAAGTTTGGGCCCCTCACTACAAGAAAGACATCGAGGTGCTGGAGTGTGTCCAGAGAAGGGCAACGAAGCTGGTGAAGGGTCTAGAGCACAAGTCTTATGAGGAGCGGTTGAGGGAACTGGGGTCGTTTAGTCTGGAGAAAAGGGGGCTGAGGGAAGACCTTATCGCTCTCTACAACTACCTGAAAGGAGGTTGTAGCGAGGTGGGGGTCGGTCTCTTCTCCCAAGTAGCAAGCGATAGGACGAGAGGAAAATGGCCTCAAGTTGTGCCAAGGGAGGTTTAGATTAGATATTAGGAAAAATTTCTTCACTGAAAGGGTTGTCAAACATTGGAACAGGCT
Organism: Aquila chrysaetos chrysaetos; assembly: GCF_900496995.4. Lineage (NCBI taxonomy): Eukaryota > Metazoa > Chordata > Aves > Accipitriformes > Accipitridae > Aquila > Aquila chrysaetos. Next base: position 10,880,245 of record NC_044022.1, on the reverse strand, counting down.
GCCCAGGGAAGTGGTTGAGTCACCATCCCTGGAGGTATTTAAAAGACATGTAGATGTGGTGCTTAGGGACATGGTTTAGTGGGGCTTGGCAGTGCTAGGTTAATGGTTGGACTGGATGATCTTAAGGGTCTTTTCCAACCTAAATTATTCTATCATTCTATGATTCTATATGCTTATGAAGGACCCTGTAAAAGTGTGCACGCACCAATTAAAGAAAGCAGCGTCCATCGTAAAGCTGTCTGGACTGTTTTGGAAAGGATACAAAGTTAAATTAAATATTCCAGCCTTAGAAGCTGTCACTGCCGTGGAAAGCTGTGCCATTGATCTGGTACCAGGTATGATTTACAGCATGTGAGCATGATGGATGTGGCTCCCTTAATTACAGTGGATTAAAGTAGGAAGAGTTCTATTGATGTCTAGAGTTGTAGCAGGAGCAACTCAGCAAGGGGACGAGGAGAATCAGGTCCTTCCATTGCAGGAAGATGGTGTCACACTTCAGTGATGACTTGACATGAAGAAAATTCCAGTACTCACGCATGATAAATCACATGCCTCGAGCTGAGCATACAGCCTGCAGTCAGCACTTTCCTGTGAGCAGTGTAAGCGTCGGGACCATGGTGCGAAGCATCTGCTCACAATCTTCCAAGCTTACTAATGATCTCAGCATTTGCTGTCTTCTGATGAATAATGCCAAATGACTATTTTAAAGGCAGTTAGAGGGTCAGGAGAGGTGAATCATGTTGACATTTGCTAAGGTAAGAGAGCAGGAAATTGCTTCCAAGCACCTTTAGGAAAACACTTTCTTCCAGCCCTAGACAGCAAGTCCCTGTTATCACTCATATAAATAAACTGAGAACCAGATTTGATTCAACAGTTTGTCTAGCATCCATCACAGTCAGATTCATTCTTGTCTCCTGTCTCAGCAATGCCAATTGCTCTACCTACACATTCCAGTGGTTACATCCTTCTTGCAAAGAAGCGGCTCTCACTAATCTTTATTCAACCAGAAAAATAACCATGTATGTGAGAATTAATTACACAGCCTCCGTTAATTATTTACCTGTTGTGATAGGAGCTACAATTAAAATTAAACAGCTGGTTTTACTGCTCATTCCTTCATGTTCCTGTCCCAGATAAGAAGGAAAGAAGTACTGCTTTCAAATTATCTCAGTGTTCTGCTCACACTGAATTTTTTTTTTGCTATGTACTCAAATTAATTCTTTAAAAGGTGAGCTTTTCCAAGAGTAAGTCTCTGCAAACTTATTTTCAACAAAGTCCTCTTTAATAATTCCCCAAGACAGTAACATCTAGACATTATCCCTACACTGTGATCCTGACAGTCCAATCTGCCCCTGACACACATGCCCTGTGAGGATACCACTGAAAAAGCAGGCTGCACATTACTCAGCCATGCTAAGGGACCAGGACTAACACCAATTTAAAAGCACTCTGAAGATGAAAAAGGATTCATAACTATTTCTTAGAACACATACTTTGTGTCATGGTGAAGTAAGTATTGAATGTCTAATTTGGTTTTTTACAATATTATTATGCACATGATAACATGAAAAGTCTTTGCTTTGCATGAGTCCTGCCTTATCACTCATAGCACTTGTTTCTGAGAGTTAGCATTCAATTATTTTAAAATGCAAACAAAAAAAAAATGGTAACTAATACTGGATGTATTTACAGTTTAATTTGTTCTAAATTCTCTCCATGACCAAATGTGCAAAGTGCCAAGTACCGTCTCTTCCCAGCAGCAGTTAAAGGCACTCAGAACCTCCCTGACAGCGCCTAGCATCTCGCAGAATAAGGCACCTGACACCAAAAAAAAAGCATTTTGAATGTCATTGAAACAGTCATCTCTCAACTAGAACGTTAGCTGTTTCACAGTGTTTGAGATAGAACAGACAGACATGCAATGCATGTATCTCCAAAAGGATTTTAAGTCAGCAGGATACAATGGCCCAGACCGCAACATGGGCAGAATATCACCTTAGCATATTCCCCTGACAAGGAAGGTAAATCACATCTGTAATTATTATACAAGGTCAGATTTCAGTGTTGTGCCTCCTGTTGAAGAAAGTCTCTCTAACTGCATAATCCCATAAAAATGTCACAGGTTTATACTCTATTTTACCAGCTGAAAGGAAACTTATTATGAACCTGAATGCCATCTGTCATGCCTTCCACCTCAACATCAGCAGCCTACCAAGACTTCAAATAGAAGAGGAAAGAGGGTTTCAGCATTACAAAAAGTACAGCCCCGAGTGTTGTGAGCGCTATCTAAAAGTTCAGAAAAAAAAGCTCAGTACTCAACTAGCAAAAATGTCATCATGGTATCAACAGCTGCTTTATGTTAGCTGGGCCAGAATCAGCAAGGCTTTCAAACTGGGAGAGACCCCATGAGTTGCCTGGTCAGTCAGGCCAGGTTGCTCATGGCTTTACCCAGTTGGGGTTAGAAACTTCCAAGGGCAGAGACTGCAAACAGGTTGCCTCTCTGGGCAAGCTATGCCTCTGCCTGACTGTCCTTATGGGGAAAAATACCCAGTCTGAATATCTGCTGTTCCAACGTAGGCCTGCTGTGTCTTGCCCTCCCATGCTGCACCACTGTGAAGAGCCCACCTCTGTCTCCTCGAGGACCTCCCCATAGGCACTGGGGGCTGCTGTTAGGTCCTCTCAAAGCCATCTCTGCTCCAGGCTGAACAAGCCCAGCTCTCCCAGCCTCTCCTCACAGGGCAGGTATACCAGCCCCTACCATCTCAGTGGCCTCAACTGAACTCCCTCTGGTTTACCAACTTCTCCATGGTTTTGGGCTCCCAACATGGGATTCAGTAATCCAGATGTGGTCTATGAGTACTGAGTAGAGGGGGATAATGAGTCCCTTCGATCTGGCTCTCTGCTCCTATTCATACAGCCCAGGCTGCCATTGCTGTCTTCGCTGCCAAGACTCGCCACTGGCCCATGTCCCATTTGCTGGCTACCAGGACACCCAGGGCCTTTCCCACAGAGAAACGACTGCAACAACACAATTCTTCATTTGCAAACTCCATGAAAGCAGCAGATGGCAAATGACAGTGCTCCGCAGCACATGCTAGATAGCAGTGGGCACACAGACAGCTATGACAGTTCAGCCGCTGTGCTGCAAGCAGGTGCTGTGGTTACTTGACCTCAGGACTGAGCCCAAATATGCATAATTCTGATAAACTCACATCGACCAACATGACCATGTTGGTGTTACTTTCTTGTTAGTAGATGGCATAATTGCATACAATTAATATATGAGAACACCTCATGTCTTAGAACTTACTTAAAGAGTTATTGTCAATTGTTACAATCCTGGAAGTAGAGCTGTGTAACATCAGCTTTGCTACACTACAAATTACTACCACAAATAAATCAGGTATTACTGCTTTGAAACCATTACCTTTAAAAGCAGTTACTACTTTTCCTCCTTACAGTTCCCTGTAAAATGCAGTTGCCCAGTCGTTAAAGCTCAATCTGTAAAGTTTACTCTAAAACAAAGAATATGATCAGTTTCATAGTGAACAGTTAAAACAACCTGAGTCAAAAATTAAGTTCTCAGTGTCAAGCTCTGCACCTTTTTTTTTGCCTGGTTTTTTTTCTCTTTTTTTTTTGCCTTTTATGGTTGCTTTGTGCCAGCAATACAGTTCTGACTGAAAAGCAGTAAAGCTTACTAACAACTTGGGAGGGACAATAAGCTGGATAAATCATACAAATGGATGCAAATAGCCAGCTATCTAATTTTGATGCCTATTAAGACAGTTGCACTTTAGTGATGGATGACATCATCTTGACATGAAACATTTCTAAAAGTTCATTGCAGCAAGCATTCAATATGAATGGAAGTTTCCAGAATGTTTCATGTCTCAGGTACATCCTGCTCTGTGTTTCTCAGGCCCTCTATCCACCAGACCATAGATGGTAAGAATATCTGTTGTTCTGTAGAACCCCTGTAAAACCACTTGACATAATTCCAAGACCAAGGCCTGCACAGATGCAAGTCCATTTTGACTCAAAGCATTTGACACTTCCCTAATCCCTAATCACTGTGGGTATTGCACAATACACCTCCACTGACTCCACAGAAAAATCAGTCTGGATTGTCTCAAAGGCACAAAATATATGTAAAAAGGGAGACAAATGTAGTAACAGTGCACTGATACATAGCTGCCTACATTCTAAATTTCCTTTGTTGGAGCAAAAATTCCTTGGTTCATTGTTGGTATTAGGATCATCAGTAAACTTTCCTTCCAACTAAAGGAAACAAATTCCCTTGAAAAAATACATACCAAGTACATTAGCCGTACACTGGAGAATTCCTGAGACATCTTCAGCTTCTTCACTGTCAGTACAGTCTGTATAGGAGCATCTGTTTGATATATTGTGAAAGTTCTTCTCTGCATCCCTGTAACTACAGCAAAAAAAAGTAAAAAAAGTTATAGCATCTCCTTATACAAACACAACATCAACAAATGTCTTTCAGAAGTGGTGGTAAAGGATGCCTTTAGCTTCCCTTGTTTCCTCCTTCTTCTCTCCTCCATCACCCCCTTTCCCTTTGTGCATTATTACACACAGATGATACTACATTAGTAGCCTGGTTATCTCAAGTATTATACAAGAATCTGGAATATTATCTGTAAGGAGAATGAAGGCATAAGAAAAAAATAGTACCAAAGGGGTGAGGCATGAGGGAAGGGTATCATACATAGCTGTCTTATATATCATTCTGACTTGGGTGTTGTCTATAACAAAGTTGTACAGTAAACTCCAAGCAAGATTTTTATGAGGCAATGGTAAGTATTTATTAAGAATAATAAATCTTCCACATCACATTACATTAACACTGCAAGTATAAAACCTAGCTTTCTCTGTGAATTAACTTCTGAAAAGATCTCAGCAGAAAGAAGGATGTCAAGCTGCAACTCACTATGCTATCAAGGATAAACTTTTTGTTATACCCTGTTAAAGTAAAATTTAAAAGAATCCCACCACTGATGAAAGGCACAGAGCTATGGTCTGACCAGTAAGAAATCAGCTACCATCTAAATTATTCTATTTGATTTAGTTTTGCTGGATTGTTTTTCCTTAATTCAACAGAAACAGAACAGAAGCTGAAACTATGTTTAAAACAAAGTTTTATGCAGGTGATAATGAGGACAGAAGAGGGAATACAAGTGAAGAAAATATTGCAGCAGCGTGATAATGTACTTGGCAAAATATACAATCGATTTAGCTCAACGCACAGAGAACAGCTTTTCTAATGAGTATTTCATGAACAGTTTTGTTATGTTTTTATGCTTTGTTTGTACTTCATAAATCGTGAAGAGCAGTTTTAAGGATTGGACTCTTCATCTAGTTAAGGTCTGCAAAATCTCAGCACCTGGGTTGCCAGCACCTGTGGAAAAGGACTAGAAAGGATTCAGAGCTGCACATCAGGTCACCCCCCAACAGGGAAAATGGTAATCCACATGGAGTAAAGCAGACTGGGGAGAGTGGGCTCATATTAAACAAAGAAAACCCAGAGACAGGGGCTGCTGGTGTGCTCTGCAGTGAGCTGCATGGTCTGTACAGCTTTCCAAGTCTCCAGAGATGCTAGGCCACGTGCCTGGCAGTAGGCCATGTCCTGACACACTGTCTGAGCTGACCCAGAGCCCAAAGTCACAGCCCAACCCCACCGCCATGCCAGGAGGCCAGACCTCTTCAGCCAGTGTCACCGACTCCCTGAATGACACCACGGCCACTCCTCACCTCTGATCGTGAGGTTCAACAAGGCTGAGTGCTGGGTCCTGCACTTGGGTCACAACAACCCCCTGCAATGCTACAGGCTTGGGGAAGAGTGGCTGGAAAGCTGCCCGGTAGAAAAGGACCTGGGGGTGTTAGTCGACAGCCAGCTGATTATGAGCCAGCAGTGTGCCCCGGTGGCCAAGAAGGCCAATGGCATCCTGGCTTGTATCAGAAATAGTGTGGCCAGCAGGCCTAGGGCAGTGATCATCCCCCGTACTCAGCTCTGGTGAGGCCGCGCCTTGAATACTGTGTTCAAGTTTGGGCCCCTCACGACAGGAAAGACATCGAGGTGCTGGAGTGTGTCCAGAGAAGGGCAACGAAGCTGGTGAAGGGTCTAGAGCACAAGTCTTATGAGGAGCGGTTGAGGGAACTGGGGTCGTTTAGTCTGGAGAAAAGGGGGCTGAGGGGAGACCTTATCGCTCTCTACAACTACCTGAAAGGAGGTTGTAGCGAGGTGGGGGTCGGTCTCTTCTCCCAAGTAGCAAGCGATAGGATGAGAGGAAAATGGCCTCAAGTTGTGCCAGGGGAGGTTTAGATTGGATATTAGGAAAAATTTCTTCACTGAAAGGGTTGTCAAACATTGGAACAGGCTGCCCAGGGAAGTGGTTGAGTCACCATCCCTGGAGGTATTTAAAAGACATGTAGATGTGGTGCTTAGGGACATGGTTTAGTGGGGCTTGGCAGTGCTAGGTTAATGGTTGGACTGGATGATCTTAAGGGTCTTTTCCAACCTAAATTATTCTATCATTCTATGACTCTATCTTGACCGGGACAGGAGATTTGATGAACATTTATGTTGTACCAGGTGCCAGTGCCCAGGCGCTGGCAGGGGTGGCTGCATGGGCCTCTGTGAGGAGAGGCCAGGGCTGCCCCATGCCAGACACAGCCAGTTCCAGCCAGTTCCAATCCACCCACTGCAGGGCACAGCTGAGCCCCGCAGCCAAGCGGGTGGCACCTCAGGTAGAATGAATTTAAGAAGGGGCAAAACACCTCATAGAGCTGAGGCGTGAGGAAAAGAACTGAGAGAAACAGCCCTGCGAACACCAAGGTCAGTGAAGAAGGAGGGGGAAGAGGTGCTCCAGGCACTGGAGCAGAGATTCCCCTGCAGCCCGTGGGGAAGACCATGGTGAGGCAGGCCCTGCAGCCCATGGAGGACCATGGTGGAGCAGATATCCACCTCCAGCCCGTGGAGGACCCCCACGCTGGAGCAGGTGAATGTGCCCTGAAGGAAGCTGCAGCCTGTGGAAAGCCTGTGCCAGAGCAGGGGAACAGCATGAGAAGGATGGAGCAGCAGAGAGGAGCTGTTATGGACTGACCACAGCCCCCATGCCCCTGTGCCACTCAGGGCAGGAGGAGGTAGAGGAGTCAGGAGTGTATTTATCTCAACCCAGAATCTTTCTTCATCCTACTTTCTCCCCCTGTCCTGTTGAGCAGAGGGAGCAAGAGAGCACAGCAGCTGTGTAGGGGTCTGGCAGCTGGCCACGGTCAACCCACCACAGTGTGTACCAACAGTAAAGATCATGGGGTGGGACAAATATGACATCCACTACAGACAGATGCTACTTTAACCAAGTCACACTGATGTTCAAAAAACTGAGTCAGTGTATTATAAGTCCCAGGAATTACAGGTTTTCCGAGTGTCCCAGTTTTAAACTTTGTCCATTAAAAAAAGTACATCTAAGCCACATGTGGCCATAAATAAAAAGCCACATTGTTATTGCACACATGTTTTCCTCAAGGCACTGTATCATCCTCTGAAGTCTCCTAATGTGAGACTTCAAGCAATTTTTTCAGCAACTGAAAAAAATTAGCAGCCAGAAGGCTTCTCCCCCTGCCTGCCCCACAGTGCACATCACAATTACCTGCAATTGGCTCTCTGACTGCCCTTAGGTGCCAGCTAGACTGCTAATATTGGAGATATCACCCACCAAGCTAGGGCTCCCTGTGAATTTTAACCAAACATTGAGAAACAGGCAAGGACAATTCCCTCCAGGGCACCAAGATTTGAAACTATGTCATAAATTCTAAAACGACCTTCAGCACAGCTTGAAAAAAAAATCCCTTACATCTGTGTAATTAAATTCAGAGGACAGCATTCTTTGTCATATGGCACAGCCATTTAATGGCTATAGACATGCAGCCATTGTGACTCGGTTAGGAAAAGTAAGTTACCTGTGACAGTAACATATTTGTGCAGGTACGGAAAATACTTGTGCAGCTAAGGAAAAGGTTGAAAGGAGATTATTTTAATCAATAGGAGAATGCCTTAGGTTTTCATGATGATATTTGCTATTACTTTCTTTTTATTCCTCAGTCATCTATTAATTTTCTCAATTAACTCTTAGGACATGGCTTTCAGCCCTGCTTCTGCAAAAACCTGGAAGTATGTAACAGTATATGTATGTAACAAGCACTGATGCAGGATTTTGCAACATTGGGACCTCAGGTCATAGCACAAATAACTTTTCCAGCATTCTCAGCCAGCTCTGTGGAAAGCAAATTGGAATAGATCTAATACTTTTACAAAAAGATTCCCTATTCTCCTTATATAGGAAACATTACTGTTAATGGAGCAGTCATGCTCTGTTGGGATTGCATGGAAGCAGGACTGGACAGCAGTTTATCATTAACATCCATAGTATGTATAGTTACTCCAGAGCATCTCTAAGAATCTGAGAGAAAAATTAAAAACCTTGTCACACAAGGCTGTGACTTGGGAATCATAGAGCAAAACATGACCATGCACCTTTCACTACCTCACATTAACACTTACCCAATAACTTGATGCTCAAAATACTGCAGTGTCCTTTGAAGAGTTTGCTGAATGGTCTGAGGCTACGGAAGAATAATAAAAATAATTGTAAGATTAGGGAAGTATAGAACCGTTTAATTAACAGATCTTTTAACACACTATTTTTCTCCAGCTTTACTCCTCATCTTCTACCTGCCAGATGCCCATCACAACGATGCATATGAAATATTATTCATTCCCTGTATGTTACTTTACCATTTAAATAGGGATGAATTTTACAATGTGACATAATTAATACTGCTTATAAAACTAGTTGTGCATAATAAAGGAGCCACTTCACTATTAGCTCTCAAAAACTATCACCCACCAATTATCTTATTAATTTAAAATAGACTGCAAGAAAATGCTATTATTTTGTGATGAAAGTATTACCAGGAAAAGGCATTGTGTTTTTAAACTTTGTATGTTCCCTGGAGCATTTTGTACTAAAGAATATTATAAAGACACAATTTATTTCGGCTTATTTTCCTGACAAGCTATGACTTTCCAGTTATCTTTTAAATTACCAGGAAACTCAAGTTCACCAAAAGAAAATCATGACATGCTTCAAGCATTTCTATGCTACTTCATTTTAATAGGTGTTCACCAAACTACATATGTGCATATATGTGTGTGTTTGCATTATTACTACTACTACAGTGTTCACCAAAATACATATGTATATATATTTATTTTTCTTATTATTACTGCTGCTGAGGCTACTCTCATTATTTTGAATTAATTCATGAGAGATCTTTGGGTAAATAAAGCAATGTGAAATCCATGTCATTCTCTTTTGAATTTTCCAAGTCACTTATGGCAAAACATCAGACTTCCAAAATGACTTTGTACCAAATACGAGGCTTTTCACCTGTTCATTTTGTCCTGGTGCCAGAGGTCAGATAAAGGTACACAATTGGGATTTATAACCCTTCCTTCTGTATCAGAAGCACACAGGGTTATTTTCATTAGACTTGCAGCAGCAGACACTCAAATTTTAGAGATATTTGGTTATTTCCCTACCGTTTGGAAAAGACATCTAATTGTTTTGGAAAGTAGTAGTTGAAATAATACCCCTTAATTAGAGGAATTCCATTCTAAAACTGCCATCATCTTTGAAAGTCTCGGATTTTGTTTACTGCTGTACAGATTCAGCAGTTCAAGAGCTGAGCTTTCTACCTACTCTCGCTCCTGAGTTTGCAGAAGGAGGTATCTGTTTTGATGACAGCAGGAATGAAAAAGAGTATACCAGGCTGCACTAGGTTTGTATAATTGTAAAAATTTCTTGTTTAATACCAAACTGTAAGAACATGTCTACCCTTTTGAATTCAAATGTGCAGAAATGCATGCACTTAACAAGTGCATAAGGGAGCTTATAGGAAAGATGGGGACAAACTTTTTAGCAGGGTCTTTTGTGATAGGACAAGGGATAATGGTTTTAAACTAAAAGAGGGTAGATTCAGACTAGATATAAGGAAGACATTTTTTACGATGAGGGTGGTGAAACACTGGAACAGGTTGCCCAGAGAGGTGGTAGATGCCCCATCCCTGGAAATATGCAAGGCCAGGTTGGATGAGGCTCTGAGCAACCTTATCTATTTGAAGATGTCCCTGCTCATTGCAGGGGGGTTGGACTAGATGACCTTTAAAGGTCCCTTCCAACCCAAACTATTCTATCATTCTATGAACACAAATAAGCTCAAAATAGATGTAAACCTTGAAAGAGGGTTCTTTTATTAATTCTGTACCAGATGATTACTTCTCTGCTCTGTGGGAGCTAAGTTTCCTGTGCTAAAGGCATTAAAAGTTATATGTTCTCTTGCAAAAAAACAATGGAAGCACCATATGAATGAAACCATCACATATCAAAAAAACTACCCCCTTCTCAGTGGTAGAGCAGGTGTTGAAGTCCTTAGGCCTGGTGGGCTACAAATATATTTCATGGCATGTTCTCACAGAGATTCAAAGATTTCCTGTGCTCAACAGGCAGAAAAATCCATTCTTCACATACAGAAAAGACATATTTTCCCACACTAGCAACACAGCAAAGGAAAATGGCTTTAAGCAAAGAGGTCCAGACAGCTGCCATCTCCCATCTCCATACAGCATTTCCCTCGGCCCCACTCCCTACCCACAGAACATTAATACTCCACCAGCAACTCCTCTGATATAAAATAGGGAACGGTAGAAATGTTTGACTGTTAAATTAAATCTCCCTTCTGGTTCTCCCAAAGCGCTTTTACAGCAAGCGTATGGAAGGCAGCAATATCTGATACCACAGCAGAGAGGAAGGAAAATAGCTTTTTGTCTTCTCAGGAAGTTTTGCAGCTTATGACACCTGAGCAATCCTCCACGGAATGTCTTTGCCTTTCTCATGCCTGACACACAGATGTTACACTCCTTACCCAGGGAAAAATCCTTTTGAATACCTCAAGATTTGACCATGCAAGCAACCTCCAAATCCTGAGCTTATTTCATCAGTAGACCTCCCTTCTCCTGCAGTGCTGAATGAAAAAAAATAGCCCATGTTAACTCTCTCTTCTGCCTAACTGTTGTCAGACAATTTTTTACAATCCCATGAACTCACATCCCTTTTCACTGTCATCTCCTATGAAATCTTAGAAATTAAGGACAGATAAAAAATAGGATTTACGATTAAAACGCTGGTCATAAAAAGAGCTCTATGTAATGCGCTCACAGCCAGTATGAAAACTGACCTGAGGAGTCACAAAGTCTTTCTTCATTTCTGAGAATTATTACAGCATGTCACTGTGCATGGTTAAAAAGCCACTGTGCTCACCTTCTCAGTTTGCTGTATTTCATCACTAGTGAGTGTCATTTTGTTATAGATGCAATTCTGTAACTATGCCCATGACTAAGCAAAACAGAAGAGATATGACATCTGCTTACATCTGCTTACTACTACAAGGGTAGTTTGCTGTACTACTTCTTCCACTACTGACTATGCATTGCCCACGAGAGAGACAGTGGGCAGGAAAACACTTCCACCTCTTTTTTGCATCCGATGGCAAGACTGGATGGAGGCAAAATAGTTAAAAGTTCTCCTAGTAGCATAACACACATCACCCCTCCAAGAAGCATAGTTCTGCCATTCAGGGAGATAAAAGACAGCCTGTAACCATACACCTCCTCCACCGCAATGCAAGTCTGTGCCATGCAGGTACCCAGTGGCGCTTATTTACTGGAGAGGTTTTAAAGTTTCATGACCACTTAAAATGAAAGATTTAATATAAATGTAAAATAGCGACTATTACCTAAACCAGTAAATGTTAGCTATTCATTTTGATTATAATAGTATTTGGTATGCATTACAAAAGGAATAGTCACATCAGTTCATGTTTCTAAGGGCAAATCAAATTAAGACATGCCAGTATTACTACTGTTAACTGTCAATTAATCCAAGAATTGCCATACCAGATCATATCCAAGTTCCATCTGGAATGATGCTATATAATGTAGAAGGGAACACTGAAGATATCCAGACTGATCTCTTGCATGGCAGAGGCCACAGGACTTCCCTGAATTAATTCTGAATCCAGACATCAGGCCATGGCTAACCCTAATATGTCAGAATAAACTGTAAAAAATCACGAAATCAATGACTCATACAGGTTTGAAGGAACCTCTGGAGGTCTTCTAGTCTAACCTCCTGCTCAAAGTAATTTGAGTTACAACTGGTTGTTCAGGTCCTTCTCCAGACAAGGTTTGAGTGTCTCCAAGGATGGCAATCCCACAACCTCTCTGGGCAACCTGTGCCAGTGTCTGAACACCCTCGTCACATTTTTTTTTTCCTTAATACTGATTTGAAACTTCCCATCTGCGAGCTTTGTTGTTTGTCCCATCATTCCACTGTGCACCCCTGTGAAAAGTCTGGCTCCATCTTCTCTGGAAAATAAAACCCTCATCAGATAGCTGTAGACTGCAACAAGATACCCCTAAAGCTGTCTCTTCTTAAAAGCTTAACAGATGCAGCTCCCCCAGCCTCTCTTCAGATGTCACGTGCTCCATCCCCTGACCATCCTGGTAGTCCTCTGCTGGCCCCAGTATCAACCCCTGAGGAATATGCAGAAGTTAACTGGTTGCTAATTCAACTTTGTGACTCTGATGGCCACCTTTTTGAGCCCTAAGGTCCAGTCAATATTCCACCCACCTTATAATCCACTTAAGCAGTCCATATCTCACCAGTTTGGCTCTAATGACACTATGGGAGACCATGCCAAAGACTTTCCGAAAGTCAAAGTAGGCAACATCACTTCATCCATTGAGCTAGTCATCTCATTACAGCAGTCAATCAGGTTGGTCAGGCACGATTCATCCTTGGTAAAGGGCATAAAAGTGTGTAAAGGGTGTTAAAGGGAATAAAGGGGTAAAATTTGGCCTGGCTGTTCCCAATAGCCATCTTGTCCTTTTCTGTGCTAAGAAAAGGCTTCCAAAAGAACTTGCTCCACAACCTTCCCAGGTACTGAGTTCAGGATGTTTGGTCTGTAGTTCCCTGGATCCTCCTTGTCCTTCTTGATGCTGGGTGTGACATTTGCCTTTTTCTAGTCATCAAGTACCTCCTGATTGCTATGGCAGGGAGGCTTTCCTGTCTCCATCCCTGTGTGCTCAGGTAATACCTCAATATCCCTCCAGAGCATCCCATCTCCACTTCCAACTTCTTTAGACATGTTTTTTTGCATTTGAGCAAATGAACTGTTCTTATGCTTTGAGGAGGGTGTCAAAGGGTCCATGAAGATCAATCAGCTTCTTGTGCCCATTCACCCTACAGGCTAGTTGCCCATTGGATCCTGCCAAGAAGATCCATGAAGAAGCCAAAATCTGTTCTCCTGAAGTATGAGGTTGTGATTCCACTTATTTGTCTTTCCCACTTCTCTCAGTATTTTGAACTCCAGCATCTCATAATCACTGTAGCCAGGGCTGCCCTTTACCTTTATACCTTCAACCAGTTCTTCCTTGTTTGTGAGCAATAGCTCCAGCAGAGTATTCCCCCCTTGTCAGCTCATTGATCACCTACATTAAGAAATTGTCTTCAGCACACTCCAAAAATCTCCTGCACTGCTTGTGCTCAGACCTATTGCCCTTCTGCTGGATTTTGGATTGGCTGAAGTCCCCCATGAGTACCAACACCTGCCATTTTGAGGATTCATCCAGCTGTCTAAAGTCTTCCTCTGCTTTCACTTCTTGACCATCCAGTGTGTAGCAGACATACCACCACATCACCCCTCCTCATCTGTCCTCTGCTCCTGACCCTCACGCTCTGGACCAGCTTGCTCTGTCCAAAGGGATCTTCCCATGCACTGCTGCCACCTCTTTGCGTAGAGCACAACTCCTGCTCCTCACCTTCCCAGCCCATCCTTCCTGAAGAGCCTGTGTCCATCTCCTGCAGCACTCCTGTCCTGAGAGCCATTCCACACAAGGATGTGTGCAATTCCACATGAGGTCCAAGCTCAGTGGCAGCATGGGGATGTCTAATGCCACCTGTTTGCTCCCCATGCTGCCTGCATTTGGGCACAGGCACTTGAGATGGGCTCATAGTCATGCTGCTTTCATGAGGTGAGCATAAGAGCCTCTTCCACCCTGTTGTTCCCCTGATACTTCTTCACTGCTCCCCCTTCTCTTCAGAGAATGAAACCCCTTCCCCAACAAGCATACATTAAAGCCCTCCTCACAAGGTTCTGAAGCCTGTTGGCAAAGATACCCTCACCTCACTTTGTCAGATGAATGCCATTCTTGCTCAGCTGTCCTGGCTCCTCTGATAGGCCCATGCCCATGGAGACCAAAGCCCTGCCAGCAACACCAGCCACACAGTCAGGGACTGCCTTACTAGATTTTTCTACTCCAACCAGAGCCTTTCCCCCTCACCAGCAGGATTGAGGAGACACCAGCTGGCCACCCACACCCTTTTCCCTTGCACTCAAAGCCATGTAGTTACTCCTGATATATTCAAGGTCTCCCCT